>NW_026652276.1:185746152-185984257 GCF_009828535.3 Hylobates moloch | reverse complement strand
AAGGGAATGCTTCCAGTTTTTGCCCATTCAGTATGATATTGGCTGTGGGTTTGTCATAGATAGCTCTTATTATTTTGAGATACGTCCCATCAATACCTAATTTATTGAGAGTTTTTAGCATGAAGGGTTGTTGAATTTTGTCAAAGGCCTTTTCTGCATCTATTGAGATAATCACGTGGTTTTTGTCTTTGGTTCTGTTTATATGCTGGATTACATTTATTGATTTGCATATGTTGAACCAGCCTTGCATCCCAGGGATGAAGCCCACTTGATTATGGTGGATAAGCTTTTTGATGTGCTGCTGGATTTGGACTAAACCTCCTCTGTACTTTGGGGTATCCTGACTTACCACTTTTCGTTTGGTAGAGCTGGCTTTTGAGAAGCTTTCTGTCTGCCTGTTCAGTGTGGCCCTCACTGGAGGAATGAGAAGTGCCTACACACTTAGACTGCAGGGTCTGAGAATTTTGAGGGTCAGCAATGTTGGCAGCTCAGCACGTAGGTAAAGAATAAGTGAGAGAGAGCCAGGCGCGGTGGCTCACGCCTGTAATCCCAGCACTTTGGGAGGCTGAGGCGGGCGGATCACGAGGTCAGGAGATCGAGACCACGGTGAAACCCCGTTTCTACTAAAAATACAAAAAAAATTAGCTGGGCGCAGTGGCGGGAGCCTGTAGTCCCAGCTACTTGGGAGGCTGAGGCGGGAGAATGGCGTGAACCCTGGAGGCGGAGCTTGCAGTGAGCCGAGATTGCGCCACTGCACTCCAGCCTGGGCGACAGAGCGAGACTCCGTCTCAAAAAAACAAAACAAAACAAAACAAAACAAAAAAAAAAAGAATAAGTGAGAGAGACATTATAATGAAGGTGCGGGAACCTCTCAAGTGAGAGAAAATGGTCGTGAAAATTAGAATCTCTTCTCCATACTGCAGTCTACTCTATTTAGGTAAAGCCATATATAGAAAATGCTACTAGTGCACTGGATCTCAATGGGCATGACTCCCCTCCTCCCCCAACACACACACATTTGTCAGTGTCTACATGCATTTTTGCTGGCCACAGCTGGGGGGTGGGGGTGGGGGTGGGGGGCTGTGTGCTACTGACATATAGTGGCTGGAGGCCAGCGATGGTGAAAAGCATCCCACAGTGCACATGACAGCCCCACAGCAATGAATTATCCAGTCCAAGAATCCATTGTGCCAAGCGCAGTAGTGCCGTGCACTGGCAGCACAAGAGCCATCATTTCTTGTCTTTTTTTCAAGTAGTTTCTACGGCAAACTCTATGTGTGTGTGTATGTGTGTTTTCAGAGAATGTACTCATTTTTTATATAAACTTTTTTATATAAAGTTTCTGAGTTAGGAAGAAACAGCTAGCTTTCAAAGTATTTCTGATTGAGGAAATGTGTCAGACAAATTGATTCTGCCCACACCCCTGAAGAGTGGGTTGTGCTTTTGGACGTCATCTCAAACCTTTCCCTCCTGCTGGGGAAGTGGCAAACTACTGAAGTTCCTTGCCTGCCTCTCCTCCTTCAGAACTCTCTTTTGCCTGGGACTATTCTACTTTCAGTAAGGGCACATATTTTAAAAAGAAATGAGCATTTACATGGTTTCCAGAAAGATTCTTTTACTTCTGTAAGGCCTATTGGAAGTTTTGAATGTATTCTGGAAGTAGAGGGTGTGTGTGTGTGGATGTGTGTGTGTGTGTGTGTGTGTGAGAGAGAGAGAGAGAGAGAGAGAGAGAGAGAGAGAGAATGAATATTATTATCTTTCAGGGCTCTATGAAGAGAATGGTTAACTCGGAGTGTTATCATTACCACAATCCTGATGTCTGTTACCCAGGGAGCTGTAACTCTTGAGTCTTCATAAATTCCAGAAAGCAGCAATCAGTACATTTTCAGCTTATAAATATTCTTTAGTTGTCCTGCTAAAGATACTCATACCTTTGATTATTCGCCTTTAAGTTGACCTATTGTGTGTGATCCCCACCCCTTCCTCATGATGTCTGGTGTTTCTGCTGCCTTCTGTTCCTACTCCTTCCTTCAGTTGTGGCCATGTGGGTTTTTTTGTTGGCAAGCCACGTACATTAGTGGTGGTGTTGGGGGCTCTCAGATTGGGCAAGGATTTAGAGGCCCAGTTTAGAAGAGGCAGTGGTTGAGGCAGCTTCTTTGGCCTGTCTCTTAGTGGCAGCTACAGATGAGCTTGCATTGCTATGACCCTGACCTTCTCAGGATTCCAGGGCTGAAGAGTGAGCTTTGGCTGTATGCCCCAGGCTGTGCTACAGTGAGGAGAGAAAGGATCCAGAATCAGCCTTCCACTGGGCAGAGAGCCACAGTGTTCCAAAAGGAAATCTAGCAATAACACCAAGATTCCACCTGCTCTCAACAACTACGGCTTAGGTCTTTGAACTCTCCATTGACAACGGCTATACCCTTAAAATAGGGCGCATGCTGGGTGACAGCAGGTGCATGGTATGAGGAACTGGTGCTAGAGAATTTTGCTTGACCAGAACCAGACCACAATATGTTTGTCAAGCTTGTTCTTCTAGATGCAGCAGGCCTGACGGCTGCAGTGGCAGAAATGCCCCCAAGGAATGGCACTCACATGTCGGGCAACTGACCCTCGTAGCAACCTTTCCACAGCAGCCGTCATCTTCAGCGCACACATTCAGTGGTAGTTTTATTAGTAGGATAGCTTAAGGGAGAGATGTGCTTCTGGCATCCAGGTTGAGACTGTAGGGTCCTATTTCCCCACACTGGGGCATGGTTAGAAATAGTAAGTGAATCCGATTATGAACCATTCTCCTCATAGAGCCCTGAAAGGGAATAATCTCAATCAATCAAACACAGACACACACCGCTTCCAGAATACATTCAAAACTTCTAACAGGCCTTGTAGAAGTACAAGAATCTTTCTGGCAATCTTATATATTTTAGCTACAGTGTATATTAATCAGCTTTTATCAGTTATTGAAACCTAACCTCATTGCTACCTATTTCTATGGGGAAAGAATTCTCATTTTCAAATAACAGGAAATAAGTGCTTTCAAAAGTTGAGTGCTGCTTGCGCCTCTCTTTTTATAATCATTGTGATGTTTTCTAACCAATAAGATGGTATATACCATGGAATACGCTTTCATTTCACTTAAATTTCCCAAGATTGGTAGGACTTGAGTGGAGCACTGAAATTTCTTAACATTGGTAGTTCTTGAAGCTCTAAGTGAAAAGATACCTACAGAAAAAAATTCCTTAGCTAATAAAGGCAGATTTTTTTTTTTTTGGCCTGATCTATATGTTGAAACACTACTTGAATTCAACTAAAATGGGTGAAGTGACATTAAATGGCGTTTCTTCTTAGTATGTGACAAGTTTTATTTTTTCCCCCATATTAAGAAATGCTCAAATGCATCCATAATGCATTTACTTACTTCTAAGTAAATAGCAATTTTCTCTTTGCTCTTTCAGGCCGGAGCCTCAACAGAAAGCTCCTTTAGTTCCTCCTCCTCCACCGCCACCACCACCACCACCACCTTTGCCAGACCCCACACCCCCGGAGCCAGAGGAGGAGATCCTGGGATCAGATGATGAGGAGCAAGAGGACCCTGCGGACTACTGCAAAGGTGATGTGCCGAGCGTGGTGGTGTGGGGCTTGCCTTCCCCATTGGGCTGTGTAGTAATTTGTTGGGGGAATGGACAAGGGGAGGAGGTAGTGATGCAAATTGCTTGGTCTTCATTAAATTAGCCTCCTTGTGTCATTATTTTAAATTCTTAGGTCATTGTATAGAGACTGATATCAGAAAATTTAAGTGATATGAGAGAGAATTGTAAGAGAAAATACATATATTTGTACATACATATTCTAGGTACTTTCAAAAGGACTTAAATCTGTTAGAATTAAAGGTAGTATACAGCAGGACAGTTAGAGGACATAATAAACCATCTAAAAAGAGCACTGGGCCAGTGTGGTGGCTCAAGCCTGTAATCCCAGCAATTTGGGAGGTCAAGGCAGGCAGATCGCTTGAGTTCAGGAGTTCAAGACCAGCCTGGGCAATGTGGTGAGACAGTGTCTCTACAAAAAGTGCAAAAAATTAGCTGGGCGTGGTGATAAGTGCCTGTAGTCCCAGGCACTTGGGAGGCTAAGGTGGGAGGAACACTGGAGCCCAGGAGGCAGAGGTTTCAGTGAGCTAAGATCATGCTACTGCAGTCCAGCCTGGGCGGCAGAACCAGATCCTGTCTCAAAAAAGTAAAGTACAATAAAAAAATTAAAATAATAAAAGAACATATAGAGGAGAAAGTGTACCAGGCTCCTGAGGGGAGCTAATTATAACTCTTGTGCACTGTATTTGACTTTCTGTTTTCTGACTGCTAAGGCTAAAAGAAAACCATTCCTTTCTCTGTGTAGGATTGAGTTACATAGCGTTTATTGTCTGTGGGAAGCAAGCATGCCCATTTGTTTACAGAGAAAGATTCTTTCCTGGCATTGTACTTAACGAAGAAGACATTCTGTGGGGTTCTGCCATTGTGTGACATAGTGGGTTATGTTTTCAGCTATGATTTCACGGAAGACATAGAAACTATTCAAGTGGAGTGTTCTTGTGCTGATGCTTTGTAAAGACTAAGAGTTAAACTCCTAAAGGGCAAGCATGTTGTGTGATGAATATTAAGAACAATATGATCTAGACACCATGCTTTGTGTGGACCCAACTCTGAGACTCTAGGAGAAAGAGAAATGACTCTTTATTCAGCTGCTTCTTTGTCACTTAATTTACTGATTTGGACATTAATTTTCTGGAATTTGGAGCTCCTGAGCCAAAATTGGTGAGATGAATTTATTTGCTACAGATTTTAAAAACTGTAAATCAGATTCTATATAGCATTAGAGTCAATGGCAGAAAATGCGGATATGTTCAGAACATAAAGCATTAATGAATTTTGGGTTCCGTATATCTTAATAATTCATCATTTATCTAGTAGATATAGGTTGTTTGTGTGTTGGTTCAGGAACAGTGTACGTTTAGTTACCTGCTAAGAGGAAGAGAAAGTTACCGTACTACAGAAGTGTAGCAACTAATCTACTCTAACCTGATTCTTTCGTAGGTGCACGTACTTCCACATAGAATCAGTGTGTTCCTTAGAAAAGAGTGTGGATCTTACTTAGCATTTGTCTGAATAGTGGTTACGACCCCAAAGGTCTATGCAGTCCAGTAAAATAAAAGATAGAGCCAGTTTGAAAGATGACAAGAAGGTGTTTTCCATTCTCCCTCTTACTCTGCATTTCTTATACTGTCTTCGATTTTGCTGCTGAGGCCCAGCATTAGGTTCATCTGTAGGAACCATTCTTTTTTCTTTTCTTGTTTTTTTCTTTTTCTGAGACAGTCTTGTTCTGTTGCCCAGGCTGGAGTGCAATGGTGTGATCACAGCTCACTGCAGCCTCAACCTCCTGGGCCTGAGCAATCCTCCCATCTCAGCCTCCTGAGTCCTGGGCTTGAGCAGTCCTCCCACCTCAGCCTCCTGAGCAGTTGGAAGTGCAAGCATGTGTCACCTCCCCTGGTTAATGACACTTTTTTTTTTTTTTTTTCTGGTAGCGCCCGGGTCTGGCTAGAACCATTCATTAGGAGCTATTTCCTTCAGCAAATAGGTTCTATCAAGCAGGAACGAAAACTGTTTTGCTCATCTGGATCTTAAATATGTGGGTCAGGAGATGTAACCAATACTGTCATTCCCTTACTATCTCTGGGAACCAGCACAGTGGACACCCAAACCCCAAATATAGGGCTAAGAATAAAGTATTCCACAGCCAGGGCTGATTCTAGGTAACATTCACTGAACTCTAAACTTCATAGAATATTAAAGTCAGCATCAGTAAGGTCATTAGAGATAGTAAGGTTCTCTCCTTATACCCGTGCCAGCCCCCCCGAATTTGGTAAGTAACTTGTACCTTTAGTTAGCATTACATGTGACAGATGCCCTCCTTTGAATTTTGTGGCATATTCCACAACAGTTTGTATAAGATTACTGACATATACATATTCAGGGAGTACAAGGAATTGATTTGGAATGTCTGGAATAAGACCTGTGGCCTTCTCATTTTTTGTTCTCAGATAAAGAGATAAATCCCCTCACCCTCTGCCAGGACTGGCTGAGCTAAAATTACTAATATGGTGTTTTATCATCCCTGAATACTTTAGTACATTTTACCTACAATCAAGTACATTCTCCTATAAATCAAAGTACAACCATCAAGATCAGGAATTTAACACTGATACTTCACTACTATTCAGACCTCAGGCTTATCAGGTACTGCCAGTTGCCCAGTGTTGTCCATTATATGTAATGAATCTGTGGCAGAATCACATATTTTGTTTTCTTGTTTTAGTAATTTCTTTTTTTTTTAGAAGTTATAAAAAAATTTATAGTAGTTTTAAAATATATCACAGATCGCCATATAGTCTTTTTTTTTTTTTATTATACTTTAGGTTTTAGGGTACATGTAATTTCTTTTAATTTGGAACAGTTCCTCAGTGTTTTCCTGGCTTTCATGTCCTTGACGTTTTTGAAGATTGTAGACTGGTTGTTTTGTATAATGTTTCTCAATTTGGGATGCCACAGTAGTGATGTTGTCTTTTTGCATTAAATCCTTTTGGATGGTACACAGGTTTGATTTATTCCATTGGAGTTGATGCCTTCACTTGATCAAGATTGTGTCTGCCAGATATCCCTGGCAGCTATTCTTTTCCCCTAGTAATAAGTATTTTGTTGAGAGTTAGTTTGAGACTACATATATAACCCATTCAAATATTTATCCCTGCCCCCGCCCCCACCCCGGGCTGACTTTCTGTCTCAGATGGACTAATAAATTCATGGATCTCTGTTTTATTCAGTGGATTATGATCAGTTACTCTCCTTATATGTTTTGATGCTTAGATTATCCCAAATTTGGTTCTTAGGAGCCGCTTCTGATTGGTTCTGTGTCCTTTTGAAATGCCTCATTCGTTCTTTGGTCATTTATTTTTTTGTTTTGTTTTGAGATGGAGTCTCGGTCTGTCACCCAGGCTGTAGTGCAGTGGTGCGATCTCTGTTTCACTGCAACCTCCACCTCCTGGGTTCAAGCAATTCTCGTGCCTCAGCCTCCTGAGTAGCTGAGACTACAGGCTCATGCCACCACACCTGGTTAACCTTTGTATTTTTAGTAGAGATGGGGTTTCACCATGTTGGCCAGGCTGGTCTTGAACTCCTGACCTCAAGTAATTCTCCTGCCTCAGCCTCCCAAAGTATTGGGATTACTGGTGTGAACCACCGTGCGTGGTCCTTTGATCATTTCTTGACCTTCAAGTACAGTAGGATATGCCAGGTTCATCTTGTGTTTTTCCTATCCCAGCCCTGGAGTCTACTCTTTCCACAGAGAATCCTGCTTTTTTTTTTTTTTTTTAATTAAACAATAATATTTAGAAAGCTAGACCTGGGCATTAGGTGTGCTTATTACTTTTGGCTTGTCAGTTTCAGATCTCAATACAGAGCTAGGAACACACACATATGCACCTGCTTTCTTTATGTTTATATTTATTTATATATTTACATATGTTTTAAAATCCATGAGTTTATTAATCTGATACCTCTAATACCAGAATATTCAGCCCAGTGTTCTCCCTTTCCATCTTTGTGGTTTCTTTCTCTGATAGTAAGAGTCTGGGCTCTTCCCATCCTCATTGCGTTGACTTAGTTGATTGATTTCCCTGTATGGTGTGAATCACCAGTCACCATCACTATGTCTTTCCCTTCCCTTCTCACCTAACTCATGCTCTGACATCCTTTGTTGATTGGCCCTGCCTCATGGCTTGGGATTTAATGGTCCAGGATGAGAAGGGGAGAGAGAGCTTTCCCAGGCTGGTAGTGTGTGTTATGTAATCTGAGGTATCATTTGTCTTCTGATACTTCACCTCTTTCTCTTGCCTTCATTGACTTCATTCCTGGAGAGTCTCTACCCTCAGCTACTTCTCAGTTTCCTCAAAATACAATAAAAAAAATTAACAACAAAAGACATTACATGTATTTCTTTTTAAAAATAAAATTTGTTCATCACAGGAAATGTAGACACTTGGGTTGGAGGGCAGAAGTCACCTGTGATCCCACTACTTAGCAAGAGCTGCAGCAAGCCTTCATCATTTATGATCAGCTAGATTACATCTTAACTTTTTACCTCATCTTTACAAGTTTCCCTTATTTAAAATGTATGAACCCTCAGCTGTTTTAATAAAAGGGTCCATATTTAAAGTTCTGATACTGCAAAAGCATTGTTCATTGCTCTTGTGTACTTACTTGCCTTGGTATTCTCTCTGGAGTGGGACTCTTCATTTCCTCAGAGCCGTGTTCCTACCCTCATTATCTTAGATCTCCAAGAGGATTACGGCATTATTGACTTATTCCTGAGCCTTGGTTTAAAACCTGGCTGTGTTGCTTTGTAGCACCGTCTTCTTGGACAAATTCCTTTCTCTTTAGGCTTTGGTTTTTCATCTATGATATAATAATTTATATTAATGTTAATACCTAAGATTTTTATGAGGATTTAAGTGAAATATATGAAGTTCATGACACAATGTCTGATACGAGGCTCTTAAGAAATATGAGTTTAACTCTTCTTCTGTCTGTTCTATCATTCTTCTTTCAGTGTATTCTCATCTGTACTTGATGCTATCTATACCCATCAGTGCTGGCTCCCTTAACTCCCTGACTGTGTCTCATGTTGGGTGTGTTTCCTTAACCTCTGGAGAGAAAGCTGTCAGCACTGCCTATCTTTTTTACATATCACCTCTGGTCTGTTGTCTGGGCACAAGCTGTAGCAGCAGGCTGTGCAGTTTATTCAGATTCTGCTTTCAAGCCCTGGGGATTACCAGGATTGGGGCAGGGTCAGCCTGTAAACAAACACTATCGGGAGGCCTTGTGTAATACATACTTCTTTTATGAGTTTGGGCAAAAAAACCTGTGTCACAGCCAAACCTCCTCTTGTGGGAAGATTTGTGTTTCATGTGGGGTTTTCAGAGGCAGTAGAGGGTGCCTGGTAAACATTCCTAGGCTGCACTGTATACCCCTGCATTGGAATCCTTGGGAGTGGGACTTAGGAATCCAAATATTTAACAAATTCATCAGGTGATTTTTCTGCACATTGAACACTAAAGTCTGCTCCATTCTAAGGTCTGCATGTATCATTCTTCTAAAACTCCAAGGATACAACCACATGAAGGCACACTTCATACTATACCTGCAATGTAAGCAGAATCATTGCTTTGAACTACCTTATGTTCCTAACTTTTTCCAGAACCCTCAGCATATACCTGCTACAAGGACATACTAAATGGTGACTGTAGGAACATCGCCTTCCAATATCAGGCTGCCTGTACTCACTGTCCTCAGACATGAGTTTTGTTGCTCTCTTAAATCATTCTTAGATAAGTTGGCACCTTTGTACAGTTTTCATCTCTTGGATTATTTCTGGAGACATCAACAGCTGTGGTCTGACTTGGTATGAAAACATGTCATTTCCTTAGAAATGCGTTTATTTAACCTCTAATCAGACCCTTTCCTTTATTACCCACAGTATTGTCCCCCCATCCCCAGTTTATCATAGTGTGGAATTGTACATTTATTTCTGTGTTCATGTATCTCCCCCTCTCTAGTCTGAAAGATTCCCTTTGGTCAAGGCCCTGTAGTTTGTTAACTCCACTGCATTTGAACCATCCATAATGCAGTATGTATTGTTTGTTTGGATAAAGGCATTTTCTCTAGTGTTGGGCTGCAAGTACGGGATAGGCAGAGTGCTGATGTTCAGGTGGATCTGGGAAGGCACGTCGGCATGAGCAGGCTGGCATGCTGACTGGCAGATCAGAATATAGGGCCTTTGTTTCTGCCTCATGTTTTCTTAAAATCATCCATAGTGCTCCAGAATACTTTACCTGTCACACACATTTGAGTGACATACATTTCATACCTGTAAAAACTTAGGGACATTATTTTCTTCAAAATAGAGCATAAAATATAAGTACACACACTAGAAACATGTCAGATGAGTTTCTTCCTATACACAAATTGCCTTTACCCATGTGTGTCTATTTTCCATCTATGAAAACTGTAGATTGGTTGAATTTTAATAACTCACAAAATTTACTGTTGGTGGCTATTCGCTGTCATTGGCATCACTCCTCCCCTTTTCCTTCCCTCCCTGCCCCCCAACCCTCCGAGTCTATGACTTTGATTTTTTTTTTTTATGAGATGGAGTTTCACTCTTGTCACCCAGGCTGGAGTGCAATGCCACAATCTCCGCTCACTGCAACCTCTACCTCCTGGGTACACACAATTCTCCTGCCTCAGCCTCCCGAGTAGCTTGGATTACAGACATGCACCACCATGCCCAGCTGATTTTTGTATTTTTAGTAGAGATGAGGTTTCACCATGTTGACCATGCTGGTCTCGAACTCCTGACCTCAAGTGATCCGCCTGTCTCAGCCTCCCAAAGTGCAGGGCTTACAGGTGTGAGCCACTGTGCCAAATCTGTTTTGTTTTTTAAGGAAAAAAAAAGCAAAGAACCTTAAAGCTGCTTTAGAATTGATATTTGTACAGTAAAAAGAATAACAAACAAATATTTGTACAGCCAAGTAATGTTGGCTGTCTTACATCAGAGGTTCTTCACTGGGTGCGGTTTTGACCCCTGGGAGTCCATTTTTGAATGTTTGGAGACATTTGGTTGCCGTAACTGGGGCTGCTACTGGCATCTATTAGGCAGAGTCAGGGATGCTGCTAAACATCCCACAGTGCACAGGACAGTTACCCATAACAAAAATTATTCAGCTCCTAATGTCAGCAGTGCCCAGATGGAAAATCTCTGCTCTAGAAATGCCTGTTTTTGTCTATTAAAATGGTGTTGTGTGGCTGAAGTATTTTATAGATATGTGGTCTTTACTTTCTGTTCCTTTTGATAGGAAGATAACCTTTCTTTATTCACAGTTCTTTTACTTAAAATCATTAATGCTACACAGATACTTAATTCACTATGCTTTTCATTTATTAGTTGGCTTAATTTGGCTTAATTCAAGCCTCAAAAAGTAACCCTGCCTATCTACATGAACAAAGCAATAGATGCTCTTGAACCTATTACATAAGGCCTCATTACATTTCTTTTATGGAGACCAAGGAGATTCTGACTCCTGATCTGTTGGTGCTTTAAATTGACAAGGATATTTATGATACAAGCTTTAAATAGCATGACAGGTGAATTCATGGTTTATTCATTGAGGCTTGAGGATGTGCAAAACGTTGTACTTTACTACAGGGCACATAGAGGTAAATGAGAAACAGCCCTACTCTCTAGATTATGGCCTCGTAGACATTGCCACTAGAATATCAGCTACTTAAGGGGAGAGCCTTGACCTGTCTAGCTTCCCTGTCACCCCAATAGAACAGTCTGTGGCCTGCTGAATAGTGACTGAATGAATAGACTGCTCAGATATCTTTTTTTCGTCTTTGTAAGTGTGGTTCATTAATAAGCGAGAAAAGGGAAGATACGTGAGGGCTTAAAAGGAAGAATGTTATATTTGAATAGAGGACTCAGAAAAGATGTTATAAAAAACTGAAAGGGACTTTGTCAGTAAAGAATATTTTGGATGATGTTGAGAGTATGAGGCACTTCTCAGACTAAATCCTGGAGGCAGAGCAAGGTGTAAGAAGCCCTAACTGCTTGTATTTTCCTAACAAATGGGGAAACTAAAAATTGATGGTAGAAGATTAGGTTTAAAAGCAGTTTGGCAGCATCATGTAGAGGACAGAGATGAGTGTGAGAAATTTGTGGTGAAGTAACTTTAAAGCATCACTTCAAAATATTACCAAAAATCCCCACAGAAAACCGAAAGAAAGCAGAGTAGAAGCAGAATCCTTGTGTTATGATCTGTCCTCTTTTTACAAAACATATTTAGCAGCCCCATGGTTGCCCACGCCTGTAATCCCAGCACTTTGGGAGGCCGAGGCGGGCAGATCACGAGGTCAGGAGATTGAGGCCATCCTGGCCAACACAGCGAAGCCCTGTCTCTACTAAAAATACAAAAAATTAGCCGGGCATGGTGGCATGCGCCTGTAGTCCCAGTTCCTCGGGAGACGGAGGCAGGAGAATCACTTCAACGTGGGAGGCGGAGGTTGCAGTGAGCTGAGATTGCGCCACTGCACTCCAGCCTGGGTGATAGAGTGAGACTCCGTCTCAAAAAAATAAAAACATTTAGCAAAAGAGCAGTGCCAAAATGTCAGCAGTATGGGGTAGGCCTGGGGTGTTTTTTTTAAATATACTTTTATCTAGTTGCTGCAGCACCATTCATTGAGAAGACTTGTCCCCCCACCTGTTCAGTTGCCTGCCTTTGTCCATCAGTAGACAGAATGTATGGGGGTTTGTTTGTGGACTCCATCTGCTCCATCCCTCTGTTGGTCAATGCGTGCTCTAAGGGTCTGGTTACTATAGCTTTGTATAGCATGCCTTGAATGGGTAGTGTCAGTCCTCCAGCTTTGTGCTTCTCTTCCAGGATTGTTTTGACCTGTCTAGATCCTTTGCATTTATGTATAAATTCAGAGTCAGCTTATACATATAAATTTTAGATATGCCTTAATAATATTGAATCTTCCAACCCATTAACATGATATTGTGTCCATTTATTTAGGTCTTTATTGTTCTCAGAAATGTTTTGTAGTCTTTGATGTGGAGGTCTTGCTCATATTTAATCTTTTTTCTGACTTTAAAAAATGCTATTATAAATGACAATTCTGTTTTGATGGGTTATAGAAGTGTAACTGATTCTTATGCACCAACCATGTGGCCTGTAACTATGCTGTTTGCTTATTTATTAGTGTTTGCATGTGTAAATTTCTCTGGGTTTTCTCTACACAAAATCATTTCATCATTTCAGGGCAAATGGAGGGTTTTCTTCTTCCTTATGATTCTTTATAAATTATTATTCTTTTTTGCCTCATTCTTTTATGCATGAGGTTGAATAGAAGTGGTAGGAATAGACACCCCTTGTCTTGTTTCTAATCTTACAGTGAATGTGTAGTTTTTTTTTTAGATACGTTTATCAGGTTGAGATGGATCATATATTTAAATATAAAGTTAAAACTGTAAAGTTTCTAACAAAAAAAGAGAATATCTTCACAACCTTCGGAGTAGGGAAGGATTTATTAGCATATAAGAATCATTAACTATAAAATAAAAAATTAATTAGACTTAATCAAAATTAAAAACTGTTCCTGATTAAAACACATTTTTAAAAATGAAAAGACCAGCTTCAGACCGGGAGAAGCTCTTTGCAGTACATTTACCTGACAAAGAATGTGACTGGGAGGGAACTTCAAGAGTGAGATTTTGGAAAAATGTTCTGTATATTGATTAGAGTATATATATTTGTCAAAAAGCTGGGAATCGTACACATAAAACCTTTGATTTTCGTTGCATGTAAATATAATCTGAATTTTAAAAAACATTGATAGTAGCTAGTTACATCTGGATTGTAGGGTTTTGGTTTTTGTCTTCTTTGCCTCTTTGTGTTGGTTTTGTTTTCTGCACTGAGCATATATTTCTTTGTAAATATAGAAGAATATGTGCTTTTACTGCTGAAAGAAATGATAGACGACACAAACAAATGGAAACACATCCCATGCTCATAGGTGGGTAGAATCAGTATTGCGAAAATGACCATACTGCTGAAAGCAGTCTACAAATTCAATGCAATTCCCATCAAAATACTACCGTCATTCTTCACAGAACAACAACAAAAAAATCCTAAAATTCATGTGGAACCAAAAATGAGTCTGCATGGTCAAAGCAAGACTAAGCAAAAAGAGAAAATCTGAAGGCATCACATTACCTGATTTCAAGCTATACTCTAAGACCATAGTCATCAAAACAGCATGGTACTGGTATAAAAATAGGCACATACACCAGTGGAACAGAATAGAGAACTCAGAAATAAACCGAAATACTTACAGCCAACTGATCTTTGACAAAGCAAACAAAAACATAAAGTGGGGAAAAGACACCCTATTCAACAAATGGTGCTGGGATAACTGGCAAGCCACCTGTAGGAGAATGAAACTGGATCCTCGTTTCTCACCTTAAACAAAAATCAACTCAAGATGGATCAAGGAATTAAATCTAAGACCTGAAACTATAAACATTATAGAAGGTAACATCGGAAAAATCCTTCTAGACATTGGCTTAGGCAAGGATTTTATGATCAAGAACCTAAATGCAAATGTGATAAAAACAAAGTTAAATACCTGGGACTTAATTAAACTAAAGAGCTTGTACACAGCAAAAGGAAGAGTCAGCAGAGTAAACAGACAACCAAAAGAGTAGGAGAAAATCTTCACAATCTATACATCTTAACAAGGACTAATATCCAGAAACTACAATGAACTCAAATTAGCAAGGAAAAAAAATCCCATGAAAAAGTGGGCTAAGGACATGAGTAGACAATTCTCCAAAGAAGATATACAGATGGCCAATAGACTATGAAAAAATGCTCAACATCACTAATGATCAGGGAAATGCAAATCAAAATCACAGTGCGATACCACTTTACTGCTGCAAGACTGGCCATAATAAAAAAATCAAAAAATAATAGATGTTAGCATGGATGCAGTGAAAAGAGAACACTTCTACACTGCTGGTGGTAATGTACACTAGTGCAGCCACTATGGAAACCAGTGTGGAGATTCCATAAAGAACTAAAAGTAGAACTACCATTGATCCAGCAATCCCACTACTGAGTATCTACCTAGAGGAAAATAAGTCGTTATACAAAAAAGATACTTGCTGATGCATGTTTATAGCAGCACAATTCACAATTGCAAAAATGTGGAACCATTCCAAATGTCCATCAATGAATGAGTGGATAAAGAAACTGTGGTGTGTGTGGAATACTTCTCAACCATAAAAAGGAATGAATTTTGCAGCAACCGGGATAGGATTGGAGACTGTTATTCTAATTGAAGTAACTCAGGAATGGAAAACCAAACATCCTATGTTCTCTCACTCAAAAGTGGGAGCTAAGCTATGAGGGTGCAAAGGCATAAGAATGACACTGTGGACTTTGGCGACTCAGGGGGTAAGGGTAGGAAAGGGATGAGGGACAAAAGACTAAAAATTAGGTTCAGTGTATACTCTTTGGGTGATGGGAGCACCAAAATCTCACAAATCACCACTAAAGAACTTACTCATGTAACCAAACACCACCTGTTCCCCCAAAACTTATGGAAATTAAAAAAAAAAAAAAAACGGAAGCAGAAGTGGAGCTTTTAAAAGGAATCAGTGGACCAGGCATGGTGGCTCACACTTGTAATCCTAGCACTCTGGGAGGCCAAGGCAGAAGGATCATTTGAGCTCAGGAGTTCAAGGCAGCCTGGGCAACATATTAAGACTTCGTCTCGCTTTTTTTTCGTCTGGGCTGCCAACATGCCATCCAGACTGAGGAAGACCCGGAAACTTCGGGGCCACGTGAGCCACGGCCACAGCCGCATAGGCAAGCACCGGAAGCATCCCGGAGGCCGCGGTAATGCTGGTGGTCTGCATCACCACCGGATCAACTTCAACAAATACTACCCAGGCTACTTTGGGAAAGTTGGTATGAAGCATTCCCACTTAAAGAGGAACCAGAGCTTCTGTCCAACTGTCAACCTTGACAAATTGTGGACTTTGGTCAGTGAACAGACACGGGTGAATGCTGCTAAAAACAAGACTGGGGTTGCTCCCATCATTGATGTGGTGCGATCGGGCTACTACAAAGTTCTGGGAAAGGGAAAGCTCCCAAAGCAGCCTGTCATCGTGAAGGCCAAATTCTTCAGCAGAAGAGCTGAGGAGAAGATTAAGAGTGTTGGGGGGGCCTGTGTCCTGGTGGCTTGAAGCCACATGGAGGGAGTTTCATTAAATGCTAACTACTTAAAAAAAAAAAAAGACTTCGTCTCTATTTAAAAAAAAAAAAAAAAAAAAGTTTTTTTAACAAAAGGATAAAAAGAACCAGTGTAGGTTTTAAAGAGGGAAGTGCTATATTTAAGGAAACTTAATTTGACATCTTAGATGATTGACTTTAAAGAGAGAGAAGATACAAGGAGAAGACAAAAGCAAACAATGTCATGGAGGTACCATCTTTATTATTCAACAATCTGTTGAGTATGGAGGGCAGTGACCAAAGAAACCCACACACTTCTAAGTCTTGGAATAATCAGAAAAATAGTACCTTCTGGGCGTCATTTATTTTAGTGTACTCTGAATTATGAAACTGCTTTTCTTCCCCTTCCGCATTGAGATAGAGTCTCTCATTCTATTAGGCTGGAAG
The DNA here is from genome assembly GCF_009828535.3 of Hylobates moloch. NCBI lineage: Eukaryota > Metazoa > Chordata > Mammalia > Primates > Hylobatidae > Hylobates > Hylobates moloch. Next base: position 185,967,912 of record NW_026652276.1, on the reverse strand, counting down.
GCAGTGGTGTGATCACGGCTCACTACTACCTCAACCTCCCAGGCTCAAGCTATCCTCCTGCGTAGCTGGGACTACAGGTCTGCATCACCATGCCTGGCTGATGTTTAAATTTTTTTGTAGAGACAGGATCTTGCTATGTTACCCAGGCTGTTATTGAATTCCTGAGCTCTAGGAATCCTCCTGTTTCTGCCTCACAAAGTGCTAGGATTGTGGGCATGAGTCACCATGCCTGGCAGATTTTTAAAATGTTGGTAGAGATGGGGTCTCCCTATGTGTCCCAGGGTGGTTGTCATTTCTTTTTTGCATTGGATATGGTTTTCTATGAAAAAGCTCTTAGCCAAATGTGCAGCCCACCTCTAACAAGTGAACAATAATTTATAGCATGCATTCTGTATCCTAACTTCACTGTAGCATTATTCTGTTTTACTTTTTCTGGGCTATTTTTTCTTTGCCCCAATTTCTTTCTAATTTTGTATCGTACATTGTGGTTTTATAAGCTGCCTCAATTCCTTATAGAAAAAAATAGTATAACACATATTAAAATATCACATCATACTCCATACATACAATTATGGCTTACTAATTAAAAATAGCTTTTTAAACAAGGTAAAATAATGTTGGCACTATTAGTAGAAACAGTGAAGTCACAGTTGGTTTGGGGAAGATGTTGATGAGTTTGACTGTTGGTGGAAATATCAAGAAGGTGGTTAGAAATATGAATTGGAGAATCAGAAGTATCAGCAAGCAGGTGGTTTAGTAAAGAATTTAACCTTGCCTGAAGACAGATCTAGCCTTTGTCCTTGGAGCCTTCCAAGGGCATAGAGATCTGGGTGCCATGGGCCACACCTGATAGTCTTAACAGTGTGGCACATTATTGAACCTGAGGATGGTCTTTGGGACCCCCAAACTCTGTGGTTCATGTCAGAAGGGAAGGCAGTTGGTGGACTGTTCCCAAACCTTACACAAATATTATAGATTTGATAGGTAAAACAGATCATATAATGGTCGGCAAGTGGTTTAAAAAAACAAACAAAAAAAAAGGATGCAGGGAGGCTGTTCAGTGACAAGCCTTTGAGAAATTTAATGGAATGCAAGAGGAAAAGGAACACATACAAGAAACAGACATAGCAGTCAGGGAGGTAGGAGAGCAACCAAGATGTGTGTTCATTTTGACCTGGAGTGGACTGAGATGGCAGCCGTGGTGTTATTCTGAATGACACATTCCTGAACACATTCCGTTGTGTAACCCAAAGTTTATATTGTTTGAATATAGATGGGCGGTCATACTTGCAGTCATTCCAGATGTCAGTGGCTCTTGTCCTCACTTGTCAGCCCCTGCATAATCTGCCCTTTTGGATCTGGAAGTTGCCAGAGGGGGCACGGGATCCGGACCGGAGTCCCCATGTGTGATCTGTTGTGATCCTCCTTCCTGCTCCTGGCCTGCTCCTGCTGGTGCTGCCATTACCCACTAAGAGAATGCTGTGGCGTTCTGCCACAAGGCTGTCCCCACTGTACTCAGTGCCAGAGCACAGTTATGTGGCATGGGAGTGGTGAGAGACCAGTTCAAATGTCTGCAACAGCCCCGTGCCAGGACGCCACAGCGTGCCCACCACCCCTATAGCCAGTGGCCTCACCCACTGGTCCCTGGAGTCCAGTTTAATTTTTTTAAAAATTTGTAAAAAGAGTTATAAAAGAACTTTTAGTCAAAAAGACCAAAGCCCATGCCATAATCACACTCCTCAGATTCTTCGTTTTTCCTTTTCTTTATCTTTTTCTTTTTGGAGACCGAGTCTGGCTCTGTCACCCAGTCACTGCAGCCTCTGCCTCCCAGGTTCACATGATTCTCGTGTCTCAGCCTCTTGAGCAGCTGGGATTATAGGCATCCGCCAGCACATCCAGCTAATTTTTGTATTTTTGGTAGAGACTGTGCTTTGCCATTTTGGCCAGGTTGGTCTAGAACTCCTGTCTTCAAGTGATCTGCCCACCTCAGCCTCTCAAAGTGCTTGGATTACGGGTGTGAGCCACTGCATCCGGCCAAGATTCTTTTTTCTTTGCTTACACTTTCTGCTCCTCAGCTGGAGCAGCTGCTCTGAACAGGGCAGGACCTACTGTTGATGCAGCAGCAGCTGCTGGAGCAGGTCCACCAACCCCTACATTAGGATGAGTCTCTCGATGTCAACATAGGCCAGGGCCTTTGCCAGCAAACCAGGCCAAAAAGGTTCAACATTTACACCACCTACTTTAATTAGGGCCTTGATCTTATCCTCTGTGACGGTCACCTCATTCATAGTGAAGAATGAGGGTAGAGTAGATGCAGGCGAACTCGGGGGCTGTGGTGCGGGCAAGTGCGGGGCTGATGCTGCTGTTGGATGCAGTGCAAGTTGCTGGATGAAGTGAGGGCCAGTGTGACCATAGCTTTCCCAGAAGGACTGAGCCCCTTGGCAGCAGCTGAGGAAAGGGCTGGAGTCTGGGTTTAGAAAGTGTCGACAATTAACGTGGTAGCTTCTTCTTAGCTCATTCTCTGTCCCTTCCTCCCACCACCCGCTTTAGGCTCACTGTAGCATAAGGATTTTTTTCCTTTTATGCTCCTGGCTAAAAGCTGGAACACTCTTGCAAGTCATTTTGTTAGTTGGGGCTATCCACCAATTCTCTTTAAGGGCCCAGGCATGTTTGATTCTTATTTGGGATCTAAGGTGGTATTCTAAAAACATTTACAAACAGAACCTGTTATGAGTAATATCTTTTCTCTTTTATTTACCATTTGGTGCTAATTTAAAAATGGACTGTATTCTTAGAGTTCTTTATTCAGATTTCACTCCTTAGCATTGATGTTCTGGATTCAGTAGAATTGTTAAAAATTTTTCCTCTTTGTTTTGGGTCCTGTTTTAACCTGGAATTGAAAAGAGTGAAATGAAGTAATGAAGTTCCAGATTTTGTTGGGGATTTTTTGTCTGGTTTATGTTGGCTAGGAAGCAGTAATTGAAAACATGCTATTTTTTCCCTCATACATTTTAAAAAATTGAGATATAATTTGCAAACATAACATTCTCTGCTTTAAAGGGTTCAATTGTGTGGTTTTCAGTATATTCACATGATTTTGCAACTCACCACTTTAAAATTCCAGAACATTTTCATCATTCTCCAAAAGAAATGACTGTCCATTAACAGCCAGTCCCTATTCTCCTCCGCCCCCCCACAATCCTTAGCAATCAGTAAGCTACTTTTTGTCTCTATTCTGGACATTTCATATAAACAAACACAATACGTCACTTTTTGTGTTTGGCTTCTTTTACTTACAATGTTTTAAAGATTCATTCTTGTTATACCATGTATTTATTCATTCGTTTCATGATTAATATTTCATTTTCTGGATGTATCACAGCAGTTCATATACATTTGGATTGTTTTCACTTTTGGCTATTGTGAATATGCTGCTGTGAACATTTGTATATGAGTTAAAGTGGACAGTTGTTTTCATTTCTTTGGTATGTATCTAGGAGTGGAAGTGCTGGGTCATATGGTAACTCCGTGTTTAACCACTTGAGAAACTGTCAGATTATTTCCCCAGATGGCTATGTCACTGTATATTCCCACCAGCAATCGTATCTTGGTTATAATTTACTCACCTTTGTCCCTTTTATGTTTATTTTTTCTTGTGACTTACTTGCTTCTGTAATTCTATTATAATGAATGAGTTTTACCTATTTTTTTTTAAAACCTTTGATTGATCCTGTCAGTGGCCTCTTCAGCTCTGCCTACTACACCATGCATATTCACCATGAGCCTTTAAACCTGAGTGTCTCGTCAGACACCCACACCAAAATCCTTCCCTTGGACAATAATAATTTTGCCTGTGTTGGCAGCACACTGAGATGGTGGTGGTCTTTCCAAGACTATATCGTCTGAGGTATAAAAAAAGAGTTTTCAAGACAGAAAGATTTAATAATAGCATTTAGTTTAAGCTAAATTTCAGTTTCAGGAATATAAAAGCTGACAGGAACAGTGAACTACCTGTGGGGAATTCTCTAGAGACTCATGTGTGGGGCCAGTGATGAGTCAGGCAGATGTCAAGGTGAGGATATATTAGCAAAGCATAGCAGATTAGTTGGTGAAATTTAGCAATGAAATGATTGTAGCTTCTAGGGAGTGGGGTCAGATTTGTGCAAGAAAAAGCGTTTATTTTAGTGTGACATATCTGAGCATAATTCTAGGCAGAAGAGATAAGGTTTGAGTAGAGTTGAAAGGCCAGCAACAAAGGAATTAAATGAGTGATTTTTGGAGCTAGTTGATCAGTCTTTTAAAGATTGAAGGCACATCTTACCTGCAGAACCGAGGAGGAGGTTTTGCATAGCTGTTGTGAGCAGAATAAAGACCGTTGTGATTATTGTTGTATAATAAATTATCCCCAAACTTAGCCTTAAACCACTTTTTAATTTTGTTCATGATTTTATATATAAAGAATTTAGAAAAGACAAAGCTGGGATGGCTTGCCCATTGCTTCACAGTATCCGGGGCCTCAACTGAGACGTCTCAAGGGCTTGAGGTGGCTTCATGGCTGGGGACTAGAATTAACTGAAAGCTTACATCTGGCCCCTGGGCTAGAAAGATAAACAACTAGGACAGCCTTATGGAGCGCCTACCCATGCCCTTTGCATATGGCTTGGCTTTCTCCGAACATGGTGGCCTCAGAGCAGTCATACTTCCTACCTGGCAACTTAGAGTTCCCACAGGTAACACACACCTTCCAGAGTGGAAGCTGTGTTCCTTTTATGACCTAGCCTCAGAAGTCACACAGTCTCATCCACTACATTCTTTTTGGTTAGAAGCACATCAGACGCTCATTCAGATTCATGATTTAGAGTCCATTTCTTGATAGTAGAACATCAGAGTAGAAGGGATAGTAGAAGAGCAGGTAGTTGGGAAGATACTGTTTTGGCCTTTGTTGAAGAACGCAGTCCATCAGAATACAACAACAAGAAATCAATAAAGCAGCCATAGAGAATGAAGTGATTTCCTTTGCAGTAACGTGGATGAAGCTGGAGGCCATTATTTTAAGTGTAAAAACTTAGAAACTGAAAATCAGCTACTGCATGTTCTTTCTTATAAGTGGGAACTAAACAGTGGGCACACATGGACTTAAAGATGGAAACAATAGACACTGAGGACTCCAAAAGGGGCGAAGTTGGGAGGGTGGTGTGGCTTGATAAATTACCTGTTGGGTATAATGGTCACTATTTGGGTGATGGGTATACCGGAAGCCCAAACCCACCATTGTGTAATACATACACATAACAAACCTGCACATGTACCTCCTGATTCTAAAATAAAATTAAAAAAGTAAAAACCCTACAAGCAAGGGCATTCTTCTTACTGTCAAATGATACAACATTCATAGAAATAGAGATTTGTGTAGTTTGAAAATACCTCATATAAATCAAGACGAAACCTTTATTTTGCAGACATTAAACCTAAAGTTGACTGATAAAGACATATTCGTTCCAGAGCCTGGAACATTCTAGGGGAATAAAATCTATAAAAAGGTGCAGACTTCCAAATATATATAGTTATAGTTATGTAGGTACAGTAAACTAACCCCCTTTTTAAGGACATGTATTTATCTAATTCTCTTTTCATCTGGCATGGATTATAAGCCTTCTAAGCCTGGAGTCTACTAAGTATGTCTAAATTGCTATGTTGGGTGCCTAACAAAGGAGTATGTACAAGTTGGTGCATGAGTTAGACTTTTTGATGGTGATTAAACTGGAAAGCATGAATTATTCTTGGATTATAAAACTAGGTGGGGCTTTCACATGAGGCTCAAAAATCAGTTTTGTTTTCCACATAGAGACCTTTTACTTATTCTTTGTGTAGTCAATTTGTCTCTAAGACCTTTTTTCTGTTTCTCATTTTTTAGAATAATTAAGAATTTCATTAGAGTAGTTTAGAATTTAGATTATTTACAGCGTATTATTATTATTTTTTTTTTGACAAGAGAATGTAACGTACCCCTGGGAACATGTCTTCAGTTATATGAGTCAGACATGGATATGTGCTGTAATATACCCTTGCCCTCCATGAACAGCAGGAGCCTGAAAATAACAATAGATCCTAACCTTTGGAAGGAACTTAACTTTTTAGTTATATTTTGAGGTTGGAATGTGGATAATTAGGGCTTTTAGTTTTAAACAGCCAGAGAACTGTTTTCTGAGTTATTTTAATTGTTAAATTTTTTTAGTTACTAAGAATTTTTTCTTTTAGATTTAAAAGAAATCTCATGTCTTAAGTGGATTCTGATTTCTGAATTCCACTTTGACTCAACTAAGACTTTCTCATTCTAAGATCAGTTATGTTTCTTCAGTTCATAATTCAATATATTATACATTTATCCGAAACATAATTAAGAACCGAGAAATGAGCCCAAAGTTTTTGAATAGATACAAACCACATCCAAGTTCATGTACTAAAGTTCATGTACTCAAGCTCATGTTCTTTGTTCTGGAGAAAAGCCCTTTTAATGATCTCATAGAATGTCTACTCCTCCTTTGCCCATGAAACAAGGAGAAGGTTAAGAACAAGAAAGAATTAGAAATAATATATAAAAACTATCATAAAGTCCCAATAAACATTGCAGCCTAGATAAAGTGGTAAAATTCTTAGACGGAAAGACCACATGACTTATTAGGGGAAAACCAGTTTGTTATTAAGTATTTTTGCAGCAAAATGTTAGGCCAGAAGACAGTAGAGAAGTACATTTAACATACTCAAGGAAAGAAAATGTGAGTCAAATATTTTACATCCAGCCAAACTGACCTTCATTATACAAATCTCATACAAACTGTTATATACATTTAAGCACTGAGGGAATATTGTTCTTTTGAACACTGAAGTTAAAAGCTTCTAGCAGCCTAAATCAAGGAAGAGGCCTGTGTAGACATACAGACTGCTTTCATAAAAATACAAAGTATACCTGAAAAATCAAACCTGTAGCATTCCTCTGGAACACTTAGCTTATAGAATACTATTAAGCATCTTAACTAGACAGTTAAATGGACTTAAAAGATTGTGTATTTGGTTTCCATAGAAATTTAAGGGTAAATTTTATAACAACATATGTTTTGAAGCAGTGGTTTGGATTATTCTGTCAAGATATCCTGAAGAGATAAATAGCTGTGTCTGGCATTATGTATGTAAGAAATAAAGGAAAAATATTAGTAATAGACCAGGTGTGGTGGCTCACTCCTGTATTCCCAGCACTTTGGGAGGCCAAGGTGGGCAGAACATTTGAGGTCAGGAATTCGAGACCAGCCTGACCAACATGGTAAAACCCCGTCTCTACTAAAAATACAAAAAAAAATTAGCCAGGTGTGGTGGCACATGCCTGTACTCCCAGCTACTCCGGAGGCTGAGGCAGGAGAATGGCTTGAACCTGGGAGGCGGAGGTTGCAGTGAGCTGGGGTCATGCCACTACACTCCAGCCTGCACAACAGAGAGACTCCATCTCAAAAAAAAAAAAAAAAAAAAATTGGTAATAGTGTACGTTAACTCTTTTTAGTTATAGAATCTGAGATTTACAGGGTATCAGTGTACTTAAAATACATTCAGTGAAGTTGAACACTTAGTTGTATTTGTGTGTATGAGAAAAGAAAGCTTGTTACCCACAGAGTCAAGCAAATCTCTAGACATAGCCTCTTAAAAACAGCCACACAGGGCGTGGTGGATCACACCTGTAACCCTAGCACTTTGGGAGGCCAAGGTGGGTAGATCATTTGAGGTCAGGAATTCTAGGCCAGTCTGACTAATGTGGTGAAAACCCCGTCTCTACTAAAAATACAAAAAAAATTTATCCAGGTGTGGTGGCACATGCCTGTACTCCCAGCTACTCTGGAGGCTGAGGCAGGAGAATGGCTTGAACCTAGGAGGTGGAGATTGCAGTGATCTGGGTTCATGCCACTGCACTCCAGCCTGGGCAACAGAGTGAGACTCTGTCTCAAAAAAAACAAAAATAGACAAACCAAAAAAAAAAAAAAAAATCCATTAGCCATTTATGATCTGATGTTAACCGTTGTGCAATTGTAGGATTCCTACTGATCCCCAAGTGCATTTAAAATTGTGTTCTAAAGTACTCTTTGTATTGAGACATGGTTCTGGAGTGTTCTAGACTAGAATATAGATTAGGATTTTAGTTACTGGCTTGTACAGTAATGTGACTTTCATTTCCATTGTGGGCTCTTATTCTCGAGGGTCTCTTCTGAAAAATCAGTATCAGTATACTGAAGAAAATCTTTTATGCAGCTACAAACTTACAGCACTAAAATGACAAAAAAGATGATTCGTCATAAAAACAGAAGAGATCCTTATTTGTATTTATATAATTTTCTTTGTGTAGAATTTGATTCCAGCTTTATAAATGTATGGAGCTGTTAGTGAACTTTAACTTCATAAATGTTTGTGGATCCCATGATAGCTTGGCTCAGGATCTTATAAATATTATCACAGCTCAGTCTTTCTTACTAGTTTGCCTTGAGTACTACAGATTTTAATTTTACATTGTAATAGAAATATGATTTTTTCCCCCTGTACAGTTCTCTTCGCAGTGTTTTATATGATACTAGTTGGGATACATTTAGATTAGTAGTTTACTTTCCCTCCTTCTGGTCATAAGAGATAAGGGGAAATCTTCTAGTAAATACTTTGTTACAAATTTTTTCCTTACAAGTAACAAAGTCAAAACTTGCCAGGTGCGGTGGCTCACGCCTGTAATCCCAGCACTTTGGGAGGCCAAGGCAGGTGGATTGCTTGAGGCTAGGAGTTTGAGACCAGCCTGGCCAACATGGCCAAATCCCATCTCTACTTAAAAATAAGTAAATAAAAAACACAAAAATTAGCCGGGCATGTTGGTGCACATCTGTAATTCCAGCTACTTGGGAGGCTGAGACACAAGAATTGCTTGAACCCAGGAGGTGGAGGTTGCAGTGAGCTGAGATTGTGCTGCTGCACTCCAGCCCGGGCAGCAGGGCGAGACTCCATCTCAAAAAAAAAAAAAAAAAAAAAAAAGGAAAAAACAAAGTCAAAAGTTGTGCACAAATCTCAAGGCTCTTCAATGTCTGATTCAATGTACCATTCTTGTTTTCTTTCTCAGCCTCAAACGTGGTTAATTTGTTTCACCTTAAACTGCTGTGCTTGTCGTCATGCTATCCTTTTTTATGTTAGGGCTTTCCTCTTTTTTGCTGTTAGAGTATATGGTTGAATTTTTTGTTGTTGTTTTTTTTTTTTGAGACAGAGTCTTGCACTTGTTGCCCAGGCTGGAGTGCAGTGGTGTGATCCTGACTCACTGCAGCGTCCACCTCCTGGGTTCAAGCTATTCTCCTGCCTCAGCCTCCTGAATAGCTTGGATTACAGGTGCCTGCCACCACGCTTGGCTAATTTTTTTGTATTTTTAGTAGAGATGGGGTTTTGTCATGCTGGCCAGGCTGGTCTTGAACTCCTGACCTCAAGTGATCCATCTGCCTTGGCCCCCGAAAGTGCTGGGATTACAGGCATGAGCCCCCGCGCCTGGCCGTCTCAGTTGAATTTTAGCCTACATTTGGTTTTTTTTGTTTGTTTGTTTGTTTGTTTTATCTTAGGTTCAGGGTTACATGTATGTGCACATTTGTTGTGTAGGTAAACTGTGTGTCATGGGGGTTTGGTGTATAGATTATTTCATCAACCAGGTAATAAGCATAGTGCCCTATAGATGTTTTTTCTAATTCTCTCTGTTCTTCCACCCTCCATCCTCAAGTATGCCCCAGTATCTGTTGTTCCCTTCTTTGTGTCCTTGTGTTCTCATTGTTTACTTCCCACTTATACATGAGAACATGAGGTATTTGATTTCTGCTCCTGTGTTAGTTTGCCAAGGGTAATGAATGGCCTCCAGCTCCGTCCGTGTTCCTGTAGCGGACATGATCTCGTTCTTTTTTTATAGCTACATAGTATTCCATGGTGTGTGTGTACTACGGTTTCTTTGTCCAGTCTACTGTTGATGAGCATTGCTTCCATGCCTTTGTCATTGGGAATAGTGTCGCAGTGAACATAAGCGTGCGTGCGTGTGTCTTTACAGTAGAACAGTTTATATTCCTTTCGGTGTATACACAGTAAGGAATTGCTGGGTCGAATGATAACTCTGTTTAGAGTTCCTTGAGGAATTGCCACACTGATTTCCACAATGGCTGAACTAATTTACACTCCCACCTGCAGAGTATAAGCATTCCCTTTTCTCCGCAACCTTGACAACATCTGTTAATTTTGTGACTTTTTAGTAGCCATTCTGACTGGTGTGAGATGGTGTTTCATCGTGGTTTCAATTTGCGTTTCTCTAATGATTAGTGATGTTGAGCAGCTTTTTATATGCTTATTGGCCACATGTATGTCTTCTTTTGAAAATGTCTATTCATGTCCTTTGCACACTCTTTAATGGGGTGGTTTTTTGCTTGTATATGTGTTTAAGTTCCGTGTAGATTCTGGATATTATACTTTGTCAGATGCTTTGTTTGCAAATATTTCTGCCATTCTGTAGGTTGTTTACTCTGTTGGTAGTTTATTTTGCTGTTCAGGAAGTTCTCAGGTTCCCTTTGTCAGTTTTTGGTTTTGTTGGAATTGCTTTTGACATTTTCATCATGAAATCTTTGCCAGGTCCTATGTCCAGAATGGTATTTCCTAGGTTATCTTCCAGGCTTTTATTTTTTTGTCGTTGTTGTTGTTGAGACAAAGTCTTGCTCTGTCACCCAGGCTGGAGTGCAGTGGCACGATCTCAGCTCACTGCAACCTTCATCTCCCGGGTTCAAGTGATTCTCCTGCCTCAGCCTCCCCAGTAGCTGGGATTAAAGGCATGGGCCACCACACCTGGCTAATTTTTGTATTTTTTTTTTTTTTAGTAGAGACAGGGTTTCACCATGTTGGCCAGACTGGTCTCGAACTCCCAACCTCAAATGATCTGCCTGCCTTGGCCCCCCCCAAAGTGTTAGGATTACAGGCATGAGCCACTGCGCCCGGCCTTTCCAGGATTTTTATAGTTTTAGGTTGTACATTTAACTCTTAATCCATCTTGATTTTTGTGTATGGTATAAGGAAGGGGTCCGGTTTCAGTCTTGTGCATATGGCTAGCAAGTAATTCCAGCACCACTTATGGAATAGGAAGTCCATTCCCCATTGCTTGTTTCTGTCAGCTTTGTCAAAGATCAGCTGGTTGTAGGTGTGTGGCATTATTTTTGGGCTCTCTGCTCTGTTCCATTGGTCTTTGTGTTTGTTTTTGCATCAGTACCATGCTGTTTTGGTTACTGTCACCTTTTAGTGTATTTCGACATCAGGTAATGTGATTCTTCCTGCTTTGTTCTTTTTGCTTAGGATTGCCTTGGCTATTTGGGCTTTTTTGGTTCTTTATGGATTTTAAGATAGTTCTTTCTAGTTCTGTGAAGAATGCCATTTATAGTTTGATAGGAATAGCATTGAATCTATAAATTGTTTCAGGCAGTATAGCTGTTTTAACAATATTGATTTTTCCTGTCCATGAGCATGGACTGTTTTTCCATTTGTATCATCTCTGATTTCTTTGAGAGTGATTTGTAATTCTCATTGTAGAGATCTTTCACTTCCCTGGTTAGCTGTACTCCAAGATATTTTATTTTATTTTATTTTATTTTATTTTTTTTATTTTTTGAGATGGAGTCTTACTCTGTCGCCCAGGCTGGAGTGCAGTGGCGCAATCTCAGCTCACTGCAACCTCTGCCTCCTGGGTTCAAGTGATTCTCCTGCCTCAGCCTCCGCAGTAGCTGGGATTAAAGGCACGTCCACCACACCCGGCTAACCTTTGTATTTTTAGTGGAGATGTGGTTTCACCATGATGGCCAGGCTGGTCTCAAACTCCTGATCTCAAGTGGTCTGCCTGCCTCAGCCTCCCAAAGTGCTTGGATTACAGGCGTTAGCCACCATGCCCGGCCTTTTAATATTTTAAGTGACGTTTACCAGCTGTAAATTATCATACCTGGAGTGCTATTTGGGCTACTGTAATGAATCGGATTATGCTTTGGGCCAGTTAGTTTTACAGTTTTAAATAGCCGTAGACAATACTCTTAACTCTGACCTGCTCATTTGTTAGTCTGTCATTAGTCACAGTGGGTTAGAGTGCTGGCAGAACAGTAAACACTAACGTGGCACATAATATGTACCCAGGTATAGTTTTGAGTGAGGTAGCTGGGGCAAGTGCCGACACAGGTTAAGTAACTGGCTTAATGTTATAGTAGTAAATGCCAATGCTGATATTCAAATCGTCATCCCTGAATTCAAGCATAAATCTCTGTTAAGTAATTGGTAGTAGGCAGCAGTTTAGAAATATGTGTTGGCCTTGACATGAACATTTTAGGTATTGAGGGTTGCTCAATCAGTGGACTCACTTTTAATCTGTGTGGTCTCACTGCAAAAATGGTTTCTGAATCCATTTATATTTTTATATTTTATAAAAAGAAAACACTTTTCCTTATTACTAATTTAAAGCACAATTTACATTCACCACAGCATAATTTTTGATAGTATTATTATTATTAGTGTTTCTTCTGTGGTGAATGTAATTTAAATTGTGGTTTAAATTACTAATGAGGAAAATAGTGTTTTCATTTATATTTGTCTTACCCTTAAGTAATTTTTGTCGTTACTTGTTTTTTTTGTTTTGTTTTGTTTTGAGACAACGCCTTACTTTGTCTCCCAGGTTGGAGTGCAGTGGTGTCATCACTACTCATTGCAGCTTCGACCTCCTGGACCCAAGTGATCCTTTGGAGTAGCTGGGATCATACGCATGCGCCACCATGCCCAGCAAAATTTTTTAAATTTTGGAATGATGGGGGAATCTCACTCTTTTGCCCAGGCTAGTCTCGAACTTCTGGCTTCAAGTGATCCTCCTGCCTCATGTGTGATTATCAGTGGTGTGAGTCACCATGCCCAGCCTGTTGTTACTTTTTTAGGTTGTAGATAAATAGGAATCCTCCTGTGTCTTTTGGAATATTAGCCTTTGCTCTGGTTTTTCCTCTAGAGCAGTCTCCCATTCATTACTGTTATGGGAAATATTTGACTGTAATAACAGAGATTGACTTGTATTCAAGAGTTCTTAAATAACAATGGCTTCTCTGATTGACTGCTTTTGAATTTCTCTCAGTTTCAAGGGAGTTTAATGGTTGTGCCAGAGGCTTCATTATTGTTTATATTTTTGGTTGCTACTAAGTGCTTTTAAAAATATCCTTAAGTCTTGATGCTTTTTTATATTTCGTATTATTATCATTATTAGTGTTTTTGCTGTGGTGAATGTGATTTAAATTGTGCTTTAAATTACTAATGAGGAAAGTAGTGTTTTCTTAGATTGAAACATTTTTATTGATATCACCTACAGGCATTTTCTTCACAGCTCAGGGATGTGACTGTCAAATCTTAGGAAGAATGTGTTATGAATTATTATTATTATTTTTTTGGAGACGGAGTCTTGCTCAGTCGCCCAGGCTGGAGTGCAGTGGTGCGATCTCGGCTCACTGCAAGCTCCGCCTCCCGGGTTCACACCATTCTCCTGCCTCCTACTCCTGTAACCTGAGTAGCTGGGTTACAGGTGCCTGCCACTACGCCCACCCGGCTAATTTTTTTTGTATTTTTAGTAGAGACAGGGTTTCACCATGTTAGCCAGGATGGTCTCGATCTCCTGACCTTGTGATCCTCCCGTGTCGGCCTCCCAAAGTGCTAGGATTACAGGCGTGAGCCACTGTGCCCGGCTGTTGTGAATTTTTAAAGCGATAATTTATTTTCTTATTTCTTTTATAACCTAAATTAGCTAAAGAATGATTGTAAAATTTTATTGATGAAGTCATTTACAAGAGATTCTTACTAATCATTGACAGACAATACAATCCATTTCCAACTTGGGCAATATTTTTGCTATCTTATACTGAGAAGATAGTTGTTATCTGAAATGGTGGTTTTAATTTTATTCCTGAATTATGCTTTGTTTGTTCACAACATCATGCACTTAATTCATATTAGAATCCTAGTTAGTTGTCTCTTTAGACTTTCACCTTTTGAATTTGTCTGATGGATTCTTCATGTTGTCACCTTCTTCTGTACTTTTGTGTGTCCCCACGCAGTAGGTAGTCTTGTCTTTACAGAAGCATTATTTCTAGGCCCTTTCAACCTGACCGCAAGGAAATAAATCTTCTTTTTAAAGACTGCATTTTTTTTTTTTTTTTGAAATGGAGTCTCACTCTGTCGCCCAGGCTGGAGTGCAGTGGTGTGATCTCAACTCACTGCAACCTCCGCCTCCCGGATTCAAGCGATTCTCCTGCCTCAGCTTCCCGAGTAGCTGGGACTACAGGAGCGTGCCACCACGCCTAGCTAATTTTTTGTATTTTTAGTAGAGATGGGGTTTCACCGTGTTAGCGAGGATGGTCTCGATCTCCTGACCTTGTGATCCGCCCACCTTGGCCTCCCAAAGTGCTGGGATTACAGACGTGAGCCACCGTGCCTAGCCCGTTTTTTAAAGAGCAGTTTCAGGTTCACTGCAAAATTGAAAGCATAGTGATAACCTATGAACTCCCTGCCCTGATGCATGCATAGCCGCCCCCAGGATCAGCATCCTCCTCCAGAGTAGTACATTTGTTAGGATTGATAAACTTCCATTGACACATCATTTGTACAGTTTTTAAAAACTTACATTTTAACTCTTTTATATTGAAAATCTTGGTTTTTAAATGACATTTACCTATTTGTTTTATCTTGTAATGTAAATGAGATATTTCAATAATGTTCTTAAGAACATTACTGACAACAAATATACTAAGGTTTTAAGGTTTTCTTGCAGTCTTTTGTGTCCTTACATTGTATCACACATCTTAATAACCTATAAAGATATCCTTTCATTGAAGTAAAAAGATTGGTTGCATATGTTCTAAATAATTTTTTTTTTAAGTGAAGAAAAGTGGTGGTTAGTGCATACATAATAGCAAGTCATGCTGTCTATTCTCAGTGCTTTTTTAAAAAGCAAGTCCTCAAAAGGTTTCATTGACATCTCTGCATATCATGTTTGTATTTTCACTTTACCAGTTCTTTTTTATGTGTTTTTTTTTTCCTGGTTTAATCACTTTTCTGACAATTACCAGGTACTTTTTGGAAGTGGTTAATATTAGTGGAATTGCAGCATGTATAACTAAGAAGGTATTAACATGTATAAGGAATATCTACGGTGACAAGAAAACGACAGTCCATTAGAAAAGTGATCAAAATCATTGAACAGATTCTTAACTTCACTCAAGAAAATATATGACTAGGCCGGGCGTGATGGCTTGCGCCTGTAATCCCAGCACTTTGGGAGGCGGGGGCAGGTGGATCACCTGAGGTCAAGAGTTCAAGAACAGCCTGGCCAACATGGTGAAACCCTGTCTCTACTAAAAATACAAAAATTAGCCAGGCGCGGTATACACACACACGCACACACACACATATATACATGCACATATGTACATCTATGTATATAATGTATGTAAAACCATATGCCACTGTGCATATATATATATATATATATACATATATGCAAAACCACATATATCTCTGTGGCTTGTCTGTGAATAAAGATAAATTTTATTTCTTTTTTTCCAGCAGTGATGCCTTTTTATTTATTTTGCGTGATTGTACTAGTTAGAGCTTCCAAAACAGTAGAATAGAAATGGGGAGAGCAGACATCCTTATCTTGTTTCTGATATTAGGGGGAAAGCATTTGGTCTTTAATAGTTAAATCTGATGTTATCTGTAGGCTTTTCATTGATGTTCCTTTATTCCTGCTTCATTGAGAATTGTGATCAAGAATGAATATTTCATATTGTCAGATGATTTTCTGTGTCTGATGTGCTCATCGTATAGATTTTCTTTTTTAGCATATTAATTATGATGAATTACGTCAGTTGGATTTTGAATACTGACCCAAGTTTGTGTTCCTGGAATAAACCCCGTTTGATCATGATGTTTTATCCTTTTGAAATATTATTTGATTTGATTTGTTGAACCTTTGTCTGGAACGTTTGTATCTACATTATGAGGAAAATTGGTCGGTAGTTTTCTTATAATGTCTTTGTCTGGCTTTGGAATAAAAAATGCTGGCTTCCTAGGATCAACACTGGAAGTATTTCCTCTTTTTTTACTTTTTAGGAGGAATTTGTAGTATTTCTTTCATAATGTCAAGAGAAAATATACCAATTCATTTTTTATGGGAAGATTTTGAACAATAAATTCATTTTTTAAAATAGGTACATGGTTTTTCAGATATTTTTTTTTCTTGTTTGGACCTTGAGTGGTTTGTGACTTTTCAGGTATTTGTCTGTTTTATCTAAGTTTTCACATGTATAAGTGTAACATAATATTCCCTTCTATCTTTTTAATACCTCAAAAATACATAGTGACGTTACCTCACTCATTGCTCATGATGGTAATTTGTGTTTTCTCTCACTGCGCAATCTGCCTGGCCAGAAATTTGTTAATTGCTTTCATTTTCTTAAAGAACAAGCTTTTGTTTTCACTGATTTTCTTGGCTGTTCTTACGCTTTTTTATTTTACTTATTATAGTTCATATTATTATTATATTTTCATTCTTCCATTTGCTTTGGGTTAAGTTGGCTATTTTTTTCGTTTTCTAAGGTGGAAACTAAGATTACTTTTTTGAGATCTTTTCTGGTATAGGCATTTAGTGCTATAAATTTCCCTCTTGAGTTTGCTTTAACAGCATTTCATAGATTCTGATATATTGTTTTCATTTTCACTTAATGTAAGAAATACTTCCTAATTTATTTTTGATTTCTTCTTTAGTCCATGGGTTATTTTTGAATTGTGTTACTTAGTTTCCAAATTTCTGAGTATTTTCTCTTCTTGGTTTGTAATTTAATTCTGTTATGGTCTGAGGACATACTTTGTGTGATTTGAATCCTCCTCTTTCTCTTTTTTTTTTGAAACGGAGTCTCACTCTGTGGCCCAGGCTGCAGTGCATTGATGTGATCTCAACTCTGCAACCTCTGCCTCCTGGTTTCAAGAGATTCTGCCTCAGCATCCCAAATAGCTGGGACTACAGGCATGCACCAACATGCCCAGCTAATTTTTGTATTTTTAGTAAGAGAGGGGTTTTTGTCACATTAGCCAGGCTGGTCTGGAATTCCTGACTTCAGGTGATCCACCCACCTCGGCCTCCAAAAGTGTTGTGATTACAGGCATGAGCCACCACGCCTGGCTGAATCCTCTTATTTCTATTGAGACTTGTTTTATGGTCTAGTACATTATATATCTTGGTAAATGTTCTGTGTGCCCTTGAAAAGAGTATTTGTTGTTGAGTGTAGTGATCTATAAATGTTAATTAGGTCAAGCTGGTTGATAGTGTGTTCAGATCTTCCATATCCTTACTGATTTTATGTCTGCTTGCTTTTATCAATTTTGGGGGAAGGAAATATTAAAATCTTCAGTGACACATAATGTGTCTTTATGCTATGTTACTTTTTTTAATCATTGTGTGTGTTGGGGGTGATTCTCAGCTTTCCCTAGTCCTTTGAAAGTTTTCAGTGGTTATATAGAGAAACCCCACAATCAGAGGGCTGAGAAACCACTCTCAGCAGAACTCAGGTAATACTTAATATTATCTTTATTAAGAAAATAAAGAGACTTTGTTGAAAATACTTCGAGAACATTGTCTGTCAATGGAGTTCTGAACTTCTGGTTAACTCTATAAACAGAATCTATTTTTGCTAGGCAAGGAAAAGGGAATCTTTATCTTTGGCCAGTAAGTCTCCCAAATAGCTAAAAAGGAGAGTTTTAAAATTTTCTTCTTCGGAGTCTTCTTACTAGCATAGGTAGAGTTTTAGTTACAGAAATCTTGGCTGTGCTGGAGGCATGGAAGTAGAAGAAATCAGAGCAATGAATTTAATGGTTACTTAACAGTTCGTTCTTGTTCTCTTTGTGTTTGTAATCTGCTAAGATTTTTTTTTTTTTCTATTAGAGACAGGGTCTCACTGTATTGCCCAGGCTGGTATCGAACTCTCAGGCTCAAACAATCCTCCTGCCTCACCCTTCCAAAGTGCTAGGATTACAGGTGTGAGCCACTGCACCCGGCTAAGATTTGTTTTTTTAAGAAGCCAAAAAAAAAAAAAAAAACAAAACTATTTGATAAATGCATGGTTTTTAAATTAAATAGTGCAAATAGTGAAGTGTACAGGTGTATCAACCAAACCCTTAAGTCATGGTGATCTTAAGTGCCTGAGGCTTTCTGGCACCCTGCCTAATGCTGTTAGCAGGGTCCATAGCACTGTTATTGTCCCATACTCCTTTTCTGTCCTCTGGTGAAGCAGCGAACTGAATAAAGTTTGAATCTTTGTCTAGTGACTATACTTGTTCTCTTGTGTACTGGGCAATGTGGTAGACCATGGGGTGTCCATTGCTAATAGCCATTATGGTGCACATAGTTAACTAAGCCCAGGGAATTGGGGTCATTTCTGGTGGAGTTACTGGAGTGTTCATTTTCTCAGATTCCCTGGGTATTAGGTTAGTGTGGTCTGGTGCACGGGGACAGAGACCACTCTTCTGGCAGCATGGGTGTTAGAGGAGATGCCCTGTGAGCAAAGCTACCATTCTGTGAGAAGGGAGTGAAAAATGAATGGTCAGAAGATACTTGATTGTGTAGGAAACCAGGAGTTACAATATGAGAATATACATAGACTTGAAATTATGTATATCACCTTTTCAAAATTAGAAGTAAGTTAAGTGCGTTATACTTTCAGTTGTTTAAAAAATACTATTACTAGCCAGGCATGGTGGCATGTATTTCTTGGAGGCTGAGTTGAGAAGATTGCTTGAACCCAGGAGTTTGAGAATGCAGTGAGCCCTGTTCATGCTGCTCTACTGCACAGCAGCCTGGGTGACAGAGCTAGCCCACATCTCTTTTTAAAAAAAAAAAAATGCCCCTCTTGTGTAATTTGCCTTTTTATAGAGATAATATTTTTAGCTAGAGTGAGGGCTTCAGGGATTCTGTACTCCACTAGTAATTTTGTTGTTGTTAGCTTTGAAAGCCCTTGAGAAAAGGAGCTGCTATGCTTACGCTGTGATTACATTGGAAATAGTGCTCCTCTGTTTTTGCTCACATATATACACTTCGGCTAATTGAGAATTTGATTCTGAAACATATACTGGTGATACAGGTTTCTTTTTATGCATGAATTATTTTTAAATTTAGTGACTTAAATATTAGCAATAATGTACGTTTAAGTAGTATATAGATTTTAATTAAGACATCCCATGTTTACTGTGTACTAAGACCAGGAAGCAGTCCTCTAGTTATTAAAATTGGAGTGTATTTCTTACTAGTTGACAAAACATGGGTTTTGGAGTCACACCTAGTTTCCAGCCCTGAACCTAGTATTTCATAATCTGTGATACTTGGTGTTCTCTGTAGCAGTGTAAAAATAATACCATCTACTCTGTAGAGTGGTTTCAAGAATTATGATAGATCAGTCTTTCCTAAATACTTGTGTTATAAAATGTAACTAGGTCTCTGAAGAAATAATTCCATGAACACGTGTGTCAGGAATATGCAGCATTTTCTGTTCTCTTAAAGGTTCTCACTCTGTATTAAAACATTAGGCCTATGGTCAAGAAATCTGCTTTTCTTTGTTCAACACTGCATTTCTCAAACAGAACTTCTCCCTTCTTCCTTCCTAGTCCCCTGCTCCTCTGTTGAACACCTGCAGTATATTATAGTTTATTTTTGTTTCATGGAACATGGTTTTGAAAATAAAGTGCCTGGAACACTACTGTTTCATTTCTTGCTTTGAATGTTAATTTTAATGGTTTCAAAACTGTATTGTAGGCTGGGCGCGGTGGCTCATGCCTGTAATCTCAGCACTTTGGGAGGCCAAGGTGGGCGGATCACCTGAGATCAAGAGTTAGAGACCAGCCTGGCCAACATGGCAAAACCCTGTCTCTACTAAAAATGCAAAAATTAGCCAGGTGTGGTGGTGCAAGCCTGTAATCCCAGCTACATGGGAGGCTGAGGCAGGAGAATGGCTTGAACCCAGGAGGTGGAGGTTGCAGTGAGCCGAGATGGCCAATGCACTCTAGCCTGGGTAACAGAGCGAAACTCGGTCTCAAAAAAATATAAATAAATAAGTAAATAACTGTATTATAAACTCAGGGCTCATTTCTTTTAATTAATTTTAGTTTAATCTTCTAAGTAAGTAGTAAGCCATTTAATAATTTGCTACATTTTATTCCTAATTCACTATCATTTAGTTCATATATTTAGCCCAAAATGTTGTCATACACCTTGAGATTCAAATCCAGGAAAAGCAAGTGCAGAGGCAATAGAAGGGTAAGAATCTCAGGAACTCAGTATCTGGTCAGATTCCTGCTTCACTAATCCAACACAATTTAAATATTCATAAATATACTCTTGAAGTATTATTGAGAGCCCTCTGGGAATATATTGAAGGATCTGGTTAGATACTTCCTACAACTGCTTTAGAGCTCTTAAGACTAGGCACAGGCCATCCACATCTTTATTGAGTAATTTGTAAGAATTCTGCAGATTAAAAAAGAAATACCATCTTTACAATAAAAAAGCAAATGTTAAAAGAATGAAAAATCTGTTTCCAAAGTAAAAAAGTAGTAAAATATTGTTTTAGAAAAATTGAAGAAATTGAAAAAGCATAGATAAAAAGAATAAAATGTGGGTAAAGAGAGTAAGAGTAATTTTTTATACCCAGGAATATCCATTCCTAACATCTTATCCTCCATATTTCACAAAAAGTGTACCATATTATCCGTGCTAGTTTGTATCTGGCTTATTTTGCTTAAAAATGCAAAGTGAAGAACTTCTCGTGCCAGATATCAGTGAGGCACCCTACTTCCCCTCAAGAATCTACCTTAATAGGGTGCCCTCTATAACTGATTTCTTCCTCTCCTCTCCCCTCCCCTCCCCTCCCCCCTCCCTCCCCCCCCCCCTCCCCTCCTTCCTTCCCCCCTCCCCCCCTCCCCCCCTCCCTCCCTCCCTCCCTCCCTCCCTCCTTCTTCCCTCCCTCCCTTTCTTCCCTTTCTTTCCTTTTCTTTCTTTCTTGTTTTTCTTGTCTTTCTTGTTGGAGTCTCACTCTGTCACCCAGGCTGGAGTGCAGTGGCGCGATCTTGGATCACTGTAACCTCCGCTTCCTGGGTTCAAGCAATTCTTCTTCATCAGCCTCCCGAGTAGCTGGGATTACAGGAGTTCGCCAACACACCTGACTAATTTTTTGTATTTTTAGTAGAGATGGGCTTTCACCATGTTGGCCAGGCTGGTCTTGAACTCCAGACCTCAGGTGATCTGCCCGCCTTGGCCTCCCAAAGTGCTGGGATTACAGGTGTGAGCCACCGTGCCCAGCCTCATTTCTTCATTTGTAAGGAATGTTTCCAGGCAGGAGTTAGAAGTTGGCAGAAGGGTGATGAGAGGAACAAGCCCTGTTAGAGGGTAAATTAAGACATACATTGTACAGTTTCTAGTTAGTTATGAATAAACTATTAATGTATGCAGAATTATACAGAGTAAACATTGTTTATTTTGGTCAATTTTCTTGTACATATCCAACAAGATTTGAATTTAACTTGTTTAGGAGAAAAAAAGTCTTTAAATACCAAGAGCTGGTATGTGCATAATGTACACACCTAGATTGAAATACAGAACCTTGGCCAGGTGTGGTGGCTCATGCCTATAATCCCAGCACTTTGGGAGGGGAGATGTGCGGATTGTTTGAGCCTAGGAGTTCAAGACCAACCTGGGTAACGTGGTGAAACCCTGTCCCTACAAAAAATACAAAAATTAGCTGGGCATGGTGGTGTGTGCTTGTAGTTCCAGCCACCTGGGAGGCTGAGGTGGGAGGACCTCTTGAGCCTGGGAATCAGAGGTTGCATTGAGCTGAGATCATGCCATTGCACTCCAGGCTAGACAACAGAGTGAGACTCTGTCTTAAAAATAAGTAAAGTAAGTAAATAGAGAACCTCAAGTTATCATTATGGTGTGCTAGATGGTTCATTGCCTCTTTAAATTAAAACAAAAAGGCTAATAGGAATTCATAGAACACTTTTTGCTCAGGGTGGCTGGATTGCAGTCCCACACTTCACTCAGGCTCATTGCAGCCTCCACCTTCCAGGTTCAAGTGATTCTCTCCCCTCAGCCTCCTAAGT
The DNA here is from genome assembly GCF_009828535.3 of Hylobates moloch. Taxonomy (NCBI): domain Eukaryota; kingdom Metazoa; phylum Chordata; class Mammalia; order Primates; family Hylobatidae; genus Hylobates; species Hylobates moloch. The sequence goes on along the minus strand of NW_026652276.1, from coordinate 185,945,676 downwards.
AGCTGGTATTACAGGTGCTCACCACCATGCCCTGCTGATTTTTGTATTTTTCATAGAGACTGGGTTTCACCATGTTGGCCAGACTGGTCTCGAACTCTTGACCTGAAGTGATCCACCTGCCTGGGTCTCCCAAAGTGCTGAGATAACAGGTGTGAGCCACCACGCCCAGCCAACAGTTTTTTTTTTGTTGAAAGATATTCCTGAAAAAAATGTTGTATTATTAAACATGTTTTAGTCTGCGTGTATTATGTAGAGCTTTCTTTAATGACGTCAAGAATTGACAAAAGAGATGAAATGTTATTACTGCTTTTCGAATATTTTGAATTTTTTTCTTTCTTTCTTGTTTTTTAAGGTGGCTATCATCCAGTGAAAATTGGAGACCTCTTCAATGGCCGGTATCATGTTATTAGAAAGCTTGGATGGGGGCACTTCTCTACTGTCTGGCTGTGCTGGGATATGCAGTAAGTGTTCTTTGTCATTTGTGCATTTGTTTCCTGGAGTAGTTCAACATCTGTGTTCTAAGAAGGTATGGCTGAGGGTCACCACTGCTTTGTTGAGGTATGTGAAGTGTATGAGGTATGTGAGGCACAGGCTGCCTCAGCTGGCTAGATTCCTTCCTGCCCCCCGCCTTAGTTTGAAGTTCATTTGAAATCTTATTTATTACTTGCTTCCAGCTTTATTTCAAAGTTAATTCACTGAAATTGTTTTACACTGGGATTGTATTATTTTTCTAGTAATTCATCCATATCAGACAAACATAATGTATAGTATAGGCTTTTCAATGTATAGGCTTTTCAGTCGTTTTTAACTTTTCGAAGCCATGACATAGTAAGAAACTTCATTGTTACTCCATATATGTGTGTGTGTGTGTGTGTGTATATCACACACACAAAATACATCTGTGTGTGTGTGTGTACTGAAACAAAAATATTAGAAGAGAATGGTTTTCACTATTATGTTGGTGTGTAATATTTGTGATAACTCTGATATTTTTCTAGTCTTATTTTAATTAGAGAAAAAACAAAGCATAAAAGAGATCGTCTTGACCCATACTACTATTTAATGTGGCCCCACCATTTGAAAAGCACTATTTTAAAGGAAAGCTTATGTTTCTGTTTATTGGATAGATCTCATTACAAGTTGAATATCCCTTATCTGAAATGCTTTGAGACCAGAAGTGTTTTGGATTTTGGAATATTTGTGTATATCCACAATGACCTATCTTGGAGATGTGACCCAGATCTAAACACAAAATTAATTATATTTCATATACACCGTATGCACTTACCCTGAAGGCAATTTTATACGCTATTTTAAATAATGTTGTGCAACATACGTGTCTTTTACTGAGTTTTGATTGCAGTCAGAGGTGGAATTTTACACTGTGGCATCGCGTCGACACACTCATAATGTTTTAGGTTTTGGCGCATTTTAGATTTTACATTTTCCAATTAGGGATGCTCAGCCTGGATACCAGTGATTCTTTCTACTGATAATATAGATAAATAGACTTTTTTTTTGTTTTTTTCTTTTAGGGGGAAAAGATTTGTTGCAATGAAAGTTGTAAAAAGTGCCCAGCATTACACGGAGACAGCCTTGGATGAAATAAAGTTGCTCAAATGTGTAAGTACTTTAAAAATGTGATTAGGAAAATTTAATGACTTAAAATTTTACAGAAAGGTTTTTCTGGGTAATACTAAATTAAAGTCAAGTTTGTCTGGGCACAGTAGCTCATGCCTGTAATCCCAGCACTTTGGGAGGCCAAAGCGAGCAGATCACTTGAGGTCCAGAGTTCGAGACCAGCCTGCCAAACATGGTGAAACCCCGTCTCTGCTAAAAATACAAAAAATAGCCAGGCATGGTGGTGGGCACCTGTAATCTCAGCTACTTGGGAGGCTGAGGCATGACCATCACTTGAACCTGGGAGGCAGAGGTTGCAGTGAGCCGAGATCATACCACTGTACTGCAGACTGGGTGACAGAGCAAGACTCTGTCTCAAAATTAATAAATAAATAAATAAATAAAGTTTATTTTTTATAACTTGTGATGAATTTTTTGTTTTAAAATACACTTTTATTTAAACAGTATTGGTGTAATAATGGGAAAACATGCTTTGTCTTAAACTCCTGTGTTCTTGCATTCATTTTTCTTGGCATAGGTTCGAGAAAGTGATCCCAGTGACCCAAACAAAGACATGGTGGTCCAGCTCATTGACGACTTCAAGATTTCAGGCATGAATGGGATACGTATCCTTTACTTCCTGATTTATTTATATTTTTACCTTTTAAAAAATGAAAATATTTCAAGCTCCTATAGTCTCTGTTTGCTGCTGTATCACGTTCAGCATAAACTCTCTAGGAACATTGTCAAGTATTATGAAGTGGTCCACCTAGAATGGTTTTCATGGCTTTTTGGGGTGTTTGGTATAGTAGCATCTTAGAAACTTATTTTTAACACAACAACTTGACTTAATTTTGGTGTGGAATTAATTATTGATCTTTTCCTGTTAATAGTGGTAAAGTTTTTTTTGTGGTGGTAGATAAAAGCATACATCAGCACCACTTCTTTGTGTTTTAAACTTTCTGAAACCAGTGCATAAGGACAATCTGTGTGTGCCCCAGTGGCTGCAAAGCACCATGTGAGAATGGAGCATTGGTTAAGATAAAAGGAAAAATGCTCTGTAAATGTCCACATCCCAAGGTGGCACTTGACTACTCTTAGTTCTGAATAGTACTAATAATTGCCAAATTCTGTTTCCAAATTGATACAGCTGAGCCTTTCAAATAATTGTCCTGCAGAGGTTCATCTTTCAGATGAATATGGAAACATTTTGGTTTTCTTGATTTTATTCCCAGTTACCTATATTGCAAAAGTTTAGGAAAAGTAAAATGATGCATTTTCTATACTCTGCATTTTCTATACTCCTTGATAAATCTGACATAAGCCAGTGCTTGATAGAAAATACCTTTATTGTTTTTCTTTGCAAACTTATTGGGAGAAATTTCAAACATATATGAAAGAGATAGTATAGTACAGTAAATTGTTGTAAATTCGTCACTCAAGTTTAATAATTGTCATGGTCTGGCCATAATTGATCCATCTGTCTTTTCTTGCTGAATTATTATAGAGCAAATCCTAGAAGTCATGTCCTTTTACTTCTGTGTCATTGTGAATCTTTGAAGAAAAATGAGCTTTTAAACATAACCTTAAAACTCACCAAAGACATTAACAATTTCTTGATATCTCATCAGATATCGTTGGTATTGGAGACTTCTTAATTCAGATTTCCTTGGTATTGCAAAAATGAATTTTTAAAGACATATTTGAATCATTTTTAACAATATTGTTTACTCCTAAGTCTGTATTCACTTACTTTAGTTGTTCAGTTTAAGATTAATTTGTTCAATTTACATTTTTCTGTTTCTTGTTACAATATGATACACAGAGTATTTAAATTATCCTGACAGAAGTTAGTGATTCTTAACAGAGGAAAGTGTTTCTTGGTCAGCTATAAGTTTAGGTGTTCCTCATGTTTTTTAAAAATGATGGCCTTAGTCCTAATGTGTCCATTTCCTTCTGGTGGGTTCTTGGTCTCACTGACTTCAAGAATGAAGCTGCGGACCGCGCAGTGAGTGTTACAGCTCTTAAAGGTGGCGCATCCAGAGTTGTTTGTTCCTCCCAGTGGGTTTGTGGTCTCGCTGACTTCAGGAATGAAGCCGCAGACCCTCATGGTGAGTGTTACAGCTCTTAAAGTTGGTGTGGACCCAGAGTGAGCAGCAACAAGATTTATTATGAAGAGCGAAAGAACAAAGCTTCTACAGCGTGGAAGGGGACCTGAGCAGGTTGCTACTCTGCTGGTTCGGGTGGCCAGCTTTTATTTCCTCATTTGTCCCCGCCCACATTGGACAAAGGGACCTGCTGATTGGTCCATTTTACAGAGTGCTGATTGGTGCATTAACAATCCTTTCGGTAGACACAGAGTGCTGATTGGTGTGTTTTGACAGATTACTGATTGGTGCATTTACAATCCTTTAGACTCAGAGCACTGGTCATTGCGTTGTAAGAGTGCTGATTGGTGCATTTACCATCCTTTAGATAGACACAGAGCACTGATTGGTGCGTTTTTACGGAGTGCTGATTGGTGCATTTACAATCTTTAGATAGACACAGAGCACTGATTGGTGCATTTACAGTCCTCTAGCTAGACAGAACTAAGTTCTCCAAGTCCCCATTCGACCCAGGAAGTCCAGCTGGCTTCACCTCTCACTAATACTAGTTATCTTTGGAAGTGTGTCCAGGAAGAAGACAAGCAAAGGTGTCTCTTGACTTTCCTTTCTTTTTTGAGAATATCAGTTTTGACCATGCTACTAAGTTATGTGGATGCTTGTTGGTTTTGATGGCGACTCAGGAGGAAGTGAATTAGGATTGTAGAAAGGGTTGGCATGTTATCCTCATCCTTCCTGTACCTGAGGAGTTGGCAAAGGGTAGCTCCAGGGTGAAGTGACAGAGAGCAAAGTATCCCAAAACCTGTAGCTCAGAGAAGAAAACAAAATGAAGAGAAGAGATGATGCCTTCAGTGTCATGAATACTTTTTCTGTATGTAGGTGTTGGATCCTCTGAGATAGCCCTTTGTGTGCCTGCAGGAGGCAGTACTTTCATTTTCCAAGGTTCAAGAAAATTGGACCACTTTACTCAGAGGCACATGACTGACGGGTGCTAGGCTGTGTCGGTAGCTGTGATCTTCTGGCTTCTCTCAGATTTTTTGCTCTTTATATCATGTTTGGAACAGATCCACCATTTTGATATTTTACTTTCACAAATGTCAGAGCCTAAGGATAAGGCTTTTTCCCAGATTTAAACTCCAAAATGACATCCAGTTTATGCATCTACTAAGTCATGATCAACTAGGGAAGCATTTCCTTCACTCTATATATTTGAGAAGGTTTTTATACAAGGGAATGTCACTATGTTCATAGAAAAACTAGATTAAAAGACAAAAATAAAGAATATAAACTTTATTTCTCAAATAAGTTTCATCAAGTTCAAGACACTTTTGTAAACAATCATACCAGCCATTTAGTTGCTCCACAAAGAACCAGGGGTCTTTAACCAGGGGAATTTAACCACGTCAGTGCAATCTTTTTTACATTATTAATTGAAGAAAAATGGGTGCCCTTTTTAAGATTAGGAAACAAAAATTAGAAGTAGCCAAATAAGGATTATAAGGTGGATGTCTAATGAGTTTCCACTGAAACTCTCACAAAATTGCCCTCGTTTGATGAGAGGAGTGAACAGGAACATTTACATGGTGGAGAAGGACTCCCTGGTGAAGTTTTCTCAGGTATTTTCCTGCTAAAGCATTCGCGGACTTTCTCAAAATTAACTCTCACAATAAGCAGGTGTTATCATTCTTTGGTTCTCCGTAAAGTCAACAAGCAAAATGCCTCAGCATCCCAAAAAACCGTTGCAATGACCTTTCCTCTTCACTAGTTCACTAGTGCTTTTACTGGACCACTGCCACCTCTTGGTAGTCATTGCTTTGATTGTGCTTTGTCTTCAGGATCATACTGTAGAACCATGTTTTATGTCCTGTTACAGTCCTTTGAAGAAATGCTTCAGGATCTTGATCCTACCTGTTTAAAATTTCCGTTGAAAGCTCTGCTCTTGTCTTGGTCTGGGAACAGTGGTTTTGGCACCCATTGAGTGGAAAGTTTGCTCAACTTCAGTTTTCAATCGGAATTGCATAAGTTGAACCAGTCGTGAAGTCTGTGGTGTTGGCTGTTGTTTGTGCTGTCATCTGTCCTCTTCAATTAGGGTGCAAACTTTTTTTTTCTTTGAGATGGAATTTTGCTCTTATTGCACAGGCTGGAGTGCAGTGGTGCAGTCTCGGCTCACCACAACCTCCGCCTCCTGGGTTCAAGAGATCCTCCTGCCTCAGCCTCCCGAGTAGCTGAGATTACAGGCGTGTGCCACCACGCCCGGCTAATTTTGTATTTATTTTTTATTTTTTTAGAGACGGGATTTCTCCATGTTGGTCAGGCTGGTCTCGAATTCCCAACCTCAGGTGATCTGCCTGCCTCAGCTTCCCAAAGTTCTGGGATTACAGGTGTGAGCCACCACGCCCGGCCGCAAACTTTTTTTCCACACAAATTGATGTGAATGGTCTGCCGCTGCAGGCTTCATCTTCAACATTATCTCATCCCTTCTTAAAACAGGTTATTCGGCAACAGAGCGAGACTCCGTCTCAAAAAAACAAAACAAAACAAAACAAAAAAAAAACAGGTTATTCATTTGTAAACTGCTGATTTCTTTGGGGTATTGTCCCCTTAAACTTACAATAAAGCATCAGTGATTTCACCATTTTTTCACCCAAGCTTCATCATAACTTTGATGTTTGTTACTGCTTCGATTTTAGAATTCATGTTGCTCTGATAGAGGCTTTTTTTCAAACTGATGTCTTATCTTGAGAGTGCCTCAAACTAGATCCTGTTCAGATACTTTAACAAACTGGTATGAGTTTATTTTGGTGCAAAAAATTTTTTTGAAATCTATGCATAGTGTTTTCAAAATACACATTTTCCATAAACTTTTTGAAAATCCCTCATATTTCTTTTAGAAATTCAACTTGAGTATACTAGGAAGTACCAGTGGCTGCTAATGTTACCTCTTCCTTTTTCTCCAGTTAATTTCTGCTAACTGCTGAGTATATTTTTCCCTTTAGATAGATAAATCGGTAAGTAGATAGCGGCAGAGCAGTCACTTCTTCTGTGTCCGACTTGCAAGGTCCTTCGTGGCACACCTAATAGAACATTTCTTTGGAGAAACTACTTAATCCGTGGGTAAATAGAGGTTTTTGAAATACACGTTCTAGTGGGTATTTTTACTGTTAAGCAAAATGCGAAGTAATCATCATAGTCCAGATGTGCCAGTGCTTTGAGAAGACTTAGGTTATGTTTTGGATATCCTGGGCCTGGCCCTATGCCTGCTGCTAAATTTAGTCCTTAAATAATCTGCCGTTTTTGTAGTGAGCCTGGGAAATAGTAAGAAACTTCTGGCTTTAGATTATCTGCGCATAAATCTGTAGTGCTTACATTCTTAAACAGTATAGAAAGAGTTTTCTCTTTTTCACTAAGAATATTTAAAATAATATTGTTTTAATGTAGCATATTCAGTTATTATAGTTGATTAAATCAACTACTTCTTTTGATTCTAAAGTCAACTGTAAGCCTCCAGGGATGAACAAAATGTTCTCAAAGGGTTTCAGAGCCATTTGTAATCTTCCTGTATGAATGACATGAATATATAATGAAATCAGAGGTATAGTTGTGAAGGCTGAAATACCTATTTTTTTTAAAAAATTAAGCTGGGGTCAGGTGTGGTGGCTCATGCCTGTAGTCCCAGCACTTTGGGAGGCCAAGGTGGGCGGATCACTTGAGGTCAGGAGTTTGAGACCAGCCTGGCCAACATGGTGAAACCCTGTCTCTACTAAAACTGGAAAAATCAACCGGGCATGGTGGCACATGCCTGTAAGCCCAGCTATTTGGGAGGCCGAGGTAGGAGAATCGCTTGAACGCAGGAGGTGGAGGTTGCAGTGAGCTGAGATCATGCCACTGCACTCCAGCCTGGGTGACAGAACAAGACTGTGTGTCAAAAAAAAAATTAAGCTGGGCATGGTGGTTTTCACCTGTAGTACTGACTACTTGGGAAGCTAAGGCAAGGGAATACCTAATTTAGCTGAGGAGTTCTAGTCCAGCTGGTGCAGTGTAGTGAGACCCTGTCTTTTCAAGAAAAGAAAATCCAGATTCCTGAGATGTTGTTCTTATAGATTAAGTCTTAATACCATGTCTTAAATGGTGATCATACATTCTTAACACCTGCCTATAGTATTAAAATTGATCTAGTTGTGTAATGTAAGATATTATTCAAGGAAAAGATTAAATAGGTCTTAACTGTGTTTACTAAATTTTTATTTTATAATGTGTTTTATGTAGCTTATCAAGTAGAAATTTAGGCAGGCAGTTAGGACACTTAAGATACTGGAGCTCTGTATTTGTTTCATGTCAGTTCCTAGGAGGTTTCAGTCTTGCCTGTTTCATCAGGCCGATTTCTAGGGAGTGTGCTGAGATGGGTGAGAGTGCAGCTCAGTGTAGGCTTGAGTAGTGGCTCAGCCACCTGGCACTTTCTAAGTGCACTCTACGCCTAGAAAGTGCAATGTCCTCATACCTACAGTGGGGTTAATTACATTATTGCCTAAGGTTGTTTGGAGTACACGTGAAATAATATATGGCACAGAGTAAGTACACTTAGCCCTTTGTATCTGCGGGTTCCCCATTCATAGATTTAATAAACTTTGGATGAAAAATATTTGGGAAACACCAGTAAAAAGTAATAGAAATTAAGAAATAGAGTATAACAACTATTTACAGAGTATATACATTGTATTAGCTATTATAAGTAATCTAGACATGATTTAAAGTGTATGGGCTGGGCGCGGTGGCTCATGCCTGTAATCCCAGCACTTTGGGAGCCCGAGGCAGGTGGATCATGGGGTCAGGAGATCGAGACCATCCTGGCTAACATGATGAAACCCTGTCTCTACTAAAATTACAAAAAATTAGCCAAGCGTGGTGGCGGGCACCTGTAGTTTCAGCTACTCGGGAGGCTGAGGCAGGAGAATGGCATGAACCCAGGAGGCAGAGTTTGCAGTGAGCTGAGATCACGCCACTGCACTCCTGGGTGACAGAGCAAGACTCCATCTCAAAAAAAATTAAAGTATGTGGAAGGATGTGAATAGGTTATATATATACTACACCAGTTTATTGAAGAGGCGAGCATATGTACATTTTGGCATCTGAGAGTGGTCCTGGAACCAATCCCCTGAGATACTGGGAAACAACTGTATTTAGTAACGTCAGTTCTTGTTATTTAAGTGAGATACAACATTTGCTCACTTTTGGTATTACTGATAGTGTTGATGTTGTATTTTATAAAGTAATAAGTGCTTTGCAAGTGACACAATGATGCTGCTTTCAATAACTGCCTCATTCCAGGCAGTCCATCCACAAATGATCCTTAACTGTGTCCCAGATGTCTGCATGGTCTTCGAAGTGCTTGGCCACCATCTCCTCAAGTGGATCATCAAATCCAACTATCAAGGCCTCCCAGTACGTTGTGTGAAGAGTATCATTCGACAGGTGAGACTTTTGACAGCAGCCCCTAGGCCCTAGTACCTAATTGGCTAGGCTTTCAACATGAATGCTGTTTACAAATATGTATATATATTACATATGTATCAGTGCATAATATATATGTAATATATATAACATATGTATCAGTGCATAACATTTTGAACTCTTATTAAGTCAATATTTAATGGTATTTTGTGTTGTGAAGGGAACAATATGTAATTGTCAGGCATACTTTTTAAAAAAATTATTATTATACTTTAAGTTTTAGGGTACATGTGCACAATGTGCAGGTTTGTTACATATGTATCCATGTGCCATGTTGCTGTGCTGCACCCATTAACTCGTCATTTAGCATTAGGTAAATCTCCTAATGCTGTCCCTCCCCCCACCCCACAACAGTCCCCGGAGTGTGATGTTCCCCTTCCTGTGTCCGTGTGTTCTCATTGTTCAATTCCCACCTATGAGTGAGAACGTGCGGTGTTTGATTTTTTGTCCTTGCGATAGTTTACTGAGAATGATGGTTTCCAGTTTCATTCATGTCCCTACAGAGGACATGAATTCATCATTTTTTATGGCTGCATAGTATTCCATGGTGTATATGTGCCACATATTCTTAATCCAGTCTGTTGTTGGAGATTTGGGTTGGTTCCAAGTCTTTGCTATTGTGAATAGTGCCGCAATAAACATACGTGTGCATGTGTCTTTATAGCAGCATGATTTATAGTCCTTTGGGTGTATGCCCAGTAATGGGATGGCTGGGTCAAATGGTATTTCTAGTTCTAGATCCCTGAGGAATCGCCACACTGACTTCCACAGTGGTTGAACTAGTTTACAGTCCCACCAACAGTGTAAAAGTGTTCCTATTTCTCCACATCCTCTCCAGCACCTGTTGTTTCTTGACTTTTTAATGATGGCCATTCTAACTGGTGTGAGATGGTATCTCACTGTGGTTTTGATTTGCATTTCTCTGATGGCCAGTGATGATGAGCATTTTTTCATGTGTTTTTTGGCTGCATAAATGTCTTCTTTTGAGAAGTGTCTGTTCATATCCTTCGCCCACTTTTTGATGGGGTTGTTTGTTTTTTTCCTGTAAATTTGTTTGAGTTCATTGTAGATTCTGGATGTTAGCCCTTTGTCAGATGAGTAGGTTGCGAAAATTTTCTCCCATTTTGTAGGTTTCTCCCATTTTGTAGGTTGCCTGTTCACTCTGATGATAGTTTCTTTTGCTATGCAGAAGCTCTTTAGTTTAATTAGATCCCACTTGTCAATTTTGGCTTTTGTTGCCATTGCTTTTGGTGTTTTAGACATGAAGTCCTTGCCCAAGACATACGTTTTTTGCCTGTCATTTTTTTTTTAAGGTATGTGACATGGTGCAATTACATTGTTTTCGTTCAATGTGTCTACTATAAAACATCTCACTTAGTTCATTAGGAAGTAATTTAGAAGAAATGACTTACTGGGTTTATTTACTAAGTATCCTTGGATGGAGATTAAATAATAGATAATTGAAGAGTTGTGTACAAAGTTTCAGTTATAATGTGGTTAAATTCTGCAGATCTAATAGACAGCATGATGACTATAGTTAACGTTACTGTATTGTATACTTGGAATTTGTTAACAGAGTAGACTTGAATGTTCTCGTCGTGTACATACACACAGTCTATATGTCATACTGGGTTAGGTTAATTAGCTGTTTTATGCTAATCATTTCACAGTCTACACATATTTCAAGACATTTACACTACTAACATATTGAGTTTTTATTGTCAGTTGTACCTCAGTAAAGCTGGGGAAAAAAATGGAAATGTTTAACTCATATAGAAATTACTGTATTAGATGTGTGTTTTGTTCAGTTGCCCTGCCAGAGGAAAACCCTCAGCTAGGGTCAGGCTTAGAGATGATGCTCTAGTAAACATCTGTAGAATGAAAGTATGCATAAATGAAAGAACTCCTCCTAATTAGCAGTGTTTGCCCATTCCAGTTTTCTGCATGGAATCCGTATGTATTCTACTCATTGCCCATAAAAAGTTTGAAGTTTAAATTTGTGTAGTAAAAGCATCTTTGATATTTCTGTTTAATTTGTGTGCAGATAACTTTGTTTAGCCTACCTGTGTGTTCATCTCTTCACTTTTTCCTTTTGTACGGATTGTTTGTTTGTTTGTTTGTTTGTTTTTGGCAGACGGAGTCTTGCTCTGTCACCCAGGCTGGAGTGCAGTGGTGCAATCTCAGCTCATTGCAGCCTCCTGAGTAGCTGGGACTATAGGTGCTTGCTACCACACCCAGCTAATTTTTGTATTTTTAGTAGAGACAGGGTTTCACCATGTTGCCCAGGGTGGTCTCAAACTCCTAAGCTCAGGCAGTTTGCCTGCCTCTGCCTTCTAAAGTGCTGGGATTACAGGTGTGAACCACCATGCCCAGCTTTGTACGGAAAATTGGCAGCTTATTCTCTAACATTACAGATGTTACTTGAGAAGAGGGGCTGGAGAGGGAAAAGTTCACTACATTGTCTTCTATATCAGTTGAATTGAGGTGTTTCTATGTAGTATTATGCTAGGTATACATGTGGGCCTAGATTTATGGCTAGGTACAGTACTGTATCTGTTTGCCCTTAGCTTTCAAATAGTAGCATTTTTATTCATTATTTCGACAGGCTAATATCTCAAATGAACAACTTTAATGTAGAAGAGGTTATGTGGTGAGGGCAGAAATTAGTATGTTAACTGGAATTATTTGATCCCCAAATAAGACTAGTGTATTATTTGTAACATTTAGCAGCAACTCTAAAGTCTTTAAAAAAAAAGCACCAAAAAACAAAACTGTATTGTTAAAACTTTGTAAGAATCTCCTAATTATTTTTGATAAATCTTGAAAATATTGAAGGAATTACATATTCTAACAAATACTGAATAATTTCAGAAATAGCTGCCTGCATGTGTTTCCCGCAGGCTCCATCATTTCCCAAAACCTCATGCTTTCAGAGGGGCCTGCTGTTGCCTTAAGTGACTGACCACACTACCACCCTTTAGGCTTAGTGTATAAGAAGGTGAATTTGGCCAGGCGCAGTGGCTCACGCTTGTAATCCCAGCACTTTGGGTGGCCAAGGCAGGTGGATCACAAGGTCAAGAGATCAAGACCAGCCTGGCCAGCATGGTGAAATCCCATGTCTACTAAAAACACAAAAATTAGCCAGGCGTGGTGGCACACGCCTGTAATCCCAGCTACTTGGCAGGCTGAGGCAGGAGAATTACTTGAACCCGGGAGGCGGAGGTTGCAGGGAGCCGAGATCATGCCACTGCACTCCAGCCTGGGCAACAGAACAAGACTCCATCTCGGCGGGGGGGGAAAAAAAGGTGAATTCACAGATGAGCCATTGATGTTTATTTTATCTTCTAGAGAAGAAAATATAGCCTTAGCAAGTTGAAGGAGTCTGTAAGTTGAAAGACGAAAATCTGAGGTTCAGTGGAACCTCAGTGCATCCTTGTTGAATGAACCAAAGATTAATTAAGTTAACGTGTGTTCTTCATTTTGTTTTTGTTTTTTGAGACAGGGTTTTGCTCTGTTAGCCAGGCTGGAGTAACACTGGGTCAATCACAGCTCACTGCAGCCTTGGGCTCCTGGGCTCAAGTGATCCTCCCACCTCAGCCTCCCTAGTAGCTGGGACTGCAGGCATGCACCACCATGCCAGCTAATTTTTATTTTTTTGGAGAGATGGGGTCTCACTGTGTTGCTAAGCCTGGTCACTTGAGTCCACTCCTGGACTCAAGCAGTCTTCCCACCTCAGCCTCCCAAAGTTGCTAGGATTATACCACACCTGGCCAATGCATGTGTTATCCTCACTGTAATTCATGTACCCTGTTTTTGGTGGAAACTTAGAAAGAGCTCTTGTATTATTTCTTTAGTTTAGAGAAATTCATGCTGAAAATTTGCTTGTGTCGTGTGGTGTGCACTTTGTTCTCATATGCACTGTTAATGGAATTTTGGTTTGGTTTTGGTTTTGTGTGTGTGAACCCATCTTTATTTAAGAAAAATATTATCATGGAATCTGGATTTTTTTCCCCCTAAGCTTACGCAGAACTTTTAGTGTAGTAAGTTGTTCAAGAAATTACATATCCCAGTTAATAATCTACTTACCTGAGGTTTCCCTTCAACCCCTTTGATTCAGCCTGTGTTTTCAGTATTTCTTTCTCCTGGCTATTGCTAGGAAGATTTTTTAGTGCAGACTGACAGAGTTATATCATTTCCCAGAACAAGCCAGAGCAGACCAATTTTCTTAGTATTTTCTTAGTATCCTTTCACTGTAGACCTTCTTCTTAAGAGTCATGAATAGCCGACCATGTTCCAGTCATTCTGCTTACTCTATCACTTGCTGTGCTTCCCCAGGAACCCGCCTGTTGAACTCTCCTTTGCCATGTCTTTTACTCTTGATGTTCTTTGTATTTCTCTTGCTGTCCTCTTTAGTTCAGGCCCTTATCACCTCCAGCCAGTACCTTTTCACAGGCTTCTCTTGGCTCTGTGTGCATACAGCCCATCCAATTCCCGGTCCCTGTTCCAGTCTATTCTCCTTTCTATTGCAAGTAAAACCTTGCTTTAATGACTCATATTCCCATTTAGAATCCTTTAGTGGCTTCCCATTGCCTGCTTGCTAAAGCTTTATGTTCTTGGCCTTCATGAAGCAATATGTGGAGTTATTAAGAGCTTGGGTTTGGCATCAAATATACCCTACTTTCACCAAAGAGCTTTGGCCAAGTTACCTAACTTCTGCAAACCACAATTTCATCATCAATAAAAGTGGGGAAAATAATGATACCAGCCAGGTATGGTGGCTCATGCCTGTAATCCCAGCACTTCGGAAGGTTGAGGTGTGAGGATTTCTTGAGACCAGGAGTTCAAGACCAACCTGGGCAACATCGCAAGACCCTGTCTCTACAAAACTTTAAAAATTAGCCAGGTATGATGGCATGCACCTGTGGTCCCAGCTACCTGGGAGGCTGAGGTCAGAGGATCACTTGAGCCCAAGGGGTCAAGGCTGCAGTGAGCCATGATGGTGCCACTGCACTCTAGCCTGTGTGACAAAACAAGACTGTCTCTTTAAAAACAACAACAACAAAAAGATACCTTCCTCGTTAGTTTATTGTAAAGATGTAATGAGAGATAGTAATGCTAATAGTAGCAAATAGTTAATTCAGTGCTTACTATGTGCCAGGTATAATTTGAGTACTTTGCATAGTTGAGTTCTTCACAATAACCCTGTGAAATGAGTATTATTACTTTCCTGATTTCATCAAGTGGCAACAGAAGTCCAGAGAGGTTAAGTAACTTGCCCCTAGTTGGGAAGTAGCTTAAAAAGTGCTAAGTGGTGGTGGAGCAGGAATTCAAACCCAGATAGTCTGGCTTCAGAGCTCATGGGTTTACCATTTTGGCCGTTATATAATGGGTTTTATATAATAAACTTATTATGAGCCTGTAATAAGTTTGGAATTGTACTGGGCCTATGTCCAGTAGAAGTTAAGTCACTTTTCTTTCTGGGAACCTGTTTAAGATTTTCTGTCATCTGGTGTCAGCCTGTATTTCCCCTTGCAGACAAAAAGTGATGTCCCTCAGGTACCCTATTTCCCCCTGGAATCTACCAGCTTACGTTTTTTATGAATATTCAAAGATGTCCCAAACATTTATAATGTGCAGATTTACCAGAATTTTTATCTATAAATGTTTACTGGTTTTATTTTGTAGGTAGTTTAGAGAAAGTACTTAATGGTAATCATCTTGACCCCTAAGGGCACCTTTCCATTTTTTATCTCATCTTTGATCGTCTCTTTTGTCCTAGGCTGCCAGAAATGCCATCCTTGTCTACCCACATTTTTAAGACTCAACCAAAATCCCACCATTGTGACAAAGGCTTCTCACAGTACCCAGTTAAGAGGGGGATACGCCTTCCCTTCTTGAAATGCCTTCGGCTCACATTTGGTCCCATAACTACGTGTAGGCCCCATCTCAACCCTAGCGCTGCTGACACTTCAGACCAGATAATATTGATTGTGGGAGACTTTCCTGTACATTGTAGGATGTTTAGCAGCGTCCCTGGCATCTACCCTTCAGATGTCAGTATCAGCTATCACCATCCCTGCTTGTGGCAATTAAAAATATCTCTGAACTTTGCCAGTTTTCCTCTCATTGAGAACCACTGAGATAAGAGAAAGTGTAAGGTGTATTGTGCTTTGGTGACAGACTTGATTTAACATGATAGCTTTGGCATTTCTATCTTGTACTCCTGATCAAGTTACTTAGCCTCTGTGAGCCTGTTTCCTCATTTGTAAACTCGAAATAGTAATGCATAATTTGTAATTTGATTGTGGAGATTAAGAATAAGGGGGCTGGGTGCGGTGGCTCATGCTTGTAATCCCTGCACTTTGGGAGGTTGAGGTGGGTGGATCACCTGAAGTCAGGAGTTCAAGACCAGCCTGGCCAACATAGTGAAACCTTGTCTCTACTAAAAATATAAAAAATTGGCTGGGAGTGGTGGCGCGTACCTATAGTTCCAGCTACTTGGGAGGCTGCAGCAAGAGAATCACTTGAACCTGGGAGGCGGAGGCTGCAGTGAGCCGAGATCGTGCCGTTGCACTCCAGCCTGGGTGACAATAGTGAAATTCTGACTCAAACAGACAAACAAGAATAAGGGTGGGCCGGGTGCGGTGGCTCACACCTGTAACCCCAGCACTTTGGGAGGCCAAGGCGGGCAGATCATGAGGTCAGGAGTTCTAGACCAGCCTGACCAATATGGTGAAACCCCATCTCTACTAAAAATACAAAAATTAGCTGGGTGTGGTGGCAAATGCTTGTAGTCCCAGCTACTCGGGAGGCTGAGGCGGAGAATCACTTGAACCCAGGAGGCGGAGGTTTCAGTGAGCTAAGATCACAATCACACCACTGCACTCCAGCCTAGGTGACACAGTGTGACTCTGTCTCCAAAAAAAAAAAAAAAAAAAAAAAGTGTGGACTTCTAAAGCATCCATCATAGTAACACAAAGTAGCCATCATGTCTCCTAAACTCCAGGATCATGTATCATGAGTTTCACATCTCTTTGTATCTTCCTTCATATATTAGGTGGCCAAGAAGTATCTTGGTTAATTGTCTTTCCTTAAATGAAGGAAAAAGCATGTTTCCCTTATTCTTTAGAAAATGGCTGATCTTTCTGTGATTTAAAGGGCTGACATAAACACTACCACTTGTTTATTTCTCGAAAGTAATGATGGAATTGGATCAATTGCTTTTTCTGGGTTTTCTATACGTTATTGTCAATCCTCTGATCAGTTCTTAGCTGTCCCCATGTAGCCGTGGTGACTGTGCTGTGGCAGAAGGAGGCCATCCTGGCAGCTTCTGGTGATGGCCCTAGAGTGCCGTGTGCAGCCCACTCCCAGGCCTGCCTGGTGGCTGCTTCTCTGGCCTTACCCATGGAGTCTTGTGACTGTTTGTGCACCTTAGTATTTTTTAAGTCACTTTATTGAGGTCTATTTTGTGCCTTCCTCATTTTTTTCTAACACTGAAAAAAGAAATGTTTGTGTTGTCATTATTTGTAGTACATTAAAAGATGGACCTCAGGTGAGGCTTTCTTTAAAATTATTTGGCACTCTTTAAAAGTGGCTTTGACTTTCTTGTGTAATTGAAAAGGTAGCTGGCGTTTTACTTAAAGAGTTTATGGTTTAGTTCATTGCTCTTCACAGAAACCTTGTAAGAACATGGCTGCTTACCATTAGTTAAATGGAGCTTGCCAAGGGCAAGGCTCACATTTTGGTGATTTTGCTACATTGGTGAAAAAACTAGCAATTATAGCTGTAGCCTTGGATTTTAAAATTATATTGTTACTCTTTCTGTTATCATGATTGTAACTAGCACTTACTGTGTTCTTTCAGGCACTGATTGTTTTAAGTTCTTTATTTGTATCATGCTATTTAGTCCTCACCACAACCTTGTGAGGCCAGTGGTGTTACTATCTTCATTCTACCTAAGGCGTTGCACAGTGGGGATACGAATCTTCCTCATAGTCCCACAGTTATTGTGGTGGATCCAGGATTTGAATACAGGTGGTGTAGTTCCAGAATCCATGCTCTTAACTGCAGGGTAGTGTAAAATGTCCTACATAGAAAGATTGAGATGATTTTAAATTGTAATATGTCGGTGAAAAGTGTGCATTTTTGTCTCTGTGGTAAATGGTTTCCTTGTGCCTTAATAGTAGAGCTAGTAATCAGATTGTTTAAAAGTATAGCTATTAGGCCAGGCGTGGTGGCTCGTGCCTGTAATCCCAGCACTTTGGGAGGCCAAGGCAGGCGGATTGCCTGAGCTCTGGAGTTTGAGACCAGCCGGGGCAACACAGTGAAACCCCGTCTCTACTAAAATACAAAAACATAGCTGGGCATGGTGGCATGTGCCCATGTGCAGTGAGCCGAGATTGTGTCACTGCTGCTTTTCAGCCTGGGTGACAGACTCTGTCTCCAAACAAACAAAAAAAAGTACAGCCATTAGATTTTATGAAGTAGATATTATAATATGTAACCAGATGAGACCTTTAAAACCCAACATTTTTCCAGACTTCTCCCTTTGGGGTGCAACTCTCGAGTATGCCGAGAGCCACGGTGGTGCCCCGCAGGTCCTCTCACCTGTATCATGTATCATTGGCTGATTTTGTTTATCTACACTTAGTATTTATTTACCATTGTAATTCTTTCAATGGCCCTGTTTATCAATAAATTTTGTTATGATTGAACCAGTATTGTTCAAGTTCAGACCAGAAGCTTTCATGTCAATTTGGTAAACATTTTGATATTACTGGGTTTGTTCAGCATGGTAGTGCACACGATGCTGTATTGACTTGGAATTCTCCTCAGGATGTTGAGCCCTCGACTCAGGAAATGTGGTGAGGTGGCTCCGTTTCAAGGGACTAAGCTGCTTTCCTGACCCATTGCTTTGTGCAGTCCCAGTGCTGGGCACAGCAGCTTTAACTTTCTTCCTGATGACATTCAGAAGTACAGCTGCTGGCTTTTCTCATTAATTCTCACCAGTTAGAGATGAAAGAAAAAGGAGCAGAGGCTATTTCAGGACAATGTGGGTAAGGATGCCATCCCCTGGATTTTTGGTTTGAGCATGTCTCTGGCTCTTGCCCTCTTTTATTGTTAACAGGTATTTCCAAGCTCCTCCGTTGAGTTTAACATCTTGGTTTTCACAGGCAGTTGGTGGGACCTGCCTTGTCTGTTTTACTGTGGAAGGGAAATCTAGTGGAAGCCTCAGCGTTTCCAACAGGAAACTTCCAGGCTTGCGGAGAACCCCTCTGGTGTCCCGCACGCCCACAAGTAATTAATGTCCTCAATGAAGAACTCCTCCTTGGGGTCGCCTCCTTCCTCTGCCAGCCCATCTGGCTGCCCACGTGGGTTTCTCTGGGTGCTTCATTAGGTTCTGTTACCCACAGAGTAGGAGGAGACAGAGTCTCCCTGTCCTGTGTCCTTTGTTCAGGTGTGGGAGGAAGGAAGTCCCCGCTTATCACCAGTAACAGAGCATAATTCGGAAAGTTGCTCTCATTCTATTTCTTTTTACAGTTCAGAATTCTGGGGGAAGCTTTGCACTCTGGGCTGTGAGCAAGGCCAGGGAGACAGTCTTTAGAGGAGTCTCCACATTGTGCTTGACTGTTCCACGACTTATCTACAGGATTACAGGACCTATTTCAATCAAGCTGTGGTGGAGAGGAGCAGATTTGTGTTGTGAAGACCAGTAATAGATGGTATCTGACACAAATGTTGATGTACAGAAAGAAAGCTTTGAGAACATTTTAATCAAGCCCCTTATTTTGAAGATGAATTTGAGGTTCAAGGAAAAGAAGGAACTTTCTCTGAGCCTGTAGCTAGTTAATTTGGAATGGGACTCGGGGCTTCTAGCTCCCAGCCCTAGACTTGGCCTTCTTTGCTGCACTGCTGCTGAACTCAAAGTCCGACTTCACCCAGAGAAACCTGGCACTTGTTCCTCATGTGTATGAACTGACTTCCTGAGTGGGAAGATTGAGAGTCATGTCCCTGGCCGGGCTTAGGTTGATCTCAGCTTCCCTGGTAGCCAAAGAATCTCTGCTGCCTCCTGCTGCTAGCACTAAGTATTAAGGTTTTTTGTTTGTTGTTGAGATGGAATCTTGCTCTGTCGCCAGGCTGGAGTGCAGTGGCATGATCTCGGCTCGCTGCAACCTCCGCCTCCTGAGTTCAAGCAATTCTTGTGCCTCAGACTCCTGAATAGCTGGGATTACAGGCATGCACCACCACACCCAGCTAATTTTTGTATTTTTAGTAGAGATGGCGTTTTACCATGTTGGCCAGGATGGTCTGGATCTCCTGACCTTGTGATCCGCCCATTTTGGCCTCCCAAAGTGCTGGGATTACAGGCGTGAGTCACCGCGCCCAGCCGTATTAAGGTTTTTAGGCAAGAAAGATGAACATACTGTGATTTGACAAGTAAAAGCAACAGAGGGAATAATTGGTAAAGACATAACGCTGTCAGATTTTGCAAGGGGAGATCTAGCCTTGGGGATGAAACATGATTCCTTTTTGTTTTGTGTTTTTATTTTTCCCATTGTCACAGTTATCCTGTATAAATAATTGTAGGAGTGCCCATCAATGTTGGTTGATTCTGGGGTGCATTATTACTTTAAGCTTCACTGGTAAAGACAAATGCTATTTTTGAAAATAAAACCATTTAAAAATAGTAGTTCAGGCCAGGCGTGGTGGCTCACGCCTGTAATCCTAGCACTTTGGGAGGCTGAAATGGGTGGATCACCTGAGGTCAGGAGTTTGAGACCTGGCCTGGCCAACATGGCGAAAACCCCATCTCTACTAAAATACAAAAAGTAGCTGGGCATGGTGACATGCGCCTGTAATCCCAGCTACTAGGGAGGCTGAGGCAGGAGAATCACTTGAACCCAGTAGGTGGAGGTTGCAGTGAGCCGAGATTGTGTCACTGCACTCCAGCCTGGGTGATAGAGTGAGACTCAATCTCAAAAAAAGAAAAAAGTAGTTCAAAATTAAATTATGGAATCAAAGTTTTGTTGCTGGGATATACCATACAGGTTATCAAGTATAGCCCTTTTATATTAGAAATTGAAACAACTGAGACCCAGATAATTTTTTTTTTTTTTGAGACAGAAGCTCACTCTGTTGCCCAGACTGGAGTGTGGTGACACGATCTCAGCTCACTGCAACCACTGTTTTCTGGGTTCAAGTGATTCTCCTGCCTCAACCTCCTGAGTAGCTGCGATTACAGGCATGCGCCACCACACCTGGCTTATTTTCGTATTTTTAGTAGAGATGGGGTTTCACCATGTTGGCCAGGCTGGTCTTGAACTCCAGACCTCAGGTGATCCACCTGCCTTGACCTCCCTAAGTGTTGGGATTGCAGGTGCGAGCCATTGTGCCGGCGGAGCCAGACAACTTTAATAAGTGACTTAGGAAGCTGGATGTGGTGGCTCACACCTGTAATCCCAGCCCCGTGGGAGGCAGAAGCACTTGAGGCCAGAAGCTTGAGGCTTCAGTGTGCAATGCTTACACCTCTGAATAGCCACTGCACTCCAGCCTGGGGAACATAGCGGGATCCCATCTCTAAAAAGAAATTAATTTTTAAAAAGTGATGAAAAATCATAATTCAAGAAGTCAATATCAGTACAAGTCTTCTGACTTAGATAAGTTTTACCATTTAAGTTCCTTGTGTGCTAGACTTTGTTTTTGTGAATTTTCCATAGATTATTTCTAATGCTTATTGCTACATTTGTGTGTAACAGGTATGTTTCCCCCTCCTATAGATGAGAATGGAAGCTCAAACAGCTTAAACAGCTTGCCTAGCGGTAACACAATGAGTAAATGGTTGAGCAGTAATGTAAGAGCAGTCTGAGTCCAAGGTCATGTTTTTAACGCTGCCCTGTTGCCATTTCCTTTAATGGTTTGAATTATCTTAACTAACTTTATTTGTCCCAGTGGCATAGTATTTTTCTTGTGTTTATTGCCCATTGCTGTTTAAGGAAAGTTAGCCCAGTTGAGTGCAATAGCCAATTTTTTAAAAAAAATCTGGAACTGTAAGTTTTTACTGAGATCACTTCTTGCTTGTCATGAGGTGCATCATTGTCATTGGGACCTCATGTGAACACATTTGCACACTGAGGCACGTTAATTCTTAACTGTATAGCTTCCCGCACAGTGAATCAATCTTTGAACTGTGAAAGAAGCCAAGGTAGAAAGATAGGACAACTCTCGTGCATGAGAAAATGGTCAAAGATATTTTAGGAAAGAAAGATACTGACATTTTTACCTTGAGATAGTATTTGATACTGAAATACAATTTTAGTTGGAAAACGATTTTTCAAAAATCGTATTCCTTTGACCTCTATGGGCTGGACATCATCAGTGTGCCTATCCGTTAATTTCTTGTACTTTTCAGAATCTCTTTTGTTGTTCAGATATAAAACTCCACATATTACTCAGTTTTCACCAGGAAGATGCATGAATGTTATTGAATAACATGAGCCCATTGGATTGTGTTTCCTTCGAAAGTAGAACCATGTTCTCCATGGAAATATTTTACATGATGTTATCTTTCTTACTATTGGTCCTTTGACATTTTATTTGCTTTTTTTCTTTTTTCCTTTTAGACAGAGTTTTATTCTGTCACCTAGGTTGGAGTGCAGTGCCATGATCTCAGCTCACTGTGACCTCCGCCTTGTGCCTCAGCCTCTTGAGTAGCTGGGATTACAGGCGTGTGCTACCTTGCCTGTGCCACTATGCCTGTGCAGTTTTTTTGTGTTTTTAGTAGAGACGGGGTTTCGCCATGTTGGCCAGGCTGGTCTCGAACTCCTGGCCTCAAGTGATCTGCCTGCCTCGGCTTCCCAAAGGGCTGGGATTACAAGGCAAGGCTGAGCCCAGCCTTGACATTTTAAATGTAATTTAAACATATCCTAATTGCAGTATTATCCAAAACAGTAAATAATGTCTTAAAATCTTATCCTAGTTTTATTGACTTTACTGGTACTTACTAGGAACTTGTCAATATCTTATTAAATCATATTTGCCATGCCCATGATTCATCTTGGGTTTTTTTTTTTTTGGCCAATTACCCCACCCGTCATACTCATTTCCTGTCCTGAATTGGTAAGCTCTGTGAGGATATGAGGACTGTAAGCAACATGAAGCCTGGGAGCTTTTATATATCAAACACCTGGAATAATGGCATGCGATGGGAGCTCAGCCGATGCACATTCGGTGAATTTATGTAAAAATACTCTGTAAGGTAAAGTTGTTTTAAATGTTTGTAGGGATTTTGATCCTTTTTAAAAGGTATTCCTGTTTTCATTTTCCTTGTAAAATCTTTATTCCCTCTCACTTCATAATGCTACTTTAAACTTCTACTAACAGTAGGCTAACTGCTAACAGCCTACTGTTGATCAGATGCCTTCCACTGTCGATTAAACTGGGAATATTTCAGTGTTGGATTGAAGGGGTGGCCTGCCCCTCCACACCTGTGGGTATTTCTAGTCGGGTGGGACGAGAGACCGAGAAAAGAAATAAGACACAGAGACAAAGTATAGAGAAACAACAGTGGGCCCAGGGGACTGGCGTTCAGCATACCAAGGACCTGCACTGGCACCGGTCTCTGAGTTCCCTCAGTTTTTATTGATTATTATCTTCATTATTTCAGCAAAAAAGAATGTAGTAGGAGGGCAGGGTGATAATAAGGAGAAGGTCACCAACAAACATGTGAGCAATAGAATCCATGTCATAATTAAGTTCAAGAGAAGGTACTATGACTGGACATGCACGTAAGCCAGATTTATGTTTCTCTCCACCCAAACATCTTACTGGAGTAAAGAATAACAAGGCAGCATTGCTGCAAACATGTCTCGCCTCCCACCATAGGGTGGTTTTTCTGTCATCTCAGAATTGAACAAATGTATAATCGGGTTTTATACCGAGACATTCAGTTCCCAGGGGCAGGCAGGAGACAGTGGCCTTCCTCTATCTCAACTGCAAGAGGCTTTCCTCTTTTACTAATCCACCTCAGCACAGACCCTTTACGGGTGTTGGGCTGGGGGATGGTCAGGTCTTTCTCATCCCACGAGGCCATATTTCAGACTGTCACATGGGGAGAAACCTTGGACAATACCCAGCTTTCCAGGGCAGAGGTCCCTGCGGCTTTCCACAGTGCATTGTGCCCCTGGTTTATTGAGACTAGAGAATGGCGATGACTTTTACCAAGCATACTGCTTGTAAACATTTTGTTAACAAGGCACGTCCTGCACAACCCTAGATCCCTTAAACCTTGATTTCATACAACACATGTTTTTGTGAGCTCCAGGTTGGGTCAAAGTGGCTGGAGCAAAGTGGCTAGGGCAAAGCTACAAATTAACAACATCTCAGCAAAGCAATTGTTTAAAGTACAGGTCTTTTTTAAAATGGAGTCTCTTATGTCTTTCCCTTCTACATAGACACAGTAACAGTCTGATCTCTCTTTCTTTTCCCTACACTGGATGATGTGAAACATATAACACTTCCTATCTCTCGTGAACAAAATGCCTGTTGAATTCATTGTTTAAATGGTCATTGCTGTAATATTTGCTTAACATTTGGAATTTCTAATACTCATATGAGAACATGATCTGTTTTGTAAAAATAAATTTTGTTTATGGAAAAATTGAAAAAATTATTCTCAGTGGAAATAATTACAGAAAAACATTGACCTTGTATTTAGGTCACTGACACTGTAAGTTTTTGATTGTTTTAATATGATAAATATGAATATCTTGGTTCATCACTTTCTTTTAGTATAATGTTGTAGTGTTGTCTAGATACCAAGGCTATTTTCTATTTAAATCAAGCCCCCCTTCTCTTGCAGTGTTAAAAATGTATGGACATCATTAGCCATCAGGGAAAGGTAGATCAAAACTACAACGAGATACTTCATATCCACTTGGGTGGATAAAGTAAAAAAGATAGTAAGTGTTGTTCAGGGCGAAGAATTGGAACCCTCATACATTGGTGATAGGAATGTAAAATGGTGCAGCCACTGTGGAAAACACTTTGGCAGTTCATCAGAAAGCTAAATATAGAGGCACCATATGACCTAAGTACGGTAACTCCTAGGTATATACCTCCCCTCAAAAAAAAGTATGTTCACACAAAAATGTATACACGAGTGTGAATAGCAGTATTATTTTTATAGCCCCTAAAGTGAAAATAACCCAAATGTTCACCAGGTGAAGAGATAAACAAAATGTTGTATCTCTATACAGTGGAATACTATTTGCCAATAAGAATAGGCGAAGTACTAATACATGCTGTACAAGAGTCAAATTTGGAAACATCATGCCAGTTACAAAAAAATACTTTATATGATTCCATTTATAGGAAATGTCCAGAATCAGCAAGTAGATTAGTGATTGCTAAGGGTTAGAGGGGGTAGGAGAGAGATGGGAAGTGAATGCTAATGAATATGTTGTTTCTCTTTGGAGCAATGAAAATGTTGTCATTTAAATAGTGGTGATAGTTGCCATGTGTGGTGGCTCATGCCTGTAATCCCAGCACTTTGGGAGGCCAAGACGGGTGGATCACAAGGTCAGGAGTTCGAGACCACTGGCCAATATGGTGAAACCCCGTCTCTACTAAAAATAAAAAAAAATTAGCCAGGCGTGGTGGCATATGCCTGTAATCCCAGCTACTTGGGAGGCTGAGGCAGGAGAATTGCTTGAATCTGGGAGGCAGAGGTTGCAATGAGCCAAGATTGTGCCACTGCACTCCAGCCTGGGTGACAGAGTGAGACTCCATCTCAAAAAATAAATAAAAAATAAAAATTAAAAAAATAGTAATGATAATTGCACATCTAAAATCCATTGAATTGTACACCTAAAGGGGTCAATTGTGTGATCTATGAATTACTAGCCTACTGTTGATCAGAATCCTTACTGATCACATGACCAATTAACTGTATTTTGTATGTGTGTTATATACCATATTTTTACAACAAAGTAAGCTAGAGAAAAGAAAATGTTAAGACAATCATAAGGAAGAGAAAGTATACTTACTATTCATTAAGTGGATAGATCATATGAAGTAGATCATCATAAACGTCTTCATCCTCATTATCTTCGCGTTGAGTAGGCAGAGGGGTTGGTCTTGCTGTCTCAGGGGTGGCAGAGGTGGAAGAAAATCTGTGTATAAGGGAACCCATGCAGTTCAAACCTGTGTTGTTCAAGGTTCAACTGTATGTAGATGGATTTGCTCCCACGAGCATAAATAATCTCTGAAATTATACACACTGGTTGCTTATGGAAAGGAGAGCTGGATTCCAATGTGGGTAGGCATGGGAGGGAGATTTTTACTAAATGTCCTTTTGTGTTTATCAAACTTTGTACCCTGTCATTGTATTACATGTTTTTCAAGTAAATAAAAGTTATATAATGAGATATTAATAGCTTATCTCCTCTCTTGATTTTACTATATCCAGGTCCTTCAAGGGTTGGATTACCTACACAGTAAGTGCAAGATCATTCATACTGACATAAAGCCGGAAAACATCTTGATGTGTGTGGATGATGCATATGTGAGAAGAATGGCAGCTGAGGCCACTGAGTGGCAGAAAGCAGGTGCTCCTCCTCCTTCAGGGTCTGCAGGTGAGGGAGCTGAGCCAGCTTCATTTCAGTTTGGGGGCATTGGGAGCTTGCAAAGTTGCAATTGTTGAAGTTATCTGAATCAAACGTTACATATACGGAACTTTTTGGAAAAGTTTAATTGCTGGAAATAACTGCACCCTTGAAATGGAAAATGCCCCAGCTACATTATATTTTAATATTAGAAGTATTTACTTTTGTCCCCCTTTAAAAGGCCCTTTAAATTTGTAGTTGCTGCTTCATCTATATTTGAACAGTTTTTTCTGTTGCCTGCTTCTCTTCAGAGGAGAACATAGTCACAGCTTTTCTGTAGCTGACCTTTAGTCATCAGAATATTTTTCTGGCTTCAATTTTGTGTACATTAATTCTTGTTGTCCATTTAGCATAGCTATGTAAATCTGAGTTTTATCAACTGATTTGGAGTTAGTTAGAAAAGGCCTGATCGTGGGGGAAGAAGACCAAGTGACCTGAGTATTGGGATATCTTTATTGCTGGGGCGGGGTTGGCAGGGTGGTGCAGTGAATTGTGGACTGTGCTTCTCACTCTTCGACACCATGGTCTGTGCCTTTGTGTGTTGTCAGGCAAGCATGGATACTAAAGGGCTGAGGCTCCTGGGACTGCCTGGGGCTCCGTTCACATCTCCTTTACTGCCATCAGGGTGTTGTTTAGATCATGGACCCCACCTGTTAAGCTTTTGGCCCTGGTGTAGGGGTTTAATCATGTGATTCCTAGACTGTTTGCTGCATACTAACTGCAGTATTTGATTTAAATTGTAGAAAGCTTGCAAAATAGATTTCAAATATCGATGTACATCTACATTGTTCATTTCATTATATTTTAAACAAATTTGGTTTAATGACTGTGATATGTATTAATTCTTTTCCATTTTCTTAAGTGATCTGTTGGTGCTTTGGGCTTGACTGTTTTTGAGATGTATTAGTATTTCATTTTAGATAAATAAGAGAAATGGCTCACTATGAGTAACTTCTGCTATGACTTCAGGAGTCACTCATTTGTTTCAGTGGCATAAACTTACTCTAGATCCTTGTGATTAAGAAGCTCAGATTAATAGTTTTTGAAGTTGGATAGCCATTAAAAGACAATAATTATTTCACTTTGCAATTCGAATGACCTACATGAAGTTATGTGTCTGTTTTCTGCTAAATACCAATTTTGTTTGATTTTATTTTAGTGAGTACGGCTCCACAGCAGAAACCTGTAAGTACTTAGACATATTACTTTATATGCATCATGTTAAAAGAGACCATTTATTATTGAGTTGTTAAAATTATAAAAAAGTTGTGTATTTAAAGGGTAGACACATTTATAAAAGCTGTGTATCCTCAAATAGGTAAGACTGTCTTGTTAATTTTTTTTTTTTTTTTTTTTTTTTGGGATAATGAGTTTCACTCCGTTGCTCAGGCTGGAGTGCAAGTGGTGCGATCTCGGCTCACTGCAACCTCCCCTTCCTGGGTTCAAACGATTCTTGTGCCTCAGCCTCCCGAGTAGCTGGGATTACAGGTACCCGCCACCACACCCAGCTAATTTTTGTATTTTTAGTAGAGACGGGGTTTCACCATGTTGGCCAGACTGGTCTCGAACTCCTAACCTCAAGTGATCTGCCTGCCTTGGCCTCCCAAAGTTCTGGGATTACAGGTGTGAGCCACCATGCCCAGCCTGTCTTAAGTTTTAATGATCTGTGCAGAGTTGGGATAGTTAAAGCCTTTCAAAGACTGTCTTTTTTATGCATTTTCTGGACTATGGTGGCCAAGTTTAGTGAAATGTGAGGTGATAGAGTTGAAGTATTTTTATTTCAAAACCACTTTACATTATTTCTGATTGGCTGCTAAGTTACCTGTTTTTCTGAAGCTGTTGTTCTAATTTTTTTCCATCCAGATGTTAAATAAGAAAGAGACTGATCTCTTTTGTGGTCCTGTCAAAACACTATGTCATTAGATACTGGGTGTGGTGACTCACGCCTGTAATCCCTGCACTTTGGTAGGCCGAGGCCACTAGATCACTTGAGGTCAGGAATTCAAGACCAGCCTGGCCAACATGATGAAACCCCATCTCTACCAAAAATACAAAAACTAGCTGAGTGTGCTGATGGACGTCTGTAATCCCAGCTACTCAGGAGGCTTAAGGCAGGAGAATCGCTTGAGCCCAGGAGGTAGAGGTTGCAGTGAGCCGAGATCACACCACTGCACTCCAGGGTGGGAGTGGGCAACAGAGTGAGACTCCATCTCAAAAAAAAAAAAAAATCAGCCGAGTGTGATGGTGTGCGCCTGTAGTCCTAGCTACGTGGGAGGCTGAGGCATGAGAATCACTTGAACTCAAGAAGTGGAGGTTGCAGTGAGCTGAGATTACGCCTCTGCACTCCAGCCTGGGCAACAGAGACTCTGTCTCAAAGACAAAAAAAACAACAACAATAACAAAACACTATTTTTACTGAGGCAACTCTTGATTTGGAATGTAAGTTCTGGAACAAGAGGGAGCTGTAATAATTAAGCTTCCTGGCCTGCTGAGAAGCCCAAGTTGTTTCCCATAGTTCTTCCCTGGCTTGAGCTGCCTGAATTTACTGATTGTTTGAAAGTTTGGAGGCTCTCATTGCCAGTGCTTTGCAAGTCAGGTGGCCATGATTGGAGGCAGACAAAAGCTGTGGCTTTTTCTTTTTTCCCTTTGCAGCATAGGCTTATCTCTTACAGTTCATGTTGTCTTGGCTGCTAAGAGCTTCATATGTGAGACCCTAACACACAGTGACATACACCTGCTCGGGCACCTGTTTCATTTTTGGCATTGAGGAGCTGGGATGTTGTTACTGTGTATATAGACAGCAGCAAATAAAACTTGCAAGAGGGGCTTCTCCTTTAAGGCCAAGAGAATTTCGAACTTCAGTTCTCTTAGAGTTTGAATGGTGAGGACTTACTGGATTTAAGCTATATCCCTCTGAGGGCAGGACCTGGTAGTAGACCTAGCACGTGATATCAGTCAGCACTGCTTTCCCTTTGATTTTATTGTAAGCCTTACCACAAGGTGGATCTGTCCGGGTTTGGGATTTTAGTAGAATATGGCATGAGAAAGCAGAGTTTATTGGTATTTGCCATGCTGCTAGCCGTTATACTATCGTGGTGCTTTAAAAAGAAGAACACTGACCTGTGGTCTTTTCTTAACATGTTATAGATAGGAAAAATATCTAAAAACAAAAAGAAAAAACTGAAAAAGAAACAGAAGAGGCAGGCTGAGTTATTGGAGAAGCGCCTGCAGGAGATAGAAGAACTGGAGCGAGAAGCTGAAAGGAAAATAATAGAAGAAAACATCACGTCAGCTGTACCTTCCAATGACCAGGATGGCGAATACTGCCCAGAGGTGAAACTAAAAACAACAGGATTAGAGGAGGCGGCCGAGGCAGAGACTGCAAAGGACAATGGTCAGTGGGGCCTCGAACCTGGGCTGCATGGGGTCCTCAGAGCTCCATTAGGAGGGTCCTGCCAGGTCAACATGGGGGCTGATTTGTGCTGCTGCTGCAGATGACAAGGATGATTCTCTCCAACTCCCTATTGGGAAATATGGGAAATAGCCTCGTACTTCATTTGTGAACTGTATGCCAGAAATAATGTTAACATTTCAAAATAGTTTTAAAAAATGTAAAATATTTGAGAAATACCATGTTTCTATCATGCTAATGATGGTGCTTTATTTTGTCATTAACTTTTTACCTAATTGTAATGCACCACAAGTCTGTTTCTGAAGATTATAGAGGGTAGAAATGGAAGTGCAACTTTATTTAGAAAGAGTTATTTTCCCTTAAAGCTAACTTTTTCTTATAAGAGCAGGCCAATTATTAAATGAATGAAAAATGAGATTTAGAAAACCTGAAGGTTTTACCCCAAAAGCCAAAAGGTGTTTACTAGGTGGTACATAAGCACATTCAAAATGTATTTTATTGATGGAGATAAGTACTTAGTGAGGCTGTATTAAGGAGAGTAACAAGTTCTAATTCTTGACCCATCAACTTCTTAAGGTGAAGCTGAGGACCAGGAAGAGAAAGAAGACGCTGAGAAAGAAAACATTGAAAAAGATGAAGATGATGTAGATCAGGAACTTGCGAACATAGACCCTACGTGGATAGAATCACCTAAAACCAATGGCCATATTGAGAATGGCCCATTCTCACTGGAGCAGCAACTGGACGATGAAGAGGATGATGAAGAAGACTGCCCAAATCCTGAGGAATATAATCTTGATGAGCCAAATGCAGAAAGTGATTACACATATAGCAGCTCCTATGAACAATTCAATGGTGAATTGCCAAATGGACGACATAAAATTCCCGAATCACAGTTCCCAGAGTTTTCCACCTCGTTGTTCTCTGGATCCTTAGAACCTGTGGCCTGCAGCTCTGTGCTTTCTGAGGGATCACCACTTACCGAGCAAGAGGAGAGCAGTCCATCCCATGACAGAAGCAGGACGGTTTCAGCATCCAGTACTGGGGATTTGCCAAAAGGTAAGTGTTTCTTCCCATCAACTGTCTGCCATCGCTGACTCCAGGGACGTGCCTTTAACAAATGCTGTGAAGGAATCCGCTGCAAGTGGCCAAGCCCTGTGTGTGTGCACTAATCATTTTTATTACTTTTATACTCATGAAGAAGTAATGTGATTTAAATACATGTTCTATGCCATTAGGCTATCTCTTGCTCTCTGCATACCAAATCTTATATCTGACCAGTTTTCATTTTTAATATATTTAGTCAGCAGCATCATTTGCAAAAACCTTCCAGTTTTAGCAACTTACACCTTTCTGGAATGTGTAGTTTAGTTTATAATTTGTATCTTCTTCCATCTGATGTCATTATATTTAGTTTTTTTTGTTTTCTTTTGTTTCTATTCAAGAAAAGTATGCCTCCTCTTTGACTCTGTTGGGAAAGAAGTGTCATATTGTCTTTTGATAGTTGTTCCTGATTATAGGACCCTGCTATTGATAACTGGCCCAGGATTGTAGTTTTCAAGGAATTGGCATGGATTTAAATGTGATGACAGATTATAGATTGGCTCTTGTGTTCTTGTCTACCTAAGAAGGCTTGACTTATTCAAACCGTTATTTTGGGAGTGAATGCCAAGTGACTCTAGTAAGTGAAAACTGGCTAACAGTTGGTTTCCATTCTGGCTCATGGTGGAAAAGCTCTGAAACCTCCTCTGCTCCCTCTACTGACAAGACTATTTAACACACAGCGAGTAAAATTGATGAGCCAGCCGTGCAAACAGCCCGACATTCTGCAGCCCCTTCGGTTCCAGCAGGCTGGAATTGCACGCCGAGTGAGCTGGCTTTGTTACGCACTGGCTATGATGAATCCTCCTAAGGATTTGCTTTCTTTACTTGGCTGGACATGGTCAGCTCCTCTTCCCCTTTCCAGGGAGTGTTTGAAGGTGCTTACATAGAACGTAGATTAATTTCTGGGAAAGGGCAGTAGTGAGAGGTACCTTATCCAGATGTATTGTTGCTGTTGCACTTCAATTTTTCTCTTACTTGAAGTTTCTGTTTTTTTGAGATTGAGTCTTGCTCTGTCACCCAGGCTGGAGTGCAGTGGCGCAATCTCGGCTCACTGCAACCTCTGCCTCCTGGGTTCAAGCGATTCTCCCGCCCCAGCCTCCTGAGTAGCTGGGATTACAGGCACATGACACCACGCCTGGCTAATTTTTGTATTTTTAGTAGAGACAGGGTTTCACCATGTTGGTCAGGCTGGTCTCAAATTCCTGACCTTGTGATCCACCGGCCTCGGCTTCCCAAAGTGCTGGGATTACAGGCGTGAACCACGGTGCCCGGCTGAAGTTTCATATAGAAAGTAATTTACAAAGTACCTTTTCAATTATTTCTATTTTATTCATTTATTCATTTATTTATTTTTTGAGACAGTCTCACTCTAGTTGCCCAGGCTGGAGTGCAGTGGTGCAGTCTCAGCTCACTGCAACCTCTGCCTCCTGGACTCAAGCAATTCTCCTGCCTCAGTCTCCCAAGTAGCTGGGATTACAGGCACCCGTCACCATGCCCAGCTAATTTTTATATTTTTAGTAGAGACAGAGCTTCACTATGTTGGCCAGGCTGGTCTCCGAGGCCTGACCTCAGGTGATCCGCCCTCCCCAGCCTCCCAAAGTGCTGGGATTACAAGCATGAGCCACCATGACCAGCTCAAAGTACCTTTTTTATTCATACTTATTTTGCAAGTATTAGCTTGGGCTGCAGTGGCTTCAAGTACAGTCAGTCCTCCATATCCATGGGTTTTACATCTGTGGATTTCCCATGCATGTGTTCGACTAACTTCAGATGGGAAATAGTTGGAGGAGAAAAAAACCTGTGTCTTTATTGGACATGTACAGATTTTCCCCCCCTTGTCATTATTCTCTAAACAATACGGTATAACAACTATTTACATACCATTTACATTGTAGCAGGTATTATAAATAACTAGAGATCAACTAAAGTGTATAGGAAGATGTATGTAGGTTATATGCAAACACTACACCGTTTTATATCAGAGACTTGAGCATCTGTGGATTTTGGTATCCTCAGGATGTCGTGGAACCAGTTCCCCTGCAGACACCGAGAGGCACCTGCATATCAGATTAAACCTCAGCTCAAAACTTAATAACTGTGGAACTTTGGTTTCTTATCCTGTCTGAGCCTTGGTTCATTCCTCTATCAAAGGAAAGAAATGGCTACCTTTAGGGTTGTTAGTAGCACTGAATTAAATAAAACAGGTCAATGGCAAAGGTAGATAAATAACATATAATAATAATATATTGAAAAATTTCCCATTGAATGTAAGTTGCCTTGGTCATCACAATCCATGTAAAGGAAGAGAATTGCTGCTTGTTACCACGTGGTCATCGTTGGAGGCCCAGGCAAGTCATAAGACTTACCCTATTGTTTACATGACAGCTCCATCTCTGTGTCACAGGAAACTTCAAACCTTACATATCCAAAACCGGAATACAACTTTCCCTGCCAATCTACTACACATGCTGTATTTCCTACACTTGTTACCACCATTTCTTGTTGCTCCAGTGAGAAACTTGATCATCAGGATGTCTTCTTTTTTTCTCTCACATCTAGTAAATCATTTCGTTTTGCCAGTCATACCTCCTAAGTAGGGGTCCCCCTTGCCTTGTCCCTAAAGTGGGCACTGTCATTGCTTGCCTCTGCTATTACGGAGGCTCCTTACTGGTGTCTTGGCTTTGTGTTCTCTCCAGCTTTTCTCCCCACCTGCCTTTCAGTGTGCCCTTCGATGGTGCTGCTAGAGTGTCTTTGCAGTATGCTCACCTGATCAGTGTATTCCCCTGCTCACAGTTTCCACAGCTCCCCATCATCTACAGCAGTGGTCTCTACAGTGGAGAGTGTACATCCCTGCATAACCAGCACCATCCAGGAAGGATGTATATCCTCCACATAGATTTAGCAATTAACATTTTGCTGCATTGCATATACTTTGTTTACACAGACATTGCACGCTACACATATTAGGATACTTCACTCCTAAATACTTAAGCATTCATCTTCTGAGAGATGAATTAGAACGTCCTCCATTGTAACAATAATACTATTATAATGTGTAAGAATAGCACTAATTTTATATTACTATTATTTTGAGACAAGGTCTTGCTCTATCGCCCAGGCTGGAGTGCAGTTGCGTGATCTCGGCTCACTGCAACCTGTGCTTTCTGGCTCAAGTGATCCTCCCACCTCAGCCCCCCAAGTAGCTGGGACTACAGTTGGCACTACCATGCCTGGTTAATTTTTATATTTTTGGTAGAGAAAGTAGGGTTTTACCATGTTGCCCATGCCAGTCCTGAACTCATGGGCTTGAGTGATCTGCCTACCTTGGCTTCCCAAAATGCTGGGATTAAAGGCGTGAGCCACCACACCTGGCCTAATATCATCTATTATTTATTCCATATTCAAATTTCCTCAATAATTCTAAAATTTTCTTTTTAAATTCTCCTGATCCAGGATACGATCCAACACAGTAGCCTGCCTCCTGGGTGAGGGCTTCCTGTATCCCCAGCAGGCTTACTTCTCTTTCCCCTCTGCTCCTGCTGGCCATGCTTGTCTTAGTTGTATGGGCAGTGCTCATTGTCACTGTCTGTCTTCTCATTAGAATGAGAGTGCAGTGTGTTTTTATCTTTGCATCCTCAGCATCTGATTCAGTGCTAAGATAAATATTTATTGAATAACGAACAAATGAGTGATACCTTTTTATATTCTTCTTCTCTTTCCTTTCTCCCACTTTTTTCCATTTATAGTCACAATTTTACTGTGTCCAACACACATACCGTCCCCAGTACCTGTTGCATCAGGTAGAAACTGGAGGTCTTGCAGGGCGTTTTAATATTGTCAAATTCTAGGTATGTACCAGGGACAGGATCTCCTTTGTTTGGAAGTCCTCAGTTTTCGCCTGCAGCTTGGCCATTTGATAAGCAAGGGCAGCCTCCCCCATGGGAGGTGTGTTTTGTTTTCTGCATGGAAAGGGGTATAGCCTAGAGTCTTGCACTTGACCACACGGTACTTCGTGAATTTGAGGCAAGAGAAACAATAAAGAGTTTGTGTAGATCCTGTCTTTAGGGCAGAATGTACATGTTAGGGCATAGTAGAAGAAAGATTGGGGCCGGTTTGAGGAACTTGAAGAAACCTAAATGCCAGGCTAAAGAATGTACACTTTTTTCGGAGTAATTTGACAGCCATTGAAGGTTGAGAAGAGGATGGTCCCTCTTAGATGATCAGCGCCAGAGCCTTAGTGCGTATCTTGGCTCAACACATCTGAAGGACAAAGGCCCTGGAACAGGGTGGTTTTGTTGGTTTTACCTGTGGGCTATTTCTGGAATCCTTTCTGTGTCACTCTATGGGGACCCACACCACTGTCAGTCCTTGGCTAGGCTGCTGTAACACAGCCTTTGTGCTCTTGTCACTTGAGCAGTTGCTCCCCAGTCTGTCTCTGTCTGGCAGTCCAGAGAGAACTGTTTAAAGCTTAACTTCTTCCCCCTTACCCACCCCCTCCTCACCAAAATGATCTCCATTGTGTTTCCCATGTAGAGTAGTGATGCCCTGAGGTGTCCCTCACTGAAGCTGACAAACTCTCCAGTATGTTCCCTGGCAGGTCTCTGTTGGTGCCTGCTCCAGTCCCATTCTCTGTTTCCCTAATTCATTCTACACCATTCACACTGGCTTCTTTCTAAAGTTTCTCAAAGTTGCAAGCCTGTTTCTGCCTTAGGATTTTTGTACTTCCTGTGTCCTTTGCCTTAAACTTCTCTTAGTTTCATGCCTGCCTTTCTTCAGACCTCTCCTGAATGTCACCTTCTCAGAAAAGATCTCCCCTGAACAGCCTTGGCATTATCCATCTCCTTTCTCTGCTTTGTTTTTCTTCATAGCCTGTTTAGCTACCTGACAGGATTGTGGATTCCTCGTTTATTTGCCTTATTGCCCATATTTTCAACCAGTACACGAGTTTCCTAATTTGGCTTGTGTTTTTTTCTTGCAGTGTTCCCAGTACCAAGACCATGCTTAGCACACAGAAGGTACTCAGTAAATATTTGTGGCACGAATGGTTGAGGTGGCAACATTAAATCTCTTAGTTCCGCTACTTCCTTAGGCCTCATAGTGAACCTCCTCCATATAGAGGGGATATTCTTGCCGTCCTCATAAGGACCCCTTACGATGTAAAGAGTCAGTGTGTGCCTAGCACCATGTGTTATGTGCGTGTGACAGCAGCTGTCTCATCATGCTGAGGCACTGTTGGCTACCATCTAATAGTTTCTAGGATAGCTTCTTGTGGAATGAGTGACCACAGTGTCATCCAGAGACTAGTGAATCAGAAGGTGACTTAAGGGACCCAGTTCTTCCCAAAATGAAAGCTTTCCACTCATTCCCCTCTTAGTGGAGGCAGAGTGCAATTGCAAACTTTTCATTTTGGAAGGAAGACAGCTCCAGTTTGTCCTTTGTGTCACCATTATCTGTAAGAAGGAAACTGTGTGACAGGTCACTACAGTGGTGACTCAGTCAGAGGAGGTGCAACAAAAGCATTCCAGTTAGGTTTCAGTGGACTTCTTAGGAATGTAGCAGTCTGGTACCTTAGTTCAGGAACTATCATAGTGAGAAAAGAAAGAAAAGCAAAATCTCTTTTACCTCCTGTCGTGTTTTTATACAATTAAGTTATTGAGATACATTACCTAGCATCATTTGGAACGCATTAGAAGCTAAGTAACTGTTTACAAACCCAGACCAGGAGGATAACAGCATATCATCAAAGAGATTCTGTTCAGTGAACCTTAATGAGGGATATTAAGTACAAGAAACACTCCTGAATTTAGGCCGGGTGCGGTGGCTTATGCCTGTAATCCTGGCACTTTGGGAGGCTGAGGTGGGCAGATCACTTGATGTCAGGAGTTCGAGACCAGCCTGGCCAACATGGTGAAACCCCATCTCTACTAAAAATACAAAAATTAGTCGGGCGTGGTTTCAGGCGCCTGTAATCCCAGGTACTCAGGAGGCTGAGTCAGGAGAATTGCTTGAACCCAGGAGGTGGAGGCTGCAGTGAGCTGAGATCGCAACACTACACTCCAGCCTAGGCGACAGAGTGAGACTCTGTCTCAAAAAAAAAAAAAAAAAATCCCTGAATTTAAATGTGAGGTGATGGGTCTTTGAAAGTATATTTCTTCTAGCGTGATTGAATTAAGCAGCTCCTGAGAAATGTTTTTAAAAACAACATCTCAGAGTGGTGGCAGATTATAGAACATCTCCTTCCACTTGAGTGCCCTCAGATAACAGCCAACTCGGCTACTGTTCTCATGGAGAAAAAGAAATCACATCGTCCTGTGGCTCAGGAGGACCACAATATGTCTAACAGGGCTTCGCCCTCTTCTCATTAGACCTATGATTTGAGTCGTTTGTGGGGGCGGAACTTGCTTTTGGGCCTCCCCTTCCCTCTGCTGCTGCTCTCTGGTCCCTCACTGACCAGTTGGGAGCCTCCTGCCCCAGATGATGGTTCAGCTGGTCACAGCAGAGGGAAGCCCCTTCATCTGGCCAGGCGCCCAGATGCTGTCCTGACTCTCCTGTGTTTGTGTTTTTAGTTTCTTCGGTGGGGAAGGGGTGGTCCCTTCCGATTCTTCTTTTCCTAAACACCGAGCCTCATATAGTTTAAGTCATTTGCCAGTCTTACAACTTGTAGATATTGAAACTTAGATTTGAATCCAATTTTTCAAACCTCAAATTCCATTTTCCTTCTTGCTGATTCTCCTTGATTAAATGACATACGGGGCATTCATCTAGTCATGTCTAGTGTTGTTCATCTACCCATTGGGTCAGCATTTTTATATTTATCCTGGACTTCTGTTCTCAGCCCCAGGTGAATCAATGTATATACATTTTGCCTTCTTTTTTGGTCTTTGTGCTGCTTTCTTTCTGATTTTTTGCTGAGTTCTGGTGTTTCTTTTCCTGAGCTCATACCTGGCCTTTGGTGAGGCCATGCAGTGGATCAGAATCCTTATAAAGAAGGAAACAGGCATATGGAAGGTAGCAAGCAGGGAATATCTGTACCTGGCTGGCTCATTTGATTAACATGCTGGGGGAACAGGTCTTGAGGGTTAAGATACTGGTCAGAATACTCTTGGCATCCTCTGGAGCCCTCCTAGGGAGCTGTGTGGGCACCCTAGGTCCTGAGGCCTTGCCTGTTCACTGCCTTACTGCAAGTTGCAAGGCTGGCCCTCCTTCCTCTTATGGGGCTTGCTGAAGAATCAGAGCCTCCCCTAGCACTCTGGTTTCACAGCTCGTATGTACCCCAATAGAGGTTTAGTTCATTTCAGCAGTGCCCAACTTCAAGGAAACAAAGGGGCTCTCCTAGGTATGTGTTTATATTAGTCCATTCTCACATTGCTGTAAAAATACCGGAAACTCGATAGTTTATAAAGAAAACAGGTTTAATTGGCTCACGGTTCCACAGGCTGTACAGGAAGCATGGCTGGGGAGGCCTTAGGAAACTTTCAAGTATGGTAGAAGGGGAAGCAGACATCTTATATGTCTGGAGCAGGAGGAGGAGAGAAGGGGGACGTGCTACACACTTTTAAACAACCAGATCTCATGAGAACTCACTCAATATCACGAGAACAGCAAGGTGGAAATCTGCCCCCATGATCCAGTCACCTCCCACCAGGCCCCTCTTCCAACACTAGGGATTACAATTTGACATGAGATATGGGCGGGGACACAAACCCAAATCATATCAGTGTTTAATGTTCTACATTGAACAGGCTTTTCTGCTTGGTTTTTAAATACCATTTCAAAATTACTTATACAATAAATAAAAGTCCTGGTTTTATTTCATCTTTACCAGAAATCTGATCTTGTAAGTCAGTCTGAGGTTTGGTGATGAAGATGCTGACTTTAAGGACTATTTTTCTGGGCCTCACCAGATTATTTTTCTTTGTCACTTGCCCCTGGGTTAACTCTGCTTGATACAGGTGTGATCTGAACTTGTTTGAGAAGATCTGGCCCCAGAATCTCTGGGAAGCTGGCCCTATACCTGCCTTTGAGATTTCCTGGAGTCATCCTGGAATTTAAAATGACTGCTCATGTATGTGACAAGTTCATGAGTGACCTCAGAGGTTGGCTTTATGGCCCAGGCCATCTCAGGAGACCTCTGTCTGGGACCTTCCTTGTCTAAAACAAAACCAGAATAGTTTAGTCCCTGCCTTTAATCTGTGTTTGTTAATCAACAGTCATCTACCCCTTGAGATCTGTGTGTGCTCAGCCCAAGCAGTGGGAACTGTAGGGGATGTTGTGGGTGTGAGGTGTGGGTGCCAGGGACCCTGATGTCTTGTGGCATCCAAGGAACTGTGTGTCACTGAGAGTGATTGGCCCCCACAGCAGTGTTCTTTCTACCTTCATGTTTGTTGTAATAGTGCATCAGCAAGCTTCATCTGGGCCATGAAGGGATGGATTGACACCATGAAGAGCCACCACAAAGCTGCAGACGGGGACAGCAAGGCTGGCTTGTTCTAGGGCTGACCTGGACCCGAAGAAACTGGGGATAAAAAGAGAAAGGGCAAGGCAGTGCCCTTGGCGTCCTGTGGGCAGCCCAGTTTGCTCTTTTGTGGAGTATTTTCCAGAGGTGGAGAACAAGCAATTTTAGTTCTGTCAAGTTTAATTTACAGTATTCCAGGCCTAAGTGATCATTCCACTACTCTTTAGGAAAGGAGACTGACCCTGGCAAACACTGTGCTCACACATGCAAACCACCTATCCCAGTCACTAACTGTCCTGCTGTTTGCTCATGCCAGCAAAAACCCGGGCAGCTGACTTGTTGGTGAATCCCCTGGATCCACGGAATGCAGATAAAATTAGAGTAAAAATTGCTGACCTGGGAAATGCTTGTTGGGTGGTAAGTAGAGTTTTCTTTCTAAAACCTTTGGTCTTGATTATGCGCAAAGACACTTTTTGAATGTCTGTGTTGCTCCGTGGTAATGCAGCCTGTTCCCTTCCAGCATAAACACTTCACGGAAGACATCCAGACGCGTCAGTACCGCTCCATAGAGGTTTTAATAGGAGCGGGGTACAGCACCCCTGCGGACATCTGGAGCACGGCGTGTATGGTAAGGACGGCTCTGCCCTTTGCTGCTGTGGGAATTGGCTCGTTCCTTTCACACTCTGGATGGGGCTGAGTCTCTCTGAGGCATGTGACCTCAGTTTTTCTGACTGTAAGGGTCATCCACCGTGGGCTGGGTGAGGGGAAAGTTGCTGCCGGAGGCATCTTAAGAAGTGGAAGACAGGCCGGGCGCGGTGGCTCACGCTTGTAATCCCAGCACTTTGGGAGGCCGAGGCGGGCGGATCACGAGGTCAGGAGATCGAGACCACGGTGAAACCCCGTCTCTACCAAAAATACAAAAAATTAGCCCCAAAAAAAAAAAAAGAAGTGGAAGGATCCTCCTCAGGCGAGCCCTGGGTGTTTGGTGTGGTTGTGGGCTTGTGAGAGAGAGAGAGTCTCTTCTTAAGGCCCTGCACAGCCCACAGCCCCATGAATCAGACTCAGTTGTTGTGACACAATGACTTCACTTGTGGTCCCTGAAAATGTGCAGAGTATAGGGAGCTTTTCCCTTCACTCACGCTGTGGAGGAAGATGAGGTGGCATCTCCCAGGGGAAGACTGCCTGAGGCGGGCAGGTGGGAGCCCCTCCAGGTAGCCTCTGCCTGGTCAACCAGACATGCAGGGTTCCTCCCTTTCCAGACTGGAAGGGATTTCCCCAGATGCCAATGCATAATCTCTCTTCCCTTATAAAGCAAGGGCTAGCAGATATTCTGGCTTATTCTGGGATGTCTAGCCCCTTCTGAAACAGTGGCAGCAACGCCCACTCCCTCTGACAGAGTCTGTTCCCAGAGTGGTTGAGATGATGGCTTCCACAGGGCGGCAGAAGCCTCTTCTTCCATCTGTCAGGCCTGTTTTGCTGCTAGTTTTGTGCCGCACAGTTGCATTGTCTCTAAACTCCCCTGGCCCTGCCTGGCATTGTTTGGTCATTGACCCTGAACCTGTGAGTTGGTGAACACAAAGGGCCCTGCATTTGCGAGCCAGTTCCTTGTTCTCTTCCTCTGCCCTGTTTCCTGGCCCATTCAGCAGCTTTTTCTCAGTGGGCTTTACTTAGGCGTTCCGTGTTGGGAAAGGTGGGTTGCTTGCTTTTGGGTTTCATGCTTTTCCTGTTCCATACTGTTTTTTATCCACATTCTTCCAATATTTAAAAGAAAAGGTTGTATGGAAGGCTTAGCATTTTTCTTCTCACTGAAAAAAGGAATGCAGAATAAATACATTAATTTTCTGTTATTCAGAAGTTAATTTAACAATTGTCTTGAATTTGCTGTTTTACCTCCTCTAATGCTCAAGTAAAAGCATTGTTGAGCAGATAGTGCCAGCTGATAGGAGAAAAAGAGGGTGCTTTGTGTCTTTCAACTTTGACTCAGCATGATCTGAGTCAACACATGGCCAGATAGGTCCTGAAACACCAGGCCTTTCTTTTCTCTCGTTGCTCTTATGGATAATACCAGATAATAATGTTTAAATTATTAAAGGTATTAAAGTTCTTCCATATCAAAAACCAAGTCCCTGCCTTAGGTAGGTATAGAAAAGAACGGTTAAAAGAACCGGTGGCCAATGATGGTCACTTTGAATTTAGAGAGTGCTGTGTGGAGAGGCATTTGACCCTCTCTGTGTGACCCCAGCAGGCAGACTGAGACGTGGGAGTTAGTGGAACGGGAGCTGCGGAGACACTGAGTGGGAGTCGGGGAGCAGGGGCCATTTCAGGATGTGGGGAGGTTAAGCCACAATGGCCACCAGCAGCAGGGCTGCCCTGAATTAGGTGCTAAGTACTCTTTGAACTCTGAAATGCTGTGCTTCTAATTTGGGGCATTAAGTTTGGTGATATAACCAGAAAAATAGGATGCAGTCACAGATGTAGTGGGATAATGGAGCTTTCAGCACAATTTTATACCAGGTTATCTGCCCTGCCTTCCATTAGATGAACGTTTGTCCCTCCATACAATTTCCCTGTGCTGTTTACTTCTTGAAATGCTATTGCTGTGAACAGTGGCATAAATATCAGTAACAGGTTCCCACGGAAAAGCCTTTCTGTCTTCTCATCTGCCCCCTTCCCAAGAATTAAGCATAAGCTCCCTCATTGCTGTCAGGATGGCTTATGAGGTTTGCTTTTTCAGTTGGTTGTCATAAGGGAGTTTTTTTTTTGGAAAGGAGCAGGCCCTCATTCACTGCTTGCCCCACCCCCAAAAAGTCCTGGCTTTAGAGGTTTCTTTTGTTCTTCCTGGAGAACCTAGGAGCAATGAGGTAGTGTTTCTTACCTCATCCATTCTGTTGTAGTGTAAAGATAGTACATTTAATATATTAAATTTGACCTCATAATACCAAGCTGTCATAAGGCCACAGATGGTTTTTGGTGGTAAAGCCTATAGTCTTTGAGGGTTTTGTTTGTTTGTTTGTTTGGAGACAAGGTCTTGCTCTGTTCCCCAAGCTGAAGTGCAGTGGCAGGACTATGGTTCACTGCAGACTCCACTTCCCAAGCTCAAGTGATCCTTCCATCTCAGCCTCTGGTGTAGCTGGGACTATAGGCACATGCCACCACACCTGGCTAATTTTTGTATTTTTTGTAGAGATGGAGTTTTGTCATGTTGTCTAGGCTGGTCTCGATCTCCTGAGCTCAAGTGATCCATCCGCCCTGGTCTCCCATAGTGCTGGGATTACAGGGATGTGACACTGTGCCTGGCTCTCTTTGAGTTTTATAAATAGCATCAAATCTTACAGAGACTCTGTTGGGAATGAGAGCTGACGGGTGGTAGCCATTGGCTCTTATCAGGGAGGATAGCTTTAGGCTCTGCAGCTGGAGAAGCACAACAGAATGAGGGACCACAGCAAGGGTATGTTGGGTTTGGATCTGTTTTACTTTTCTTGAGTTTTACTTTTTTTTGAGCTTTACACCTTCCAGATGTAAGTACATGTAATCTGAAACTTCTTTGTGGCTGAAGCATTGGTTTCTCTGCATTTATGTATTAGAATCGGTGATAGGACTTTTTATGAACTCCATGGTGAGTCCTGGTCAGTGCCATAGAAACAAGAAAAGCCATTCCAACAAACTTCACCAGACTTCTTCGGCACTGGTCACATTACAGAACAAATAGATGATCTTATTTGTTCAGAATCAGGATACTTTGGCATAGGAGAATGTTTTAGGAGAGAGGCACTTGGTCTCCCAAGAATCTGGAAACAAGTAGGTCCAGGAAAGAGCCCTTTGAGGGGATTGGGCCAAGTAGAGAAGAATCCAGAGTTCCCAGGTATTAAAAATAATAATAAAGGTTATACTTGGGCCCAGTGGGGTGGTGCACACCTGTAATCCCAGCACTTTGGGAGGCCATGGCAGGCAGATCACTTGAGGCTAGGAGTTTCAGACCAACATGGCAAAACTGGGCCAACATGGCAAAACCCCATCTCTACTGAAAATACAAAAATTAGCTGGGCGTGGTGGCACGTGCCTGTAGTCCCAGCTACTCAGGTGGCTGAGGCAGGAGAATCACTTGAACCCAGGAGGCAGAGGTTGTAGTGAGCGAAGATTGCGCCGCTGCACTCAGGCCAGGCAATAGAAGGTTTATACTGGGAGTAACTGAGTTGAAGGCAGAGTTTTTTCATTGTAATGTGCATTTGCCCTGTTGTACATGTTGTATTCTTAAGAGAATATTGTCACTCTCCAAAGAATCAAAAATGGGTAGCATTACAGCCTCCATCTTCCTTCTTCCTTTAAAAAAAAAAAAAATTATTTTGCCGGGCTTGGTGGCTCACACCTGTAATCCCAGCACTTTGGGAGGCTGAGGCAGGCAGATCACGAGGTCAGGCTAACACAGTGAAACCCCGTCTCCACTAAAAATACAAAAAATTAGCCAGGTGTGGTGGCGGGCACCTGTAGTCCCAGCTACCCAGGAGGCTGAGGCAGGAGAATGGTGTGAGCTTGCAGTGAGCTGAGATTGATTGCGCCACTGCACTCCAGCCTGGGCGACAGAGCAAGACTCTGTCTCAAAAAAAAAAAAAAAAAAATTATTTCATTAATTGGCTTCTATACATGTTTTCTTGGGAATACGTGGGTGCTAATCAAAATGATCATTTTTTTCAAAGAATACATAGCTGACATATTTTGGCAGTGAGAAATATGTACAAAGCTGGGCGCCGTGTAGTGCGCCTGTAGTCCCAGCTTCTCTGGAGGCTGAGAGAGGATCACTGGAGCCCAAGAGGTTGAGTCCAGCCTGGACAACATAGCGAGGTCCCATCTCTAAAAAATACGAAAGAAAAAGAAATATATGCAACCAGATTGAAGTCGTTTTGAAAATTAATTAAAAGACTTAGC
Organism: Hylobates moloch; assembly: GCF_009828535.3. Taxonomy (NCBI): domain Eukaryota; kingdom Metazoa; phylum Chordata; class Mammalia; order Primates; family Hylobatidae; genus Hylobates; species Hylobates moloch. The sequence continues at coordinate 185,901,888 of NW_026652276.1, read as the reverse complement.
ATAGGGCTCAAGGCAGGGGTTGAAAAGCAGCTTGGAACTTGATCCAGGCTTTTCAAGTCCTCGTTGTCCCACTAGAGTTTTCAGATTTTTCTCTTAGCTTATAAGATACTGAATTGATTGTTTCCCAGGCTAGAAGGACTCTCCTGGCCATTGAGTGTGTAATCTAGTTGTTCCACTTGGATTTGGGGCCAATTATGAGGTTTTCCTGCCCTCATCTGGGATTGGCCCAGCTGTCTTTTTTGTTTATTGGGTGGAAAGGAGAGGCCCTACATGAGGGCTTTCCTGGGTTTTCTGCTGGTGCCTTCATGCATCCACAGTGCTGGGACCACCAGCTCACCATGCTAAGATGTGACATGTCCGTGTCCTGCTCAGACCTATGCCAGGTTCAGGGCAGGGATCCTGAGTTCATAAATTAATGCTTATCGCACAGGCAGCTGGCAGCCATCTTGTCACCATCCTTCTTCCTTCCTTCAGCTGATTCACATGCAGTCTTTTTTTAAAAGAAAGGTGAAAAGATGTGGTCCTGGGCTGATTGTACCCACTCTTGGTTTGTTAAAGACAGTGCTAGGAGAGGTGGCCCCTCACCCAGGCAGGTGAGCCTTCCCTTAAAGGTGCCTTTCCAGCACTGTGTGGTCATTGAAAGAAAAAGAAGGTAGGTTGATGCAGTGAAGTTTCCCCAGTATTGGCTCCTTGGGGCGGGAGTGGGGAGGGCAGTCACAGATCCACAGGCATCAATGATTGGGCCTCTGAGCACCTTTTGGGACAGCAAGATCCGTTCAGAATAGAAGCAGCTATGAGAAAAACCAGAAATGGGATTTAGTTTATTCTTTTTTTCTCTTTTAAAACATACTCTTTGATCAGCAGAGCAGTAGCAGTTGCCATTTTTGTATATTGTTACTAGCTTAAACTAATGTTTTTGAGGGTTTTTTTGTGAGCAAGGGAAATGGGAACAAATGGCCTTCCCTACATGTTGGCATGCTGAGGCCAGTGGCCACCCCGGAAGCCAGTGCTCCGTGACATCCACAAAAGGGTCTGCAAGACCATCTGCTTCCTCTGGCCCTGGGGACAAAGAGGGTCTTTTTTGTTTCCAGGTTTTCCTTTGGTTGAATCAGAAATGAATGAAATGGCCAGGCACGGTGGCTCACGCTTGTAATCCCAGCATTTTGGGAGGCCGAGGCGGGCGGATCACGAGGTCCGCCCTCGTGATCGAGACCACGGTGAAACCCCGTCTCTACTAAAAATACAAAAAAATTAGCCGGGCGTGGTGGCGGGCACCTGTAGTCCCAGCTAGTCGGAGAGGCTGAGGCAGGAGAATGGCGTGAACCCGGGAGGCGGAGCTTGCAGTGAGCCGAGATTGCGCCACTGCACTCCAGCCTGGGCGACAGAGCGAGACTCTGTCTCAAAAAAAAAAAAAAAAAAAAAGAAATGAATGAAATGATGATGAAAATAGTTGATGAGATGCTGAAAATAGTCCTTGGTTACTAAAACATGAAGGTCTTTGCCTAAAGGATGCAGCAGTGTCTGCTATACAGAGGCCAAGGCTATTATAGTGGTTGAGGCAGGTGCTGGAGTCAGACGGGCCTTGTTGAGTCCTGGGTTGAACTCTCGTTCTACTATTTATAGAGTGCATACCGTGCTCTGGCCAGGCCTGCACACAGGTGCGGCTGACTCACTGACATTTTGGTTTTGCTTCCTGCAAAATGAAGAGAATACATAGCTCTTGTATCTTTCCTTAGAAATGTAAAAATACTTCTGAAACTTCTTTGAATGTGGAAGAAAGAAAAAAATTAGTATTGAGCACTTTCGGGAGGCTATTTTGTTTGATTCAGATCTTCATAAAGTGGCGGTCTCTTCTATAAGGAGAAAAAGCTATTGACTTGGGGGCCAGTCTCTGAAGTGCTTAGCATGTCGTCTGTTGTATCCTAGGCATTTGAGCTGGCAACGGGAGATTATTTGTTTGAACCACATTCTGGGGAAGACTATTCCAGAGATGAAGGTGAGTATTGGTGCCTGCTGAATACCTCGGTCTAGGTCTCCTGCCAGCCCTGAACTTCTTTAGAGTACTATATTTTTGTACCGAAATAGAGCCATGTTTTTGGTTTTCAAACACCAAATTCAGATGCTTTGAGTTTGATGCCCCCTCAGTCTCAGTGAATGGGCAGAGCCTGCCTGGCACAGGCAGCACTCCAGCGAGCCCTCAGGGGCCCTGCAGCAGCGGCTCTTCCTGGCCTTGCCCAGGGCAGGAACCCAGCTGGCTGAGAGACGACAGACGATACAGACCTGAAGCTTCTATGTGGTCCTTTCGACCATTGATGTGCTGCCCATTTCTCTGTCTTGTTTGGGAGCTGAGTTGAAAACCCAGGAATTCTGGCTTGAATTCCATCTGTAAACCTGACCATCTCCATGCTTATTTGCTTGCGATGCTGGGGTGCCCTGGGGTGAGCTGGCCTCAGTCACTGTTACTGCTCCAGGTGGTGCCTGAGGCCTGCCATTCCCACAAGCCTCTGCATGGATGTGCTGCAGACATTGTTGATTTGAATCTATTTCTGATTTTTTACTAATTTCAATTTTTCCCTCTTCTTTTATCCCATCCTTCCCTTTGCCCCTCCCATTCCCATATCCTTTTTTTCTCTCCTTCATAGACCACATAGCCCACATCATAGAGCTGCTAGGCAGTATTCCAAGGCACTTTGCTCTATCTGGAAAATATTCTCGGGAATTCTTCAATCGCAGAGGTAGTACCTCTTCTTTTTGAAAAGCGCCACGATGCAGACAGAAACTGAAGAGCAGCTGCTGATTTTAGCATTAATGGTGACAAAGGCATTTCTCCTAAATTCGAAACGCAACCCAGCAGAATTCCTGTGCTGATAGAAAAATTGTCAGGGAAGACCACATTTAGCCCTGTGCTGCGGTCACCCTGTTCACCAGCCCCTCTCCTGTGCCCTCCAGCTCTGGATCCTGAATCCAGCAACGCAAGGAAGGCCTGTACTTTTGGTCATTCACGTTGTGCTCTGTTTCTGTCTGCACGGGCGGTGGTAGTGTCTGCATGCAGTGTACTGATTAAACTGTCGTGTGTTTCTGTTTTGCTGGCAATGTTTCCCAATGCAGATCACATAGCATTGATCATTGAACTTCTGGGGAAAGTCCCTCGAAAATACGCTATGTTGGGGAAATACTCCAAGGAGTTTTTCACCAGAAAAGGTAACGGTATTTATGCAACACTAATTTTCAGCATAGTCTTCTCCCAAAAGGAGAAATTGTGCATTCGTGATTGGGCAGTGGAGAAAGTTCTGGAGTTTCACAACTGGGGAATTCTTCCGAAGAAGGCTCTCAAGAAATAAACCTGACCCATCTGATACCTGGAATAAGAATTTTGTAAGAGAACAGCCTTCTTAACAGCATTTTTTTCTCCTCCGCTTCTCTCTTTTCTTACTCCAAGTTACCAATCTGTATATTCATATATTTATAAAAAGGAGTTTAGGTGATTGTTAAAAGCCAGCTAGACTTACCTTTCCATTTCATGGACTTTCTGTAGTAGAACAGAGGTGGCCTAGAGACTGGACTTAGGGAACGTCCAGGGACATTGCTTTTGGTCTGCCTGGGTTATTTCTGTAGTGGATGTAGGCCTATGAAATGCTGCGTACCTCACATTCTTAAAAATCACATCCTGCGTTCCCATTGTGTTATGTCACACTGTATTAAGGTGATTATTTTCATGTTGTAGTTCTTACTGATCTTCCAACTGTTTATTTGCCCAGTATAGTCCCCAGTTAGTAATTTATAAAAACACCCAAGAGCCCCAGGAATATTTTTAAAAGAACTCCTCCTAAGTGCTATATTCTTTTTTTTTTTTTTTTTTTTTTTGAGATGGAGTCTCGCTCTGTTGCCCAGGCTGGAGTGCAGTGGCGCAATTTTAGCTAACTGCAACCTGCACCTCCCAGGTTCAAGCAATTCTCCTGCCGCAGCCTCCCAAGTAGCTGGGATTACAGGCGAGCCACCATGGTCTGGCTAAATTTTTTGTATTTTTAGTAGAGACAAAGTTTCACCATGTTGGCCAGGCTGGCCTCAAACTCCTGACCTCAAGTGATCCACCCGCCTTAGCCTTCCAAAGTGCTGGGATTACAGGCATGAGCCACTGCACCCACTTTTTTGTGATGAGTGTAGTTAGTTGGTCCTTCATATTTTTCAGGTTAGATTTTTTTTGGATGTGACAGCCCTTAATAACTTTTAAAGTTGATGTGAATAGGACATGGACTTTTAGAAATTTCTGAAAGTCCCAGATGCTCTGTCTACCTTACTTAGCTAAATTTGGAGAACCACATTGATTTTTTTTTTTTTTTTTTTTGAGGTGGAGTTTCACTGTTGTTCAGGCTGGAGTGCAGTGGCGCGATCTCAGTTCACTGCAACCTCCAACCCCCTGGGTTCAAGCGATTCTCCTGCCTCAGCTTCCCAAGTAGCCAGGATTACAGGTGCCCACCACCATGTCTAGCTAAGTTTTTGTATTTTTATTAGAGATAGGGTTTTACCATGTTGGCTAGGCTGTTTTCAAACTCCTGACCTTAGGTGATCCACCCACCTCGGCCTCCCAAAGTGCTGGGATTAGAGAGGTGTGAGCCACCATGCGTGGCCTCAAATTGATTTTTTTATTTTCCTATGAGATAAGGAATTTTTGTGGAGTAGTAATCTTTATTACTCACTTTGGTGAGGTTTGGCTAAGCAGTCCTTATATTTTCCTTTAAATTACATTTTCCTGTTAAGTGTACAAGACTTGAGAACTGACTGTGCTAAAGATGGTGGTTTCCTGCTGCACTTACTCTGGGCAAATTGACTACACCTCTCAGATTTTATAGGCTCACCTGGTGAAGGCAATTTGTGAGATATACAATTAGATGTAATTATTTTCCTCATTACCTTTAAGACTTATCACAGGTATTGTCAGGAAAAACCATTTATCAGACAATCAGTAATTATTTTTGGTTCTGAGAATCTGGTCTCTGAGTCTAGTCCATGTTAGCCAGGTACAGAGTTCCCCTCCCCACCTGGAGACTCGCAAGCACAGGCCCAAGTGGAGTCAAGGGCAGGAAAATGGCTTTGCTATTAAACTGTGTTTAGTAATGGAGCTGGGGCTTAAACCTGCTGTGAGAATGGCGCATCAGGTAATCTGTGAACTTAAGTTTCCTCATCTGTCAACAGGGGTTCTTTCAGGTTGCCTGTTACAAGAAAATATAAGAGGATACCTTTATAGCACTGGGCACAACCATAGCTGTTATTATTGCTAAAGCAAAGCTATGAACAGGAAAACACTGGAAGCTTATAAACTTCTATGCAGCAATATTCCTGAGAGAACAAACTGAGTTTCCCTGGGAAACTTACAGAAAATGTTATTTGAAAATAATTGGGCTGGGCACAGTGGCTCATGCAGAGGCTGAGGTGGGTGGATTGCTTGAGGTCACAAGTTCGAGACTAGCCCGGCCAACATGGCAAAACCCCTTCTCTACTAAAATATAAAAATTAGCTGGGCGTGGTGGCGGGTGCCTGCAATCCCAGCTACTCAGGAGGCTGAGGCAGGAGAATTGCTTGAACCTGGGAGGCGGAGGTTGCAATGAGCCGGGATCACGCCACTATACTTCAGCCTGGGCAACAGAAACAAGGAAAAGCTGTGAATTATTGTGGCCTGGGATTCAGTATGGCTTGGGGAATTGTGCTTTTTATTGAAGGCAGGCCCCTCCTCCCACATTTCAGAATGTTTCCAGAGCTGGTGGGGGAGATGGCCTGGTCCCTGGGGGGCCGTGGCTGGTAGGTGACTTGCCATGAGCCCCCAGCTGTGGGTCAGATGGGAGGTGGGCCTGGTCTGGTCTGTTATGGAAAGAGAGAGCATGATTGACTTGTGATGCTCTAGAGGGGAAGGAGAGACCTGAGAGACATGGGGCACAGCACCTGCTTGGACACCATGGTTTGTGAGCCCCTCATTATCCACTGTGGTCATCTGGCACGGTGAGGACCAACAGCAAAGTCACTAAGAAATTATTCCTTTAATTGGAACCTTTCGTCATCAACTAAGAGCCACTTAGAGTGACCTGCCTCTGCATTTGTCTTTTTTTTTTTTTTGAGATGGAGTCTCACTCTGTCACCCAGGCTGGAGTGCACTGGCACAATCTCGGCTCACTGTATCCTCCGCCTCCCGGCTTCAAGTGATTCTCCTGCCTCAGCTTCACCAGCAGCCGGGATTACAGGCACCTGCCACCACGCCCGACTAGTTTTTGTATTTTTAGTAGAGACAGGTTTTCACCATGTTGGCCAGGCTGGTCTGGAACTCCTGACCTAAGGTGATCCGCCTGCCTCGGCCTCCCAATTGCTGGGATGACAGGTGTGAGCCACTGTGCCTGGCTGTGCATTTATTTGTCTTTGTTAATTGTCTGTCTTTTGAGGGGATTGAGGACTCCATACTGTGCACAGCGGGAAGGAAGGAAAGATGGACAGAAAGAGAGGCCTTGAATGATCAAGTGAAGTCACTGAGTTGTTGGAAGGCAGGGCCTGTCAGCGGCCTGCAGGCATGGAGCTGGTGCAGGCATCTGCTCTTGGGCTGTCACTCCTGTGATGGTTCATTTCAGCGAGAGGGCCTGCATGTGGCCATAAATGGCTGGAGGGCAGCTTTCACTTGGGCCTTTCTGTCAGCAACCTTGCTCCCTGAGACAGCTTGTGGATGTGTATTTCCAGGTTACCGCCATCATCACCACATATACTTAATACTTGTGTGATCGAGTTCTTTTTGAGCAGCTTATTTGAAGGTAACCTGCAGAGTTAAAATGCATTTGGCATCCTTCTTAATGAGAGACCAAAAATATTTTGACTTGGTGTTACTGTGGTACCTAGAGTTCTTTTTTCCTTTTTTCAGATGTAAGAGACCATTTGTGACTAGGTGAGAAATCCCCTGAAATGACTGGGAATTGGAACTTCAGTTCTTTCCTGATTATTATTTCTAATGGCAGTAGAGATCAGAAGGGATTTAGGGTTTTTACAGAAGTCACAGGATAACATTATGAGGAATGAGGGCCCGTCATGGAAATAAATTTCACCGTGTCTCTTAGGATGAGGGGAATGGCTTGCTGTGTGAAAGATGTGTTTTGGCATGTTCCCATAAGTAATATAGGGGAAATTCCATAATTTCCATAATTTTGGAAATAATGGAATCTTAAAAGTATCCATTTAAATTTTTTTCCTAAAATGCCTAAAATACTTTGTGCTAGAACTGATAAAGAACAAAATTTAAAACAGCTGTTGATATGCCATATCACTTTTGAAAGCAGTTACTGATGGAGAGTGCCTTCCCAGGAGGTTTTCCCCCTCTTTCTCCTCCAGGTCAGAGGCAGATTTTCATCTCTGCCACGCGGCCAGAGAAGAGTGGGGTCTGTGTGTTAAAGTTGAACATCAAATGCAGCTCGTCTGTCTCCTCTTCTTGTGTATAATTTAAGAAGTCATGATCATTACTAGTTTGAATCATTCCTTGGCCAGAAAGTTAAAAATTGAGCTGTATTTTTGGTCAGGGAATGTAATTACAGCTCTCACCCTCTTAAGGTTAATTTGCTGGACATGAGCCACCAAAAAGCATTAAGAAACTAGTGTGTTGATAGGTGGGCCAGTAGAAATCAGCACGTCTATGAATTTTTTCCCTGTCCTGTCTTCAAGAAGTGGGTGGTCCCCAGAAGCTTTCCAGCCCTCAGATCATGGTGGGAAAAACAGTGCAGCCAGGAGCAGACCTCACTGGGCTGGTCACCAAGAATTTTTCTTACCATTCAGCAGGCATATTTTAGTAAAAACTGCTGCGTGGATAATGGGATTATCAAATGAGACAGTTTACTTAAAAAAAAAAAAAACTGGTCTCTAGATGAGAGCATCGAGTGTGTTGGGATAAAAGAGAGTGATTGTGTGCGTGCATGTGTGCGCGTGCATGCGCGCGCGCGCGTGTGTGTGTGTGTGTGTGTGTGTGTCAGACTACAGACCTTAAATACAATTGAAAATTTCAAAAGCAAGAAGCTTCTGTGCAGCAGCATAAAATCCACGTTCTCCCGAGTCAGGGACAACATCAAGAGAAATGTGAGAACTGAGGGCTAAAACCCAGGAGCTGAGTTTTTAAAAAGACATACTGTATTCTGTATTTTTAATATTTAGTGTCTGAGCTGAACTTGTCACAGTGTTTTAAAATTATCTCCTGAATACCTAAAAAGCAACAGATTCTTTTGATGCTGTAAAGAGCAAAGAAAGCTCCTTCGTGGGCATTTGACAACTACACAGGCTGGGCGTTGTCACTGCCACCCCTCTTGTTTATCCCTCCATCAGATGATGGGGATTTGGTTTTCCCCCACTTTTTGGCTATTATTAATGATGCCACTATGATCATTAATGTACAAGTTTGTGTGGGCAGATGTTTCTGTTTCTCTTGAATACACATGTGAAAGTTTAAGTATAAATTTAAAAATTTTGATGAAGTCCAGTTTATATACATTTTACAATTTGTGCTTTTGATGTCACATGTAATCATTGTCTACTTCAAGGTCATGAAGATTCACTTTTCTAGGAATTGTTTAGTTTTAGCTGTGAGGCGTATGATCTATTTTGAGTTGATTTTTGTGTGGGATGTGAGGTAGGGTTTATACACATTTTAAACTCCAATATTTACCTACATGTGGTTGTCTACTTGTATAAGAATTCATTCATATCTCTTCATTGTCTCTTGCTTTGTATTGGTATTTCTTGGTAGGTTTACTTTCTACGTGTACACAATTGATGCTCATCAGTTTTATATTACGGTTTGCTTTGTAATTACCAGTGTTCATGTAAATATAGTCCAGGATTTGCCTTTAGAGTCCTCCCACATGTAGTATGGAACCTCGTGGGTTTCTTTATTTAATTCTGGAATATGACAATTTCATGGATAAAATAATGTATTTTCCTTCACAAACCACTTAAAGATTCAAGAGAAGTATAATAGAACTTCCCTATTTCCTTAGAAGGACTCTGCAAGTCCAGGACTGGCCAGTACAGTTGCTGTCACAAAGCCTTTACTCTGCAGGAGGAACCCTTCCTCAGAGCCTGCTTCCTGTTGGTTTTCCTTGGCTCTTTCAAGCTGTTTCTTAGAGCAAATTCAGAAGCCTGAGGGGCTCTTGGGGAACAGCACAATTGGCCGCCAGGCTTATGTTTGCCTGTGTGTGTGTGTGTCAGTTGATACTGAGATTGACAGCTGATAGTCACAGGAAGGGTGAAGAGATATTCCACATTCTTTAAGGAGGACAGGCTAGAAATGGAGCTTTAAGAAATTAAAATTGTCACAGTTGTCTAGTTATTTGCAAAGCTTGTTTCAGTGAAACACATCTTCATATATTTTCTTTTCTCTCTCTTTTTTAATTTTTTACATCTTCATGTATTTTCTTTTTTCCTTTTTTTGAGACAGAGTCTTACTCTGTTGCCTAGGCTAGAGTGCAGTGGTGCTATCTCGGCTCATTGCAACCTCCGCCTCCTGGGTTCAAACGATTCTTGTGCCTCAGCCTCCCGAGTAGCTGGGATTACAGGCGTGCACCACCATGCCTGGCTAATTTTTGTATTTATTAGAGATCGGGTTTCACCATGTTGGCCAGGTTGGTCTCGAACTCCTGACCTTAGGTGATCTTCCTGCCTTGGCCTCCTAAAGTGCTGGGATTACAGTCATGAGCCACCGCGCCCGGCCGATGACATTTCTTTAACTTGTTAGGGTGCTACTTTTATAGTAAGAGCAAATGGTGAAAATGTGTTTTTAAAATAGGCTTTCCCCTCTTATTCTTAATTATCATTCTAAGTGATGGAGGTGGCTACATTTCTTGGGCATCATCTGCAGGGCTGGAGCTGGCTCATGGACTCGAGACCCTCACTCATCCAAGTGAGCCCACTCTTGTTGTGTCTCCTAGCAATAGATACAGAGTTGGGGACTTGGGTTTTGTGTTTAAGTGACCTTATCAACTATTTCCAGGGAAAGGTTACTTCTTATACTGAGCTTAAGGGTTTGTACACATAATCATTATAGCATCTGGATGAGTTGATTTTCCTTTGCATTATAAAGTTTTTCCACAAAAAAAGTCCACACATTTTTTTTTTTTTTAGAGGCGGTTCAGTGTTTTGTTATATTGCAGTGCTGCTCTGTGCTCAGGACCGTAGGTGTTTAGGACTGTCCTGCATATACTCTTGTTTATAGACTGCTTCTTTGCACAGTCTTTACCTTGTTAAAAGTAGTTAGATATTTTATGCTGTTCCTTTCAAATATTTTTACCGGTTTATAGTATGCCTAGTTATGGATGAATAGTTTCTCATGGCCTTTCAGTATTATATTGTTTTGCTCACTGTTACTATGCAGCTGTTAAGCATTTATAGTGGTAAAGCTTATCTTTTCATGGAAGATTGTACTTAAAAAGATGCCTTGTTGATGGATCTTAGTTTAACACCTGGCCCCTCAGAAATAGGTTCCTTTACTATTCTCAGCACACAGTGCTTCTCTGTAGTTACCTTTATTTGCAAACCTGGAGAGTATATATTCTGAGATAGAATAGATTAATGTCATAAAAGTTCGCTCCCCTTCCCAGAGAACTTGGTTTAGTCATGTGTGAGCTTTCTTAGTTTGCTTTAACTGTTGCTGTGGTGAGATCAATAGTCTAAATCAATATAGTCATATTACAGAAAATGTGGAAATTGAAATAACCTACTAACAAAAGCTGGTGTTTTGATTCACTTGATTTCCATCTTAATGAGCATTTTAATAATCTTGTGATTATCTGTAGGACATAGTTTGACTGTTCTTTTACTGCCTAATGTTGTACCATGATCTTCTCCCATGTTGTTAAGTAATATTAAATACTATTAAGTGAATCTACTTTGGTTTTCTTTTAACCACCATTTTACTATTATTGGCTCTTCGTAATTTTGCGAGTACATATAATTTTGTGCCAGCGTGTATTAGGCATGAATTTGGGGTGGTGCAACCAGGGTTTATCTCCTTGGGCTGGATTCCTAGAGCCGGAATTTCAGGCTTAGAGGGATAAACCTGCAGTCTCTGCTCAGACTTTGTTTTTATGGAGACTGTTTCCTTCAACAGGAGATCCCTTCCCGCCTCTAATATTGCAGGTTCATTTCTTCATCAACACAGACCTGATGTCTAGTCTGGATGCAATGCTTCACTCTATCTCCAGTCCTCATATTGGAAACAGAAGCTTATTTTACATCCCAGCCCCTTTAGCAAGCAGCCCTCTTAAAAGATTCTTTATACAGAACCCTGTGCACAGCATGATTGCAACTATGTAGACATACTAGTGTGTAAGAACACTCTTCACAATAGACACAAAAGAAGAGCCGTTGTGAGTAGGATTGTAGGCTACTTCTTACCCTTCTGTTCTTATACTTTTCTGTAATGTTCTTTTCTTTTCATTATGTTTTTAAAGGGGAGGGCTTTTCCAAATTGACTTGAATAAATGGGTGAAACAGAACAAGCCTCCTAAGAACATCTTTGTGAGCAGAGCACTGATTATCTATTGATGCATATCAGGAAAAAAATTACCTTCTTTAAATTATAGCAGTTGAAAGGGGAGAGAAGTCAGCCCTTGCATGAAGTGTGCCCTCCAGGTGCTTGAATGCCTCTCTCTCCCCACCGAGACCTGGCTGCTCTGAGGTGTGGGCACAGGGGAGTGTTTCCTCTGCAGAAGCTGCTCAGGATGCACTGAGGAGCACCTAAGGAGGTCTATGGGCAGGGGTGGGGTGTCCTGTGAAAACTTCAAACAGGCAGAGAAAACGAGTTATTCACAGTGAAATTATCTGGAGCTTTTGAGAGTTTATTGCCTTTTTGAAAAGGGTTATGGGGAGACAGCGTTTCGCTCGCTCTCTCCCAGGATGGAGTGCAGTGGCATGACCTTGACTCACTGCAGCCTTGACCTCCTGGACTCAAGCAGTGCTCCTCCCTCAGCCTCCTGAGTAGCTGGGATGTACCACCGTGCCCAGCTACTTTTTTTCTTTTTAAGTAGAGACAGGGTCTGGTCTTTTTAAGTAGAGACCAGGCTGGTCTGAAACTCATGGGCTTAAGGGATCCTCCTGCCTCAACCTCCCAAACGGCTAGGATTGCAGGTGTGAGCCGCTGCCCCCAGCCCTTTTTTGCAGTTTTGACTTAAAAATAACCTTTTATTCTCTTATGAAATGACCATTACAGCTCGTGGGCCATTTACTATCTTGTTAGTCGTTCTGTTATGTCGACCAAAGCTGCCTGTAACGCACACTTTTCATACTGCAGCTAGCACAGTTTGTGAAGTATAACTTCAAGGTTTACAAATTAATGTCCTAGGATCTTAGCTCTTACAACAAATGCGTAGACATGAATGGTGTTTGATTTGGGTTGGCCTCAAGTTTGCAAATTTTATGAAAGATCCCAGGTTGAAATGAGAGTGCTTGCTTCAGCCTTTGGAAAAGAAAACACTCTGGGCAAGGCCGGGTGCGGTGGCTCACGCTTGTAATCCCAGCACTTTGGGAGGCCGAGGCGGGCGGATCACGAGGTCAGGAGATCGAGACCACGGTGAAACCCCGTCTCTACTAAAAATACAAAAAATTAGCCGGGCGTGGTAGCGGGCGCCTGTAGTCCCAGCTACTCAGAGAGGCTGAGGCAGGAGAGTGGCGTGAACCCGGGGGCGGAGCTTGCGGTGAGCTGAGATTGCACCACTGCACTCCAGCCTGGGCGATAGAGCGAGACTCCGTCTCAAAAAAAAAAAAAAAAAAAAAAAAAAAAAAAAAAAAGAAAGCACTCTGGACAAACTGAGCCCACTCTACTTACTTTAAGAAACTTGTAACTAATGTGAATGAACTATTAATTAACCTCTATTTAGATCCACCAGGCTTACTTGAAATATGCCTTGGTCATATGTACATGTAATGATTATTGCTTAGTGGGGAAAAGCTGGTGTTCTTTGTTGTTGCTGTGTAAGTGTTGAGCAGGTGGTTGTCCGCTTCATTGAAAAGAACCTGACTGGACCAACAATGGGGAATGCAAATTTGGAGCTTTCTTGACATTGGCCTGTTTTTTTTCCCCTGTAGGAGAACTGCGACACATCACCAAGCTGAAGCCCTGGAGCCTCTTTGATGTACTTGTGGAAAAGTATGGCTGGCCCCATGAAGATGCTGCACAGTTTACAGATTTCCTGATCCCGATGTTAGAAATGGTTCCAGAAAAACGAGCCTCAGCTGGCGAATGCCTTCGGCATCCTTGGTTGAATTCTTAGCAAATTCTACCAATATTGCATTCTGAGCTAGCAAATGTTCCCAGTACATTGGACCTAAACGGTGACTCATTCTTTAACAGGATTACAAGTGAGCTGGCTTCATCCTCAGACCTTTATTTTGCTTTGAGGTACTGTTGTTTGACATTTTGCTTTTTGTGCACTGTGATCCTGGGGAAGGGTAGTCTTTTGTCTTCAGCTAAGTAGTTTACTGACCATTTTCTTCTGGAAACAATAACATGTCTCTAAGCATTGTTTCTTGTGTTGTGTGACATTCAAATGTCATTTTTTTGAATGAAAAATACTTTCCCCTTTGTGTTTTGGCAGGTTTTGTAACTATTTATGAAGAAATATTTTAGCTGAGTACTATATAATTTACAATCTTAAGAAATTATCAAGTTGGAACCAAGAAATAGCAAGGAAATGTACAATTTTATCTTCTGGCAAAGGGACACCATTCCTGTATTATAGTGTATGTAAATGCACCCTGTAAATGTTACTTTCCATTAAATATGGGAGGGGGACTCAAACTTCAGAAAAGCTACCAAGTCTTGAGTGCTTTGTAGCCTATGTTGCATGTAGCGGACTTTAACTGCTCCAAGGAGTTGTGCAAACTTTTCATTCCATAACAGTCTTTTCACATTGGATTTTAAACAAAGTGGCTCTGGGTTGTAAGATGTCATTCTCTATATGGCACTTTAAAGGAAGAAAAGATACGCTTCTCATTCTAAAATATGCGTTATAAATTAGCAGTCCCATTTGTAATTTTGCATATTTTTAAAAGTACTTTTAAAGAAGAAGAGCAATTTCCCTTTAAAAATGTGATGGCTCAGTACCATGTCATGTTGCCTCCTCTGGGCGCTGTAAGTTAAGCTCTACATAGATTAAACTGGAGAAACGTGTTAATTGTGTGGAATGAAAAAATATATTTTTGGAAAAGCATGATCATGCTTGTCTAGAACACAAGGTATGGTATATACAATTTGCAGTGCAATGGGCAGAATACTTCTCACAGCTCAAAGATAACAGTGATCACATTCATTCCATAGGTAGCTTTACGTGTGGCTACAACAAATTTTACTAGCTTTTTCATTGTCTTTCCATGAAATGAAGTTGAGAAAATGATTTTCCCTTTGCAGGTTACACACAGTTTTGTTTATCCATTTCCTTAAAATTAATTGTAGACTCCAGGACACAAACCATAGTAGGCAATACAATTTTAGAATGTAATATATAGAGGTATATTTAGCCTCTTTTAGAAGTCAGTGGATTGAATGTCTTTTTATTTTAAATTTTACATTCATTAAGGTGCCTCGTTTTTGACTTTGTCCATTAACATTTATCCATATGCCTTTGCAATAACTAGATTGTGAAAAGCTAACAAGTGTTGTAACAATAATCCATTGTTTGAGGTGCTTGCAGTTGTCTTAAAAATTAAAGTGTTTTGTTTTTTTTTTCCAGACATTGCCTTGGTCATTGCCCTATAAATGATAGAATCAATGAGCATTTGCTATCAGAGTAGTGTCACTAAAACTAAATACCAGCATTCCTGTTGCAGCAGATGTAGTTGTAGAACATGCATTAAGGCTTATTATAAGGAAATCATTTATTGTTTTTTAAGGGCAGAAGGGATTTAGGAGAAAAGCTACAGTATAGATTGATTCTCTAGAATTTCAGTGATCCCTTTTCATCCATGGTTCACCAAAAACATACTAACTGCATTTGTTTGATCATTGCAAATTTAAAACAAAACAGCATTTGCTGTTAGGAAACAAGACACATAACCCTCTTAGGAATTACCATTATATCACATCACCACTGTGAGGTTGAATGGATCATTCATTCCTTTATGAAATTTGCATGCTAAGTTTTTCTAATGAGGCTGTAGGTTTCCATGTAAATTCTGTGATAGTGGTTGTAGAATGGTGATACTATCTGTGATTTCTATAAGAAACATCCTTACAAGAACCGTAGAGCACAATTTATATCTTCCCTAAGTGTAAAAGGATTTTTATCAGGGTGATAGTATACTTGAATGAAATTTGTCTAATGCAGTTTTTGCTCGTGTTGGAAAATAAACTAGATTATGAATTTTTACAGGTGTGTCCCTTATGATAAAACAGCCTAACTAGTTTATAATACAGAAACAGTTGTTCTAGAAGGAATATACATTTGTATTAGGCATAATACGGCTTTATCAGATTCTTGGCGGCTTATTGATAAAGAATGCACAAAAACTAAATGAGAACCACTGGTTATGCTAAACACTATAACCGCTCTCTGACTTCAGTTGAAATTCCTGTCTTTTCCTTTCTGTAGTCCATGTGAAATCTTCATGGAAAATGACAAGCAGTGGATCACATATGTGTTTATAGTAGATACAGGAGCTGGCTATCTAGAAATTTTTGGAAGACAGAACTGCCCAAAGGCAGAGAAAAGGTGGATATAAGATCTTCAGAGTCATCAACTTCTTAGGTGAAAACCAATTTACTAACTTGCTTCTTCCCATACCTGGACCATACATAACTAGTTACCAGGATAAAGTAAGGAAACTTTCCATTGGAGTAGAGAACTTCAGTTTCTATCCGTAGTTCAGGTTATTTCCTAAATTATCCTTTTTTCTCCCCCTTTTAAATAACTTGAATGAAATTTTGGTAGAAGACCATATTTTAGAGTATATACTTCATCAAGGAATCAAAATGTGTTAAGATTCTGCAGTTCACACAAAAGCTTCTGTATGCATATTTCTGTAGTAGGCACATTTCAAGCCAGTGAAGAATTTAAAATGCTTAGAAGGACAGACCTTTTAAGAAGAATATTTTTATTTCACACGCTAGTTATCTTTATTCAGTTTGTTTGAAACTATCAATCAGGATAGATGATGTAAAACCATTTCTTCTCAGACAAATGTTTCTTTACTAATACCATAAGTAGAATTTCGTTGGACAAATTGAGGATGGCAAACTTGGCCTATGTTCTTCTAATATTTGAAGCTGTGATTAGGATTGAGCCCTAAGTGAGCTGCATTAATGTACCATCATCATCATTAGCTAATTTTCAAAAGGAAATAGGAATTCACATGACTGAATGAGGTCACTCAGTCATTTTAGTGTTTACTTTCTCTGATGCACAGAATTTGTATCCTGTGCCACATTATGTCAGGTAATTGGATGATGAAAAATGTGTTGATAAACAGTATCATTATTATTGGATGTACTTACTGAATCCTCCTCAGAGGTAGAAGACACAGGCTGGGAAATTTTAATTTTTCGAAGATTACAACTAGCATTTTGTATTTTAGCAATAAAAACATTCACTTAAGAGGCCATTTTCATTTCACTGAGAGATCTAGGCATAATGCCTTTTTTCTTTAGTTTTGTACACCCAAGATAAATTTTCCTGTTTTGGGCAAACTACTGATATTTTCAAACAAACAGTTGTTGTACCTTGTATTCAAGAACTACTGTAATGCATTAGTGGTCTGACTTCATTTTGTATAATGCCAGATCCTTAATTTACCCAGCACAATCATTTCAGTAGTTTCCTATGGCTCCTGCAAAAATGCAAACAGAAACCACCACAGGAACAGCCCCTTGCTGCCTCCTGTTGCTGAGGTAGTAGTCGCTAAAGAAAATTGAAAGCTCCTTACAATCTATATTTGAAAACTAGAACTTCTGTAGAAACACACAGATCCCGACCTTAGAAGTTGTACAGGACAATTTGGTAAAACTGACATAATTGTGATTTATTAACATGAATTAAAATGCCCAACCAGTGCTTCAATGTGACAGTATATTTAAAATAAAAAAGAAATTAAAGGTCATATACTGTACTACTTTCACAAAGATCACACAGTTTTGCAAAAGACTTGTCATATGTACAATGCTATATATCAAATGAGAAAAGCTGTAAGCAATTATATACGCAAAAGAAATGCAGTATTTACAGTTTGTCAGGAGACATTAGAAATCATCTATACATTAAATTACATTTTGCTTGCAAATAACTGGTAAAACAAAATAAGCCATGTCCACACCAAAATATAAAAATCTGTATTGCATTTTTATACCTAAGATGCATTCACAGAACTGCTGCTGACAGGAAAGGAAAAAAAAAAAAAAAGAAGAAAATCCTCGTAGTGCCATTACTTAGCTGAGTACTTAATGTGTATGTATAAAATAATAGAACATTCACTAAATGAATTTAACTGCAAAAATAAAATTTAAAGATCATACAGCATCAAATCAGCATCAGATCTGCCAGAAAAAACAGCTGGAATGTTCACTTACTTACAAAATAAAGATACCTAATACTGGCTTAACAGCACATTTTTTAAAGGAATTTTAAAAAGCAAAAATGAGAAAAAAAAATACAACGAAAGAGCACTGGTGTTTTTTATACAAAGGTTCATGTACAAGCTTTAAAAAGTACCTTAACAGGTACATATGAAATATACAGTTTATCTTACAGAACATTTAAAAAAATGTTTTTGGAGTCCATTTTAATGCCACCCTGACCCATGGTAATTGTTTTGAAATGTTGGTGGCACCTGTGCTCTGTGAATTGGAATCTGTCCAGGCACTGGAGATGCCTGCTGAGGTCCTTGAACCCCATGTGGCAGGGCCACAGAGCCAGGATGAGGACAGAACCCTGAAGCAGTAGGTGTTGGAATACTGTTTGGTCCTTGGGGCTGGAGATGAGGACCTGTGACAGGTAATGGACAATGTGGCCCTGTTCCAGAAGGCTGGTGCTGGGGTCCCGGTCCCAAAGTGGTATGATGTGTAGCTTGTGAGGGATACGGTGGTACAGCTGGATGTGCACTCGAAGGAAAAAGTGGAGGTCCTTGATGAGGTGGGTGGTGTAAGGCTTGAGCTGATGTGGTATGATGCCCAGAAGCCAAAACACTGGAAGGTGGCGGCGGAGGGGGTGGTGGGGGTGCTGAATTTACAACATGCTGGTGTTGTGCTTGTAGACCTTGGAGTCCTGTGGAAGGATGGGGTGGTGGATGGTGATGAGGGGCAGGAGGGGGTGGGGGTGGGGGTAAGTGGTGTCCAGCAGTTTGAGAATGAATGTGCGACCCCGGGGTGACCGCATGAACAGGCCCTACTACATGTGCTACAGAGTGTTGCTGATGGGAATTCGGCTGTTGTACAAGGTGCGGTCCTGGAGCAGGTGGTGGTGGTGGAGGAGGGGGGACTACGGCAGCAGCAGTTTGATGGTGAATGGTAGGGTTCTGAGAGGGCAAAAAATGCCCTGGAGTCACGTGGTGTCCCGGAACTGTTTGCTGGCTTGTGGTGCCAGGAAGTGCTTGATTTGGTCCTGATGTAAACACAGTTTGTTGAGAAAGACTACCTTTGAGCTGATTATAATTCTGAAAGTTTGCAGAGGGCTGCTGGTTTTGATAGTAAGACGAAGAAGAAGGAGGTGGAGGAGGTGGAGGGGGTGGTGCCGTGCTGTTCAGACTTTGTTGGTTAAACTGACTGTATGTTGCTGAAGATTGTCCTGAGGGTGTCTGTGTAAATAATGTTCCAGAAGTTGCCTGCTGAGTATTGGCTTGAAGGTTCTGTGCTGCTGGATAAAAGTTTCTTTGAGGCTCTCGCTGAGGTGTTCCAACTTGAGGTGACTGTGAATGATGAGGCCTGTAGGGAGATCCTAACTGCTGTGAAGGAGGCTTTGGTGAAAGATAACCAAGCTGTACAGGTGTGTGAGGCGTGGATGACTTTGGAGGATTTTCTAGGTGAGGTGATGGAGGACAGTGCAACTTTGTTGGTGCAGAAGGCAGCTTTTGTGAAAGTTGCTCAGATGAATTACGAACATGTGTCTGAGGAGGATGATTCTTTGAAAGTGCTTGGCTGTTACTTGATAGCTGTTTCTGTTGGAGCTCTGTTTTTAGGTGAACACCGTTTTCAGCTTCGGATGCACTAACTGTGGAGTCCCATTGGGGATCTGGTTTTGTGAGTATTTTCCCGTGTGCTTGAGCAGGAATTACAGATCCAGGTGAACCAGGCTATGAAGAGAAAACAAATTATATACATTTAAGGAACATTTTGTGTACCTTGAGGTTTATTCTTGTTGGTATTTAATACTACCTAAATATTAATTTTAATGGGGGACAGGAAATAACATCCTGGATACGTCAATTATGGAGGCTTGGGATGTTAAAAGGCCAATATTTTTCAGTTGTTCAAAAAGTTCTGAGAGTGAGCTTAAAGTGAATTCTCTGGGTTAATTTTTATTGAAGACAAGTTGAGGAAATAATTAACTTTACTCTGCCTTTTTACCCCTAAGCAATGAAACCTGTTTTTGAGCATTATTCTGAAAGAACTCCAATAGCAAGTTTCAATTTTATAATTGAAATTTCCATACCCAAGGATAAATTGATTTGGGTAAATGAACTTGCTCCCTCAAACCATTTTGATTTTTAATACCTTTTCATTTTCCTTATACACTGTTCAGATATAAATCAAGTATAAGACTGTTTAAATGTCAATCATCAAAAACAGATAAATCTCAGATTCCTTGTCTTCAGTTTCCAATGATTTACATGCCATACTAGATTATTACATCTTCATGAACCAGGATGAAGATGTCATTTCTTTTAAATGATAAAATGACCTTTTGTTTTTAGATAATTGGCTGGTTAAGAATTTCATGACAAGGCTATGAATTTCCTAGACACCACTAGAATAGAGGTGGAACATTTGAAGAAAATGTAAGCTGTTGAAGTGTGCTTAGAAAACTTGAATGTTTGGTCAGAGTTATCCATCACATGTTCAGTAAGAACAACAAACGAAGTAGTAAACACAATTGAGTATTTTCTGACAGGAAAAGTGTCCAGAAGTCACAAATTGATACTTGATACAGCAGAAAAACACTGCATATTATAACCATCAGCTTTTCTGCACTCAACCTAAAGTCCTTTGGAACCCATCGAAAGGTCAATGTTATTACCTTGCTCATTTTTGAAGGACTTTTACAAGGATTTTGAGAAGTATCTGGGGATGGACATTCATTTGTAGTTGTGGGTTCTGGATTTTCAGGATCAGGGTCTATAAAGCAGAAGAAACCTATAGTAAGTATAAAATTACACAATAAACACTGTTTTAACACCACAAAGCAACATACATTCTACTATCCAAACCAACTTTTTATAAAGGCTCTCTTGTCCGATTTTAAAATGTGTTAAAGAATAACATTATCGGTCGCCTGTTTACTGACCTTCCATAAGTTCACTGAAAGAAGGGACTGGGCCCTTAGCTTGCAACTGGGGTATGTGATTTGAATGAGATGAAGGTGAAGACTGAACATGACTCGGTGAACATGAGACACATGGTGATTCTCCCCCTAGAGATGAAGCAGAGCAGACCCAAAGAGAACATTAGAGCTGCAAAGAACGAGGATGCAGAGTGATTAACTGACTCCACTTTCTGGTGAAGGAACAAGCTCACTTACCACTATCTTTATCTTTTCGGTGATCACTGAGAAGTAAAGCTCTCTGATAACTCCTTTCTCTGACTTGTTCCACTGAAGTTGAGGCAGTCCTTTCAGAGAAAAATCACATTATTCTCTATTGAAAGAAACTACTGCTAGTTACACTGTTGCTTCATAGTCAACATGTACTGTCAGACCAAGGCTTTTGATCTACTGGGAAAATGCTTTGGTGTTAACCTTTGAAAATAGTTAACCTTGGCAGGGCACAGTGGCTCACGCCTGTAATCCCAGCACTTTGGGAGGCCAAGGTGGGCAGATTACGAGGTCAGGAGTCTGAGACCAGCCTCGCCAGCATGGTGAAACCCCATCTCCACTAAAAATACAAAAAAAATTAGCCAGGCATGGTGGCGGGTGCTACTCGGGAAGCTGAGGCAGGAGAATCGCTTGAACCCGGGAGATGGAGCTTGCAGTGAGCCAAGATTGCGCCACTGTACTCCAGACTGGGCGACAGAGCAAGACTCCAACTCAAAAAAAAAAAAAAAAAAAAAAAGTTAATCTTCTCTTATTTTGCTGACTGCTCCCAGAACTGAGATTATTATCCTTATTTGAAGGACTCAATTCCTTTGTCTCCAGCAATTTATTGGTAAAAAGAAGGCAAGGAGTTGAAGATAATATATTAACATTGAGAATGTCACTTCAGGTTACCAAAGGTACCAAAACATGCCCCTAACAAACTGCTATCAGGATTGCATGCTTTCAGGTGGAAAGGGGACCAAGGAGCAAAGTGAGTGTGGCCGCCTGCCATTTGCCAAGATCCATCCTATATGCAGCTGCTCCTATTCCTTCTGAAGAAGCACTAACCCTGGTTGTTCTTTCAAGGTAACTGGTAGGGGTTATAAAGGAAGTCTGCAGAACTGTTGACTCTGATAAAAATTCTTTGGAGAGAATATTTGTGTGTAAAGTATGAATAAATTACCAAGGAATAAATACAATCGACACTTAACAACACAGGCCATACACAGCCGGCTTAAAATCCTATTAGCAGAGAGAATCTTTTAAAATTGTGACCACAAAGCACTATCAGCTTAGCCTTGGGAGAACAACAAATAGGAAGAATACTTGAACAAAAGCTTGTTTTTCTTCCAGAGTAGCATACTTCAGAATGGGCTTACCACTGAACTTCTGGTTCATTCTTCTCACTGGCAGTAGCATCCTTAACAGGGCAGTTATTGCTAGTTTCTTCAGAAGTGGCATTATAAACTGTAGCTGGTGTTGGTAAAGGTAGGCTAGCAGTGTGTTCCACCTGCTCCCCATTCTCATTACTGCTGGCACAGCCATCACCATTGTTGCTCAAGCTTCCACTTGCATGGGGTGATACACTAATGAGTGGAAAGTTCTCTGTCTTAGAGCCACTTTTCCTAGCTTCACGTTGTCTCTTACGGTATTCTAATAGAGAAACCTTAAGCAAGAAAGATAAGAAAAAGCAAATCTTTTATTCTTGTTTTTTATGTAAGAACCAATGCATTCTTTTTTGTCTAAAGAGAATTACTATATTTACATTAGGAAAATTATTTTAATTGATTCTGAGCAAATAATTAATAATTATCAAATGCCTACTATATTCTAGGCATTGTACTTAGATGATTTACATACATTATCTCATTTATCCTCACAACAACCCTATGAAATAGGTATATTATCATCCCCATTTTATAGATGAGGAAATTGAGTAACTCACTCACTCAAGGTCACACAGCTGGTGAGTGTTGGAGCCGGGATTCGAACCTAGGTCTTACTTGAAAGCCCGTGCTCTTTCCACTATACTACATTGCTTCCCACAAAGTTGCCAACTGGACTCTGTTATAAAAATTAAAAGCACACATCACGAAAATTCTTGGACTTGCAAAGCAATAAGCCTACTAACAAAATAAGGGCTATAGTTTCTTTTGAAATAAGGCATTCTAATTATCTCAGTATGTCTGCCGACCAAATAATGGGAAATCAGGGAACTAACTTAATATTTAATACATTAACTATTAGCAAAATAAAAACACTCTTACATCCATGACCTAAATACTGTAGATATTATAGATGAGGAAAGAGGCATTTCCTCTATACAAGGGTGCTTGCTCAATGTACAATAAACGTAATAACACAAATGTTATTCAAGTCTGTGTTTTTGGTTGGGGAGTGCCTCGTTTTAAAAAATACTCATTTGGTGAAATAAATAATCTTTAGATTTTTTCTGAAACCATGCTGCTTACAAGGATTTCCCATATTACTAGAATTTTTTTACTTTTCTGTAAGCATTTTCTAATTAAGCCAGCATTTACAAAAGGTTTAAAAATATTAAAAATGTAACTTTAATAACTAAATTAAGAATGCCTTACATAATACATCTACCTAATTCCCCTCAGTAGTAGTATGAAAAAAACTATTAAAAGGACTATAAATTGTTAAATTTGTAACCTTTTTCTTTTGTGGTGGATTCTGGGGTGTGCAACTCCCGTCGATCAAATTGTCATTAACAGTCCGTCCGAAACCAGATACAAGCCCATCTTCGGAAGTACAAAACACAGTTGTTTCCATAAACATGCCTCTAGTATCATCCTGCATCAGGCACTTTGACTCACTTATTCGGAAGCCTCCTCCAACCTCCAACTGATGCGAGGGTGTCAGGTCCCTCAAGTTGGAGTTCACTGAGAAGTTAACTCCTGTTCTGTCAGGGCTCTTTACCCAGGAAGAATATATTGTGCCCCGTCCAGAGTGAGTCGAGTCCAGTTGGCTGTTGGGCTCAGCCCTGTCATGTGCAGGCGTTTCCAGGGTTTTATGTAGGGCAGTTGGCTCAACTGCATCAAGTCCTAGCTGAAGGTCTGACACAGGTTCCTTTTCTCCAGGGCACTGCCTGTTGACTTCAGTCCTACTCCTAGGGCTCGTATAACCGATAGTCTTTATTTCTTGCAGACCCAGTTCAGTTAAATTGGAATTTCTAAAAGGCCCCAATGTTAACATGGTTGAAGATCTGTCATATCCCTGTTTACAAATTAAAAAAAAAAAAAATTATACAAATAATCACATCTTGGGACTGTTTATTTCAAAATTTACCAGTAATTTAAGGAAAGCAATGTAATAGGAAAAAAACTACCAATTCACGCTTTTTAAGTTAACTTCTTACCTCTTGACTATAAGTGCGTCTCTTTATTTCTGGAGAACTTTCTGGGGAAGAAATATTCTGTATATAAAGAAAGAATTAGAATTGAAAATTTAAAAATACGTAAGTATATCCATAATAATTATAGAAATGAAAACAAAATGAAAAATACACAGACTTTGGTTTTAGATCGTTTCCTGTTTATTTCCATTTCCCAAATAAGACTGCTTTAAGATCAATTTGATACACACATTTAGTCTGCTGTGTATATCAACAAGATGAAAGTTACGCTCATTTTAGTAAAAATAAAAACATCTAAATCATATAAATAAATTTTTCTGATTTTTAGTTTCTTACAACCTTTTTTTGTTTTCTCAGCACACTAGTTGTTAAAGGAGGGGCAAGAGCTCTTAAAAGAAATCCCATCCCCCCAAGTGTTGAATTTTTTTTTCTCCATTAAAATTTCTCACCTCAAAGTGCATGGTATTTCCTGGTGTACCAGGAGTTACTGGGGTAACTGGTGAATATATGGGTTTATAACCATTTCTACAAGTTTCATCATCTGATTTTATCCGTGGAGGCGTGGCAAAAGATGGGTCCATAGGAGTAATATCGGTGTGAGTTGGTGTAGCATACGGGGAAGGAGTAGGTGTGGAGGTTTCTGAGTAAACCGAATCTAGCAACTGATAAAATCTTCGTTTTTTTAGTGGTGTAGTTAAATCTGTTGGTGAAATAATAATCTGTAAGAAATTACACTGTTGCTATTTGTTAAAATCTGTCTGTGTCACATTCTGGGAAAGATAAAATATAAACAATGGCAGTTATGACTTTTACCCCAAAACTAAATTTCAAGGTTTTAAAAAAAATGGTACTAACATGAAGCAGTGCCCCCCCTCCCTCCCCAATTAGCAAGCATTACCTTGCCTGGAGTTACAGGCCTAGGGGTCTCAAAGTATCTTACAAGTACCGATGTTACTTTAACTGATTTGTAAGAGTCCTTGTCTGTCTGAAAAGCAGCCAGTCCAGACGCCTTTAAAAATTCATAAACCCCAACATACGTGGTATTGTGAACTGGTATCTTCAGCCAAAAAATACAGAGGACGGAAAAGAGAAAATCTCTACAACAATGTGCTTCTCTTCTAAAGTGCATACCAGTAACTAGAGTATGCCTGTTGTAAAGCTATACGTATGCCCTGCCACATTTCTCAAACCAAAATTCTGAAAAAAAAATTCTACCTGGAAGGGAACAGCTGTCATTTAGTAGTAGTGGACTTTTATTTTCACCATTGACTGCAGGACTTCTGGATCTTTCTTGACAGGGTGAATTAAATCTATGTAAAATTGCTGAATTTTCTTCTTCCAGAGCTTGTTTCAACCATCGCTGAATAAAACAGAATACATGAATGAACAGGAATCAGTTTGTAGCTGTTTTTATAGCCTGTAAATACAGAGCCGATTCCAAAAGCATTTCACTACCATGGATGGTAGTAAGGAATGAGTTGACATTTGGCTCATTCTACATTTTTACTTCCAAAGAAAAGTTTACCTTCTTGCATGAACCAGAAATGTTTTCAGTAGGTTCTTTTCTTCTCCTTTTTTCTGAAAGGAATGGTGAAGTAAATCTAATATAATGCTTCGGAGTAGAGTATACATGGGGGCTGTAAGTGAGACCTGGTAAAGAATTGAGTTGTGTAGCTAACACTTCAGGATCTGTAGTTATGCGTAGAGGCCTTTCTGAAAGGCCATCTGAAGGTTTTCCTGTCTTCTCATTCTTCTCACTTAACCATTCATTGACCAAGTGCTAGAGAAAAGAAAAAAAATGGATCATTATATATGTAATTCCAAATTCTCCTATTGAATATTCTAATATCAGATTTGAAATTGGTGTATTATCTAAAATGATAAATTGGGTAATTTAAATTATATGTGATCAAAATATCAGTATGTCCTTTTACATTTTCTTAGTTATCTACTGTTATTCTGAAACTTTTTACCCAATTATTTTGTAGAATAAAACGTATGGTTGCTTTTTAAATATTTACATTACATGAAATTTATATTACTTTTTTTTCTGAGACAAGATCTCTGTCATCAGGCTGGAGTGCAGTGGTGCAGTCTCAGCTTACTGAAGCCTCCGCCCCCTGGGCTCAGGTGATCCCTCCACTTCAGCCTCCTGAGTAGCTGGGACAAGGCGCTCACCACCACGCCTGGCTAATTTTTAAAGTATTTTGTAGAGACAAGGTCCGCTATACCAGGCTGGTCTCAACCCCTGGGCTCAAGCAATCCTCCCGCCTCAGCCTTGCAAAGTGCTGAGTTTACAGGTGTGAGCCACCGTGCCCAGCCAAGCTTTTTAATATAGTTACAACTAGAGACACATCAATACCATTTTATTAAACACACTAAATTTAGGTTTACTACTGCTTCTATTATAGGTATAAAATGTTCCATCTGTTAGAAAAATCGGATTTTAGGCAGTGTTTTCCTACAATAGCTGCCCATCAGAATCTCCTGGAGATGAGGACAGTGCACAGTACTTTTTTTGAGAAAGGGTGAGTTGCCCAGGCTGGAGTGCAGTGGCACGATCATGACTCACTGTAGCCTGGACCTCCTGGGCTCAAGTCATCCTACCACCTTAGCCTCCCAAGTAGCTGGGACTACAGGTGTGCACCACCATGCTCAGCTAATTTTTTTGTTTTTAATTTTCTGTAGAGACGGGGTCTCGTTATGCTGCCCAGGCTGGTTTTGAACTCCTGGGCTCCAGTGATCCTCCCAGCTTAACCTCCCCAAATGTTGGGATTGCAGGCATAAGCCACCACACCTGGCTCACGATACATATATATTTAAAAGTCACCATTGACAATCCCTGATTTAAGGGATTTGGAATATCTCTTAAGGTTCTTGTGCTTTGAAATTTTTCATAGTCATTAATTCTGCTGATTCTCTGATCTACAACATACATAATACAGTCTCAACTGGCTATATGAATATACCTGACCCTGAAGTATAAATTACTACTTTAAAAAAAACGAGTAACTTCATATTGTTATCTAGTTAGCAAATGATATTTTAATTTCTAAGTCTAAATGTAATTTATAGAAAATATGGCTGGGTGTGGTGGCTCATGCCTGTAATCACAGCACTTTGGGAGGCTGAAGCAGGTGGATCACAAGGTCAGGAGATGGAGACCATTCTGGCCAACATGGTGAAACCTGTTTCTACTAAAATACAAAAAAATTAGCCGGGTGTGGTGCTGTGCGCCTGTAGTTCAGCTACTCAGGAGGCTGAGGCACGAGAAGCACTTGAACCCAGAGGCAGAGTTTGCAGTGAGCTGAGATCACACCACTGCACTCCAGCGTGGGCAACAGAGCAAGACTCCATCTCAAAAGAAGAAAATGTATAGAACTTAGTATGTGTAAATGTGCATATGTATACACACACACACACATTTTAAAAATCTACCCATCCTTTTTTCCAAAGGTAACCACTATAAACATTTTAGCATCTTTTCTGTCCCTCTGTATATAGAACTCCATTCCTAGGACAGCAGTAGAACGCAGTAGTGAAACACATGGAGTCTGGAGCCAGACTGCCAGGAGGGTGAATCCTGGCTTTGCCATTTACACTGTGACCATGAGCAAGTTAAGTAACTTTTTTATATCTCAATCTTTATCTGTAAAAGAAGGGTTGTGACAGAACCTAGTTCTATAAATCCTAGTTCTATAAATAGGATTGTTATGAAGACTAAAAGTTCAATAACATACATAAAGCTCTTAGAACAGTATTTGGCACAGAAAAAGTGACTGTATTAAACTTAATGAGGCCTTTAGGGGAAATCATGATAATTTGGTACTCTGTCAAACAGTATGTTGTTTAAAATAACAAAATCTGCAGGCAAAAGAGCTTTTTAAGAGAATCAGATAGGATGTAGAAGCCTACATCTCAGACCAGGGATTTAAATAAATTTATAATACCACAACTTTGTTAAAAGTTTAATAAAAGGTAGGGATTATGTCGTATTTGTAATTGAGAAAGTAGTTTCACTTCTTCTAAGCCTGAGGTTTTTTCTTTTCACTTTACAAAGTTAGAATTTTTTTGTCCATTGTTACAGGCAAATATTGGGTTGCTTAAGCTACGGCGGTACAGTAAGGAGAGTACAGACTTCGAATTAGCAACAACTGTGTTTAGATTGTCTCTAATGAAACCTGTGACTTTGGCAAGTAAATTATTTAACTTGTGCCATTAAAATATAATCCTGGGTTCATACTAGAATTTTACTAAACGTACATGTCATGGTTTAGCAGCATGCCTACAAACTGTACTGAATTAGGTAAGAACAAAGACAGAATAAATGAAATTTCAAAGTAAAGTGTATGAGAAGTATACATTCATGATCTACCCCTAAACAGCATAAGGATTACCACATTTTAGTACCTCTGCCCCAATCTGCTGTACTCTAGTCAGAGTGGGAGACAAAGAGCAGCTTCATTAGGATATTCTGTTATTTCTGATCTGAAAAAGCTCAGGTTGTTTCCCGTAATTGCTTAAGTCTAACCGTAGTGTTTGAGATTTTTATTAATAATTTACACCTAAAACTACTCTTTCTTATAAATTTTCTTGGTACATTCTGTAGAAATCAATTTCTTCACATTTAATTCTTATAATCTACCTATACAATGAAATTTATAAAAATATAAATAAAGGATAACACATGTAAAACCAGTTTCAGAGAAGTATATATTTTGTACATAGGCAAACTTATTTAAAGAAATCATGAATTGCAACACTAAAAAAGTCCTGATAAACTGAATGTAACTTTATCTTCACAGTAATGCAAACATTTATATTAATTTTACAGTTTTGGAATTCTCATTCTTAGTTTAAAAATCTGCAAGTATAAAAACTGCCTCTTATTCTGTTTATTATGAGGTCTTAAAAATCTAATTTTTAAAACACCAATATAATTAATATAAGAAACTGTTAGAAAAAGTTCTTACATTCATTAGAATCATACCTTCTTTGTTTTGGGGTACTTTGTAGGACATTTATTAAGTGCTGGAACTTCAGTTTCAGTAATTATTTCTGCTAGTGCAGTTTCAGTTTCTGGTTCTATTGTAAGTACAGTATTTTCAATATCATTTTGTTGTGAAGTAACTTCTATATCAGGAGAAGATGGCTGGATATCCGAACACATGCTGACAGTTCTGTGTCTCCGACGCTGCTGTCCAATGTGAGTCCTACTCCGAGAAAAACTTTTTCTCTGTTTAGTTCTATTTACTTTGGCAGGAGTTGGCTTGCTAGCATTTTCTTCTTTTGCTTGTTCCTAATTAAAAATACAAGCGAATGCAACTTTTTATACTACATATATATAAAGTTTAAATATAATAGCATTAATCTACTTCAGAAGCCAACTTTCCAGAATTTTTGAATTCTGATATACAATAAAGAACAGAGATAATATATAGTCTTTTATCTCAAGCTGAAACTCCCATAGGATCTGAAAAATGCTATTAAAAAGCTAATAGACATTATTTCAAATTCCTTATAAGTAATTAATGCAAGTATAGACATTTTGTTTGAAAGTGTTTAAGAAAATAAAACTAGACCTGAATAAATAATACCTGAATAACTTCAGCATCACTGACAATCTGTGTATCTTTACATTCAGTTTTAACTTCAGTTTTGGCTGTGCTGATCCTTTCCAAAGCTTGTTCTCTTCTTTTCTCTCTCTTTTCAAGTCTGGCAAAAGCTTGCAAAATTGCTTCCATTTTTCTTTCTTCTCTTGTCTATGAAATTTAAATTTTAAGTGACATCATAAATATCATTGCTCAAAAGTAAAATTGTCCAAATGTTTGTGATAAATGTAAAAAATAATTGCTATGATACTATTAGCAGACTACTTCTATTATTGGTGGATATAGGGAGAAAAAACATTTCTGTTCAAGACCTTTCAGAATTCCCATCATCTTGGTAAGCCCTGTTAATTGCAAATATTTCATGAAGGAAACACTTGGATGACTGAGTGTTAATGATAAGGGCAAAACAAAACAAACAAGCCTCAAAAATTACTTTGTTTTACCAAACCAAAAATCTTTTCTCTTAATAATACAGAAATCAGCCTTTTAAAAAAAGATCCAAAATCCCTAAGGTAATGATACGTTGAAAAGGTAAAATACATATGCACTTGAGCGAGTATATTATTGACATACTGCAGCAGGATGTTGTGAGGTAAAGTCTTGCATTTAAAAATTATGAGTCTCATTTGATAAGTAACTCTGACTCCAGGCAAGTTAACCTTTCTGAGACAGTAATATGTGGGTAATAAAACTTGAACTTCTCTGAGTTATTTGGTTCCAGCAGAAAATATGAGGTTTTCAAACAGTAGTTGGAAAATGGTGGGCATTCTGTATGTTAATTGTTATTTCTACTTTAGCCCTCTTGCCCTCCATTGTAATTCTTACACTGACAATTCAAGACAGGGACTGAGAAACAGCCAAGTGTTCCTTTGAGCATCAGTTCTCTATCCAAAGAGAACATTAAGACCCAGAGCCTTGACCAGTAGGCCTGGCAGATGCCTCAGCTCTAAACCAGAACCAGGAACCACATCCATCAATTGTCCAGTTCTTAAAATGAAAAGAACCAGGTCCTGAGGCTCAGATCCATTTGTGTTTCCTTCTTTATTACCATCGATGTAAGGAAGAAAGATCAGAAACTCAAGGTCTGGATGCCATAGTCTTCTCAATATTGGAGCTTTAGTTCCAGTAATTACCAGCAGAGATTCCAGCCTCAAGATACCTACACTTTGGAAACTACTGTTTACCTGTTCCTATATTTTTGTTGTTGTTGTTACACTCAGCAAGGGAATAAAATACTATGTCAACAAAAGTACTCTAATAATGCTTCTAAGTTTCTAATTTGTTACAGCAAATTTCCATATTGCAAACATGACTCTGAGGAAACTGAGGTCCAAAGAGGTAAGGTTCTTTGTTCATGGATTACGTATCTGCATCTCACTTCTCCTAGTCTGGGACGGGCAAACACTACAATAGCACATGCAAAAGATGGTTCTACTTGTTCACTGGAACTGAAAGTTTTACAGCTGAGTTCTTTCCTTAAAAATTCCTTATTTTGGGGCTTTTAAATTACCTTTACCCCTTTTTGTCGTGTGGCTCTCTGTAGAACTTTTTATCAGGGCTTCTCTAAAACCCTGAATTTAGAAGAGGAGAAATTGGAGTAACTAAAAAGATCATTTTCCCAAACTGCGCTTTACCTGATGAACCTGGTTGGAGAGAAGGGATCAATTATTACGGTTATTTCTTTTCAAAAAATTTAAAATAAAAAATTTGAGGAAAGTACATTTTTCCAGAAGAAACAAACTTGGCAAGAATCATTGTATGTGTAAAAGAAAAAACTACCCAAAGGTGGGCACCCAAGGAAGATATTTTTTGTAGTATGATTATCCTGGGTGTTCTAAGGTAAATACAAATTTATGCCAAAAGAGTGACATAGTCCAATATTTTCTTGTTTGAGATACAAGAAATATTTTCTTGTTTTGGTCACAGATAAAACTATATGATATAAACATTCAATTAAAAAATCAAACTCCCCTGTAAACACTACAGCTAATTTATAGTCAGAGCAAAATCCTGTATTTAGAGATGCTTCATAATCTTCTAGAGTTGATCAGGATCTTAAAAAATAATGTGGTACAATACTGCTGAGGAAACCAAAGGCCCATGTGTATTAAGTGACTCATTTAAAAGCAGAGCCATAATTACTATGCACGTTTCCTGGCTCCTAATTTACTCTTCTTTCCAATTACTGCCGCTACATAAAGCAAAACTCGTCCTACATTACTACAGCTGGGTAAGAATAAAGCTTAAGCACTAAACATTTCCTAACAGCTTTAAACCTAGCTTTATCTTAAAATACACAAATATTTTGGAATATAAACATGCCTGGTTTTCTACATTTATTCTTAGTTTCTTAAAGGTCATGTCATTCAGCTTTTCTAGTCACCATTACATACAGTACATTCTTTGACACAGCCATGGTATATGGTACCTATTTAAAGACAAAATTTGCCACCCATGTTATAGCTCTAACTGAAAAATAAGTTTTATTCTTTGAGGTAGTTAGAGCTGACTCTAGAGATAGAGAAATTAGGATTCCTAATTAACCCCCGCAGACTTTCCATAGCCCCTAACACCTGTGCTATATAAACTCGATAGATTTCCCATGAAATCTATACATTGTTTTTGACATATGTCTTAGTTTATGGTTTTACAAGAGTAAATACCGAGCATTGTAATTTCCTATAAGCAGTCTGCTTAATAATATCCCCATCATAAAGCAAGACTCCCATCTCCACAAAAAAAATTTAGGCTGGGCGCGGTGGCTTACGCCTGTAATCCCAGCACTTTGGGAGGCCAAGGCAGGTGGATCATGAGGTCAAGAGATCAAGACCATCCTGGCTAACATGGTGAAACCCTGTCTCTGTTAAAAAAAACCAAAAATTAGCCAGGTGTGGCACGCGCCTGTAGTCCCAGCTACTCGGGAGGTTGAGGCAGGAGAATCACTTGAACCAGGGAGGTGGAGGTTGCAGTGAGCTGAGATTGCGTCACTGCACTCCAGCCAGGTGACAAAGCGAGACTGTCTCAGGAAAAAAAAAAAAAAGTAGTGTAACATGGTAGCATGTGCCTGTAGTTCAGGCTACTCCAGATAGACACTGAGGCAGGAGGATTGCTTGAGTCCAGGAGTTGGAGGCTGCAGTGAGCTATTGGTCATACCACTGCACTCCAGCTTGGGCAAAAGAGCAAGGCCCTGTCTTTATCTTAAAAAAAAAAAGGAAAAGGAAAGCCAGAGCCCACCTACAAAATCACCCTATTCTTTGGTCTTGAAATAGAGAAATTAAATGATTCCTTGCTCAAAAAAACTTGTTACCGTTTTATATAAGAAAGATAAACTTATAAATCTAAAAAGATGGGTAAGATTATTTGTTACCAATAAAAATCATTCCAAAATAACACGTATGGCTTGTGTGGTGTCTCCATTTCCTCTATCATGTGATGACTGAATTTATACTCATGGCAATCTTTATTATTTTGATACTCGTTTGTTATTCCCTCTACCCCATTCTCTACGAAAGCTTCTCCAGAGCAGTGACCTGGCCTTCTTTGCTCATCCGATATCTCAAATGGCAAGCACTCACATTTTTTTTAAATGAGTAAGAACCGTGTGTACATTATGTCAAGCACGTATCACTGTTACTTAAAGACATGTAACTAACTGGAAGCATTTCAACAATTCTGGAAATCTTGAATTTATTAGAAGGCAGCTAAAGCTAATTAACCTCATTTTGTTTGAACTGAGTACCTAATAAAAATAGGTGGCTGGACGCAGTGGCTCACGCGTGTAATCTCAGGAAAATCTGACAATTGTGTCAAGTTTTTAAACACGTACACTGGGAATCTGAAAAGGAAAGATATGGTACAGTGCTCATCACAGTAAACTGGTCACGGCTCTTTTTCACAAAGCATCTCAAATTATACTTGCATGGAATACTTCTTGATGTGAAGGATGAAAGCCGAGAAAATTGTGGAGAATCCTGCACAATCCAGGGTAAGGCCTCCAGATTATGCATTACCTGAACTACAGGGAAGCTTCATTCAGTTCACATTCATGGGCCTGTATCTGTCTGTCTTTCCTCAAGTGGTTGTTATGAACATTCATTTAGCTCATTTATTGATGGTCTACTTTTTTGCACACCATTTTTTATTCCCCTAGGAGCCAGGGCTACAACATGAATAAAACTTAAGTTTTCTCCCTCATGAAGTTTATACTGTGGTGGTATAAAAATTCTAGACTATCATACCTGCTTGACAAGTCCAGTAATCTCTTGCCTACGTGACTTCCTTGTCATACCCTTTCACTGTTTCTCAAATGTCCGTCCTTTTAAATATGAAGACCACACTGAATCATCTTCTGTGGACTCAATTTTAAGCAATCTGACAATATAGGCCATCATATATTACCAAGATTATATTCCCAAAGTACCTTATGAGGGTTATGAAAAATTATTTTGGAAATATTTTAAAACTACAAAGGAGACTGTTTTCATGCCATTATAAATGGTGGAGGAAATGTTTTTTTTTTTTTTTTTTTTGAGCCTTTCACTATCACCCAGGCTGGAGTGCAGTGATGCCATCTTGGCTCACTGCAACCTCCTCTTCTGGGTTCAAGTGGTTCTCGTGCCTCAGCCTCCCAAGTAGCTGGGATTATAGGCATGTGCCACCATGCCTGGCTAATTTTTGTATTTTTAGTAGAGATGGAGTTTTGCCATGTCACCCAGTCTGGTCTCGAACTCATCGACTCAAGTGATCCACCCACCTTGGCCTCCCAAAGTGCTGGGGTTACGGGCCACCAGGCCCAGCAACAAGTCTCCTTTAGTATTTAAATCTTTCAGAAGTTTGCTGCTTTTAAAATGATCACTTTAAGCTACAGGTATACCCCCCAGTATCTAATCCCCTTCCACATGTACTGTTTATATGACAAGATTACAGCCACCTAGCCCCACCTCCACAAACATACTAGGAGGACACTCAGTAGTGCCCCTGGTTTTTGGAATCAAGTGAGTATAAACAGTCTACTGTATTTCAGACTACTAGGCTTATGGTAAGATTTTCCTAATGTACAATAACCATGTAGTTCCACATAACTTAGCCACAAATTTGCTTTTGTAAAAGCAGGTAACAACTTCTTAAGGAAAATAAAGACAAAATATAATGGATGGAAAAAGAAAATGTTCATAAAAGAAAAATCCAAAAGGCCAAAAGGGGTAGAGGTAATGGAAATGGAAATGAAAAGGCTTTCCATCTTGGCCACATAAATATTCTTTCATGAAATCTTCATTCCTGAGTATTTTGTGTGACCTATAGCCAACTTTATCTCCCTAGTAGCCCTCTCCTCCTCCAAAAACAGCCTATAATCCCAACCAAATATATTTACAGCTCTCTCCAGGATTTCCCCCTGGAAAAATACATTCCATGAAACTTTGTCATAAGCTAACCTGTATTTGGTTAAACCCTACTCAAAAGGTCCATCATAAATATAAATACAAAAATATATTAAATATACATAAATATAAATATGTATTACCTAGAGTTCATGAAACAATCTGATTTCTCCCCAGCTATAAGTTATCTATCATATTTATATCTCCTTCACTTATTGCTGAGTTGCATTTATTTTTGTGAATACTTCTAAAAACAGAGATACTGCCTTGTCTTCCATTCTCATTTAAAAAAATGAAGCCAACAACCAAAATACATAAATACCCTGGTGCACTTTTTGGAAATTCAGCATGATTTTAATCGGTGGTATATGAAATTATGTATACAGGTTAAAATTGCCAATTTTGTATTTTTCAAGCTGTACTACAAAAGGATAGGGTGAAGTACAATGGATCCCACTTATTCACAGGGGATACATTTCAAGACCACCAAAGCATGCCTGAAACTGCAGATAGTACTGAACCCTATATATACAGTGCTGTTTTTTTCCTATACATACGTAACTATAACAAAATGGAACAATTATAACCATATACTGTAATGAAAGTTATGTGAATGTGATATCTCTCTCAAAGTATCTTAATATTTTGAACCTCAGTGGGTAACTGAAACCTGGGAAAGCAAACCTGCAGATAAGGAGGGACTACTGTACATTTAAATTTGGTGATTACATGGAGTTTATCTGGGAGGATGTTACTACTGACTTGTATTCCAATCTGATAAATATACATGATACCGAGTCTAGGTGAGCATCTTAAATCTGAAATGCTCCAAAATCCAGAACTTTTTGATGGCCAACATGGTGCTCAAAGGAAACGCTCATTGGAGCATTTCAGATTTTTGGATTTGGGATGTTCAACTGGTAAGTGGAATGCAAATATTCCAAAATATTAATCCTGGAAAATTTCTGGTCCTGGAAAAGTAATACTCAACCTGTATCTCCATAATGGTTTGGAAGTCCATCTTGTCACAGGTGGAAATTTAAATCAGTTTGACATAAGTTTCTCAAAAGTAGTATGCTACCATCTTTATTCTACCTAGTTTTGGTTGTCCCTCTTTGTCACTTTTTGACTTGACGTTATCTGAGTACTGATGTTAATCTAACCAATATAAAAATCAAGACTAGGAAAATAAAAGGTGATTCATTTTAAACTTTTCAAAACCAAATATAATACTAATACTTGGGGGTGGGGAACTCTACTAATTGCTTAGGGATCCTAGGATGCATGTTTTTCATTCTGCTTATTTGACTACATCAAAACATTCTGTAATGCAAACATCAAAGCAAATGAACCAATTAGAAGTAACAATTGTGATGACTTGGAGAGCTATGGGTCAGGAGCCAAGGATTTTTAGATTTTAATTTCATATCCTTTCGAAATACCGAATTAAAGACATTTATACTTTGCAAGTTTTCCACATTTTATTCCCATGAAAAATACTCAGTTTCATATCCACCTTAGTGGCAGATGGCAGAATATATTAAAATGGATATAAAAACTTTGAAGTATTCATCTTACTATAGCATACTAATAAGAAAAATCAGGACCAAAAATGGATTCCAAGTAAGTAAGCCAATATACATATATATTTTCTAAGTTCCACCAAGTTTAACATTGAGTATACAATTCTCTTTTTTTTTTTTTTTGGAGATAGAGTTTCGCTCTTGTTGCCCAGGCTAGAGTGCAATGGCATGATCTCGGTTCACTGCAACCTCCGCCTCCCAGGTTCAAGTGATTCTCTTGCCTTAGCCTCCCAAGTGGCTGGGATTACAGTCGCATGCCACCATGCCTGGCTAACTTTTTTGTATTTTTGGAAGAGACGGGGTTTCATCATATTGGTCAGGCTGGTCTCGAACTCCTGACCTCAAATGATCCACCCGTCTTGGCCTCCCAAAGTGCTGGGATTACAGGCGTGAGCCACTGAGTCCAGCAAATATCCAATTTTCTTCTGGCATCTAGAAATGAGGATGTTCTAAGATCCACTAAATTTGTCAGCATTTATAGAAGAATATATATTTAAAGTAGCCCCATATAAATGTTTTTAAACAGAATTCAATCTGAATAAAATTATTGTATTTATGGGCAAAGAACAAACCCCCACTGGTTTTCTGTTTTTGTTTGTTTTGTGACAGGGATCTCACTCTGTCATCACCTAGGCTGGAGTGCAGTGGTAGGATCACAGCTCAGTGCAACCTTGACCTCCCTAGACTCAAGTGATCCTCCCGCTTCAGCATCCTGAATAGCTGGGACTACAGGCATGCACTGTCACACCTGGCTAATTTTTCAATTTTTTGTACAGATGAGGTCTCGCTATATTGCCCATGGTGGGTCTCTTAACTCCTGGGCTGAAGTGATCTTCCCACCTCAGCCTCCCAAAGTGCTGGGATTACAGATGTGAGCTACCACGCCTGGCCTATGATTTTTTTTTATTTCATTTTTTCTCCAAAGTGGTCACTACAGCCCTTAAAGTCAGTTATAAAAGAGGTTCCTCCCACCAGACACATGCCACACACAGAAACAAGTAATGCTCTAAATTGGTTTCCTAAAAATTCCCAGCACAAGGCTGTGTCAGTTGAAGAATAAACAGAACAATACTAAAAATCAATACTCAATAAAGAGCCATAAGTAACTTGAAAAGGCACACATAACATATATAATTGAATCTCAAAAAAGGTTCAAGATAATCCCTTTAGGTACAAGAATTCCTCCTTTATAAACTCTTCCAATATTTTCTATTTGCTTTTCTTCTAATACCACCTTGTCTCAACAGACCAGTGTTCCTGAAATCCTAAGGCTCTGAAACAGTTCTTCAATGTTTTCAGAATTTTGAGTATCAATAATTCATCAATATTAGAAAACTATCAAGGTGATACAAACATGCACATATTAAGTAGGTCAACAATGACCAAACCTTTTTTTTTTTTTTGGAGACAGAGTCTTGCTCTGTCGCCCAGGTTGGAGTGCAGTGGCATGATCTCAGCTCACTGCAACCTCCACCTCCCAGGTTCAAGCAATTCTCCCACCTCAGCCTCTTGAATAGCTGGGAATATAAGCCTGGCTAATTTTTGTATTTTTAGTAGAGACGGGGTGTTGCCGTGTTGACCAGACTGGTCTCGAACTTCTGGCCTCAGATAATCCACCCACCTTGGCCTCCCAAAGTGAGTGGTGTGAGCCACCGCTCCCAGCCAACAATGACCAAACTTTCAAATATCCCACCCTTAAATATGTGACGTGAGATTCCATGGAATACAACAACAAAGCCCCGAAAACAGGACACAAAGGACCATACAAAGTAAAGGGGAATGGTTAGCACCTATCATAAGGCCATCAGTCAGTTTGAAAAGTCATTTTCAAATTTTAGAGCATAGAAAGTATACCATATTTTCTTAACTGGCTGATATATCAAATACTAAATTACCTTGACTGATAGATCAAATACTAAATTACCATAATTTGTGAGAAAATATCCTGTCCTAATTTTTACACGGATAAAAAGACTTGTAAATAGTACAAGGAATATACATCCTAAATTTATTTTAATGAGAACTTTATTGTATGATAGCAGTGTGAGACTACAGAAATAGCTACCAGTGGTAGGTTTTTTTTTTTTGCATAAGCAATTTATTTGGTGCTATAGTAAGGTTTAAAGTTCTGTTTTTATTATACTTCAAATCATGAGAGGATACATTTAGCTAATAAAAGACATTCTGAACAGTAATTGTGGCATTAAAATTTATTAATAGTTCAGTGTGGAATTATTAAAATATTAATAGTTATTACTTCCAAAATGTTCATATTTCTTAAATGTCATACATTCTTAAATCAAATGAACAACCAATAAAAATACAAGATTAGTGGAATTTATTTAAATGGTAATGACCACACCAAATAAAAATGTTCAATGGCACATCATTCGCTAAATTCAAAGAATAATGTAAAAGCCCATGTAAAGGCAGCAACAATTACCATATGCAGAGCAGCTGTCACTAAGCCCAAACTACTGGCTTCCCAACTTACCATCTTCCTTTTCCTTTCTGCAATCTGCTCCTCTGATTCCATTTCTACTTCATTACTAATAGGAGTTTTTTCTTCTATATCATCAATAAAATCTGGTTCCTGAAAAATGGAAATGACTTCTTTATACAAACTATTACTCCATCTATACAACTAGTGACATTAAACTATTTTAATGTCTTTCAACCACAACAAATTCAACATGTAAATATCAGCCTATTTAAATTATTTAAGAAATTTAAAACTGGTTTCCTAATTCAAGACACTTTTCAAAATCATGCAACCAAATACTTTTGCTTTTTAAATTTTAGCCAATCAAGTTTTTATCAATATAGGTCAAATATGGTAGCATGGCCTTACATTTATAGAGTTCCCAAAACATAAACATATAAATTATTTCAGAAAAACCCACAAATACCCAGTGCTCAATAAGTGTTTGTTCAGTTGAAAGTTTAAGGGAAATCATTTCTAGAAGATAGATAGGGCCCTGGAAATGAGCAAAACCTTACTTTCACATTTTAATGATCCCTCCTAACTGTTTTTTGTTTATAGAGGACATATAACAATATATTTACTGGTGGGACAGATAGACTTTGGTCGAACTTTACCCCCAAAATTACCTTATATGTTCTTAATGAATTTTCTCTCAAAAATTTTATTTGCTGTTATTGTGACATGCTTATAGAATTGATAAGATTACCAGCATCCACATGTTTAAAGAAAGAAAATTTTGCAGCTTAAGACTTTAAGTAAGAACATTTATTATGAACATAAAGTGCCATCTAGAAGATTTTTAAAAGTTATCTAGTCTTAGGAAAATCTTGTCTGCAATTCTGCAAGGATTTGCTTGCTGAGCTGTTTCTTAATAATTCAACAAATATTGTACAAATTCTAGCAGAACCTGTATTTTACACTTATGAAAACTTCATTAAATGACAGACTGGACTTAAAAATACTTTAAACAATTATACATAGAACAAAGAAGAGGATAAAATATGACAGATTATTTTCCTTTGTTTATTCAATTTCATTGAGAGCAGAGTTCAGTACCTGATTATTTGATACTGATAGTCTCAGTGGAGAAAGCTTTCTTTGTTTAGTTTCTGGGCTCTTCATTTTGTTGGTCGTTCCTTCACAATCCAAAGTAATATTCTGATTTTGTGTATCTTTTTCTTTTGAAATATCTTTGTCTTTTTTTCCTTTTTTCCGTCTGGTCTCATAACCACTATTGATATTTTCCATGGATTCAGAACTACGTTTTAGAACAGGGCACTCTGGGTTTTCTTTGAGGCATGCACAGTCCACCTTGTACTTACTAGAAAGATAACCAGTTAAATATTTATTTCAACATATAAAACAAAACTGGAGATTTTCTAATCCATTTTAAGCTGCAACTCCACAAAACTGTATGCAATTACTACTAATTATAAGCAATCCTTTTTAGTTATTTACATGCCCAGTTAACTACCACAAAAAATTTTTTTCATCAAAATAATACAATAATTAGATGTTGATTTCTGACCAGATATTAGGCCTTCAATCATAAGTATAACTGGTACAGGTTGAGCACGCCTTACCTGAAATGCTCAGGACCAGAAGGGTTGTGGATTTTGGAATGTTTGCATATATATATAATGAGGTATATGATGAGGTATCTTGGGGAATGGGATCCAGGTCTAAACACAAAATTCACTCATGTTTCATATAGGCTAAAAGTAATTTTATACAATATACTTAATAATTCTGTACCGGAAACAAAGTTCTGACTGCACTTTGACTGTGACCTGTCATATGAGGTCAGGTGTAGAATTTTCTACTTGTGGCATCATGTCAGTGCTCAAAAAGTTTAGGATGGCCAGGCACAGTGGCTCTCGCCTGTAATACCATAACTTTGGGAGGCCAAGGCGGGCAGATCACTTGAGACCAGCCTGGCCAACATGGTAAAACCCTGTCTCTACTAAAAATACAAAAATTACCTGGCCATAGTGGCAGGCACCTGTAATCCTGGCTACGCAATAGGCTAAGGCAGGAGAACCGCCTGAACCCAGGAGGCAGAAGTTGCAGTGAGCTGAGATCATGCCACTGCATTCCAGCCTGGGTGACAGAGTGAGACTCCATCCAAAAAAAAAAAAAAAACAAAAAAAGTTTAGGATTTTGGATTTCAGATTTTTGCATGAGGGATGCTCAACATGTAATATGTTACAGAAGAAGAAAAAAACAAACACATTAAAACTTTGAGTCTTTTAAAGCAAAATGATACTGTGGTTTACACAAAATATTAAGGCAGAAACCATAATTACTTCAGTATCCCAGAGTGCTATATAAAATACTGATCTGAAATGTGACCTACATAAAAAACACTAGGTATAACAAATACTAAACCTCAACTAGTTTGTCTTATCCTTTAAGGAATGATATCAACAACCAGGTTTCTTTAAAAAGCTACCTTGATAAAATTTAATGTTTCCTTTTCACCATACTAAATGTTCCCTCTTTCAAATGGAAGCGTGAGAAATAACTGCACTCTGTCTCATCTTCACAGTAAGGATATTACCCCCATTTTACAAGTGAGATTAAAACTCACTGAGGATTAGCATCTTATCCAGTGTTACATAGTTAATAAGTGGAAGGGACCGCATTTAGATCCAGGTCTGTATGACTCTCAGGTGCATGTACTTTTCAATATCTCTCAACTCTGACCACTTTATCTTTACCACAACTGCTAAGATGTAGTTCATCTCTATAATACAGGCCAAATGCCCAAACCTCAGT
This sequence comes from Hylobates moloch, assembly GCF_009828535.3. Taxonomy (NCBI): domain Eukaryota; kingdom Metazoa; phylum Chordata; class Mammalia; order Primates; family Hylobatidae; genus Hylobates; species Hylobates moloch. The sequence goes on along the minus strand of NW_026652276.1, from coordinate 185,860,175 downwards.
TAAACAATAATACAAATCTCCCACTTTGCATGTTTTAAGTAGTTGAATGTTTGTTCACAATAAGAACAATTTACTTATTAAGTGTCTAATATCCCTAACTCATTTACTTTTAAAACTGCTAGAAAGATTCAAATCCAACTTCCTAATTCTGTGAACCAGGGAGAGAATTCAAACATTTATGGTCCTACCTCCCGCCTCCCAAATCAGGTATTAACAGATACTAGCTTGAAACTCATTCTAGATGTTTGATTTTAGGACAACAGAACTACAAACAATAATGATGGCAACAGCTTTTGTTTATTAAGCACTTTAGGTGAGTATTATTCTTCTTCTCATACACTTGAGGTAATGCAGCACAAAGTGATGAAGAAATTGGTCCAAGGTTACGTAGTAAGTGGACCAAGCCAGGATTTGAAACCAGACAGATTACATTCTTAACCTCTATGGGATATGTAATCCCACAAAGCATTGAGCAAAGAACTATGCTAAATCTCCTACCTTCTAGAGGAGAAAGGACTAAAAACGATATGATAAATCTGACTGCAATAATCAGTAGAAAGGGATACTAAAGGGAGAGGGATTTCACCAAGAGAAAATATAATGAACATTTTAAAAACTTCATTTAAAAAGAATATCACACAAAGTTTAAAAATATATAGAATAAGAGGAACTGAATTGCTTATAACCCAAGACTACAGAATATATAAAGAACTTCTGGGAAAAAAAAAAAAGAGAGAGAAAACAGCTACCCAAAAGAAAGACGGACAGATAATACGATCAGGCAATTCACAAGAGAGAAATCCAAATGACAATATAGAAAAAGACCTCTGGGAGGCTGGGCATGGTAACTCACACCTGTAATCCCAGCACTTTGGGAGGCCAAGGCGGGTGGATTACCTGAGCTCAGGAGTTGGAGACCAGCCTGGGCAACACGGTGAAACCCCGTCTCTACTAAAACACAAAAAATTAGCCAGGCGTAGCAGTGTGCGCCTGTAGTCTCAGCTACTCGGGAGGCTGAAGCAGGAGAATTGCTTGAACCCAGGAGGCAGAGGTTGCAGTGAGCCGAGATCGCGCCACTGCACTCCAGCCTGGGTGACAGAGCAAGACTCCATCTCAAAAAAACAGAATAGAAAAAGACTTCTGCATTAATGAATAATCAAGGAAAATGGTAAATAAAAATATTAATATAAAGAGATACCATTCAACATAAGCTAGCATATATATACTATATATATAAGCATATATATAGCATGTATATGCTAATATTTTATTATATACCACTCCACATGAGCTAGCATATATGTCACATATATAGCACATATGCTATATTATGTTATATATTATGTATTATATATTATATATGCTATATATATTATATATGCCATATATAATATATATTATATGCTATATATATTTGCCAACAAATAGCATATATGTAATATATTACATATTAATATTACATATACCATATATAGCATACAATATATAATTTTATATATAGCATATATGCTATAATATATATTAGCATATATTTGCTATATATGCTGTAATATATAATATATACTATATATGCTAGCTCATGTGGAGTGGTATATATATTTTATATATAGTATATATTTTTATATATTATATTTACTTTATTTTATATATATTTATATATTTTTTTCTTTATTTTACTTATATTTTTCTTTATTTTTTGAGATGGAGTCTCGCTCTGTCACCCAGGCTGGAGTGCAGTGGTGCAATATTGGCTCACTGCAACCTCCACCTCCCAGGTTCAAGTGATTCTCCTGTCAGCCTCCTGAGTAGCTGGGATTACAGATGTGTGCCACCACACCTGGCTAATTTTTGTATTTTTAGTAGAGATGGAGTTTCATCATGTTGGCCAGGCTGGTCTCGATCTCCTGACCTCAAGTGATCCTCCCACCATGGCCTCCCACAGTGCTGGGATTACAGCCGTGAGTCACAGCAACCAGCATATATTTTTAAAGTCTTAGAGTAAAGAAGTACAGCAAGGCAATAAATTACTTAGGAAACTGGTACAAGCTTCTTAGACATTCACTCACATCTGGCAAAAACTCATGCTGTGCACATTCTACAATCCAGCAATTCCACTCCCATGTCCGTACCATGGAGAGAACATGTACATACTATGTTCCTACCATGGAGAGGACATGTACACACATGCAGACATGTTCAGAAAGCCCTAGGAGCATTCTTTTGTCAATATAAAGGTCAATAGTGAAATGGATAAATACCATAGGCAATGAAAATAAATGAACTATAGGTACACACAATGCAGGTTAATCTCACGTAATAAATGAGAAAAAAATGCAAAGGAACACAGCAAGTCACAATTTACATAAAAGTTTAAAAATATACAAAATTCTAGATACTATTTGCCAACAAATACAGACATAGTAAAATGTTAAAGAAATCAAATTAAAGGGCTGGTCGTGGTGGCTCGTGCCTGTAATCTCAACACTTTGGGAGGCCGAGGCGGGCGGATCATGAGGTCAGGGGATAGAGACCATCCTGGCTAACACGGTGAAACCCCGTCTCTACTAAAAATACAAAAACAAAATTAGTCAGGTGTGGTGGCGGGTGCCTATAGTCCCAGCTACTCAGGAGGCCGAGGCAGGAGAATGGCATGAACCTGGGAGGTGGAGCTTGCAGTGAGCTGAAATCGTGCCACTGCACTCCAGCCTGGGCGACAGAGCGAGACTCCGTCTCAAAAAAAAAAAAAAAAATTAAAGATAGCAGTTAGTGAATGAGGGAAGACAGATGCAATGTGGCTGCTAAACGTTAAGGGGCTTCAATGGATAATGTTTTAATTTCTTAATTTGAGAAGTACATGGGTGTTTGTATTATTATTTTATTTTATTTTTGAGATGTTTTGCTCTTGTTGTCCAGGCTGGAGTGTAGTGGCACAATCTCGGCTCACTGCAACCTCCGCCTCCCAGGTTCAAGCGATTCTCCTGCCTCAGACTCCCCAGTAGCTGGGATTACAGGCATGTGCCACCATGCCCAGCTAATTTTGTATTTTTAGTAGAGACGGGGTTTCGCCATGTTGGCCAGGCTGGTTTTGAACCCCTGACCTCAGGTGATCCACCCGCCTCAGTCTCCCAGTGTGCTGGGAATACAGGCATGAGCCACTGCACCTGGCCGGGTGTTTGTATTTAATTGTTTACATTTTTCTATTAAATTTTTAAAAACTGAAACAAGTTTCCATACTGCTGACCCTTGAACAACACAAGTTTGAACTGTGCACATATACATGGATTTTTTTCAATACATATATTGGAAAAATGTTTGGAAATTTGCAACAATTGCAACAATTTGAAAAAACAGATGAACTATGTAGCCTAGAAATATTAAAAAAAGAAAAAGAAAAACGTATGTCAAGAATGAATATGCATGTAGATAGTAGTCTATTCTATCATTTATTACCACAAAATATACACAAATTATAAAAAGTTAAAATTTATCAAAACCTATGCACACACATACAGACCTTACACGGTGCCATTCACACTCCACAGTCATGTAGACGTATTATTAAATCATAACTATATAAAACTAACTGTAGTACATTCTGTACTACTATAATAATTTTGTAGCCACCTCCTGTTGCTATTGTGGTGCCTCAAGTGTTGGGAGTATCTATGTAAAATGCCATGTGACACATGCCCAGGAGCAGTTCATCTCTCAGTAAATTGTGTATGGCAATAAAAAGTGATCTCTTGTGGTTCTCACGAATTCTTCACAGTCTTTAGTGCAATACTGTAATTTTTTTTTTTTGAGACAGTCTTGCTCTGTCGCTCAGGCTGGAGTGCGGTGGTCCGATCTTAGCTCACTGTAACCTCCACTTCCCGGGTTCAAGCAATTCTTCTGCCTCAGCCTCCCGAGTAGCTGGGATTACAGGGGCCTGCCACCATGCCCGGATAATTTTTTGTATTTTTAGTAGAGGTGGGGTTTCACCATGTTTGCCAGGCTGGTCTTGAACTCCTGGCCTTAAGCGATCCACCTGCCTTGGCCTCCCAAAGTGCTGGGATTACAGGTGTGAGCCACCTCACCTGGCCAATACAGTAAATTTTGAGAAACACCTATGTGACCTATACAAAGTGCCACTAGTGATGCTGGAAGTGCTCCCGAGAAGCAAAGAAGTTATCACATTGCAAGAAGAAGTTGAATTGCTAAAGATGTATGGTAGATTGAGGTGTGCAGCTGTAGTTCTCCACCATCTCAAGATAAATGAGGCCAGGCGCAGTGGCTCACGCCTGTAATCCCAGCACTTTGGGAGGCCGAGATGGGCGGATCACCTGAGGTTGGGAGTTCGAGACCACCCTGACTAACATGGAGAAACCTCATCTCTACTAAAAAAAAAAAAAATACAAAATTAGCCGGGCGTGGTGGTGCGTGCCTGTAATCCCAGCTTCTCGGGGGGCTGAGGCAGGAGAATCACTTGAACCCGGGAGGCAGAGGTTGTGGTGAGCCGAGATTGTGCCATTGCACTCCAGCCTGGGCAACAAGAGCAAAACCCCGTCTCAAAAAAAAAAAAAAGATAAATGAATCCAGCATAAGTACCATTGTAAAAAATAGTAATAAAAGGAAATTCGTGGCGCCATCACCGCAGCTGGGCTGCAGAATGTGAAAACCATGCACTTTTTGCAATATACCTTTTTATCTTGTATTGCAAATGAAGCTTTTATGTGGGTGCATGCGTGCTATATAAGAAAGACATACCTATAGACCCTAATATGTTTCTAGAAAAAGTGAAGTCATTAAATGACAACATAAAAGGAATATGAAAGATCTAAAGTTGGAGCATTTAATGCCAGTAATATATGGTTTGATGATTTTAAAAAGAGGTCTAGCTTAACAGGTAAAGCCACTTCTGCTGAATAAGAGGCAGCAGATGAGTTCTGAGACACCATTAAGAAAATAACTGAGGAGAAAGAATATCTGCCTGAAAAGTATTTTAATGCAGACACAAATGTCCTATTCTGGGGGGAAAAAGCCATAAAAAGACATTTATTAGTAAGGAAGGAAGGAAGCACAAGGATTTAAGGCAGGAAGGGACAGATTAACTCTACTGTTTTGTGCAAATGCATTTGGGTTTATGATCAGGACTGCCCTTATCTATAAAGCTGCTAAACCCAAGCCTTGAAGGGAAAACAAATGCCAGCTGCCAGTCTTTTGGTTGTACAACAAGAAAACCTGGAGGAGAACCCTTTTTCTGGATTGGCACCATTGATGCTTTGTCCCTCAAGTCAGACAACAGGTAGCTAGGAAGGGACTGCCTTTTAAATGTCTTTTGATATTGTGCAATGCCCCTGGCCACCCAGAACCCTATGAGTTCAACACTGAGGGCATCAAAGTGTCTCTCATTCAGCCTCTAAATCAAGGAGTGATAATGGCCTTTAAGGATCATTACACACAGTACTCTATGGAAAAGAATGTCAACACTATAGAACAGAACCCTGAAAGAGAAGATCATGAAAGTCTGGAAGGACTATACCATCAAAGATGCCATCATTATAGAAAAAGCTGTGAAAGCCATCATGCCTGAAACAGTAAATTCCTGCTGGAGCGAACTGTGTCCAGATGTTGTGAACGACTTCACAAGATTTACAACAGAGCCAATCAGAAAAATCATGAAAGAGATAGCGGTTATAACAAAAAAGGTGGGGATGAGGGAGGAATACAGATACAGATCTCAGAGAAATTCAAGAGCTAACAGACACCACACCAGAGAAATTAACAGAAGATTCCTAATGGTGATGATTGCTTCCAAACCAGTGCCAGATGATGAGAAAGAAGATGTAGAAAAAGTGTGCCAAAAAACAAATTTACATTAGACAATCTGGCAGAAGGGCTCCATTGTTTTCAAGACTGTTTTTTACTTTTTTATGATATGGACTCTTCTATGATATGGGCACTGAAGCTAAAGCAAATGATGTAAGACTGGCACCATATAGAAACATTTTTAGAGAAATGAGAAAGCAAAAAAGACAGGCAGAAATTACTAATGTGTTTTCACAAAATTACACCATATGTGCTTCCCTCTCCTGCCTCCCCTTCTACTACCCCTTCTCCCTCTGTCACCCCTGAGACAGCAAGAGCAACCCCCACCCTTCCTCCTCAGCCTACTCAACATGAAGATGAGGATGAAGACCTTTACGATAATCCACTTCCACTTAATGAACAGTAAATATATTGTATCTTCCTTATGATTTTCTTAAAAACATTTTCTTTTCTCCAGCTTACTTTATTGTAAGAATACAGTACATGACATACAGAATATGTGTTAATTGTCATTGGTTAACACTTCCAGTTAACTGTAGGCTATTAGTAAAGTTTCTGGGGAGTCAAAATGTATAAGCAGATTGTGGACTGTGCAGGCAGTTGGTGCTCCAACCCCGCATTGTGCAAGAGCCAACTTTACTGAGATTTATCATTAGTTTTTTACTAGTGCTTCAGAAAAATAGTTCTTAGAGTTTCTTTGTAGGATCTCCAACAAACCCTTTTAATTTATACTGCAAAGAAAATTTTCTTTTGTTTTGAGGGGCAAAAGACAAATTATTCATTCATACTGATTAACGAAATAAACTGTATCACTAAAATTATATCCCCTAGAAGAAGAAAAAAATTCTCACATAAACAAGGTCAGTGTTGTATGGCTGAATTAGGGTTGTTATAATTACTGTGAACATTTACATTACAATAATAATAAAGGAAAATATAGAAATGAAAAGTAGGAATGCTATAATAGAGGCTGATACTAAACTTCTGGTTTTCAAGTACTTTTAACTGATTCATGATAGATAAAAATAAAAAAGCTATAAAAGTAATGACAATACCTAAATTATTACAGGGACATTATGGAACTATTTTCAAACAACAGATGACATTTATAGACTTGAACTTACCAATTTCCATAGTCAAAATCAAAGGCAATAGTAATTTCAGTTCCCTTTGGAATACTGTGTATAGAATAAATATAAAGATGTATGGTTCCATCTTGAATTTCATGCCTCACCTATAAGTTAAAATAATTGTACATTACCATAAATTACTTTCTGCCTTCAGAAGCATCAGCCTGCAATTTTGAAAATTATTCTTTTCAAATTATTTCACAAACACAACCTGGAAAATATGTCATTAATGACAAAGCTTGTAACTATCTATCAGTGGTTATCAACTGGGAAGGTTTTTCAATCATATACCGCTACCCACTGCCACCCCAACCCCTAGAGCCCACAATGTGGCATCAAAATAATAATAATAATAATACTGAAATAAGAATATTTCATCAATTCTTCTTATTTGTATTTTTATTTTTTTTGAGACGAGTCTCGCACTTTCGCCCCGGCTGGAGTGCAGTGGTGTGATCTCAGCTCACTGCAAGCTCCGCCTTCCAGGTTCACGCCATTCTCCTGCCTCAGCCTCCAGAGTAGCTGGGACTACAGGCGCCCGCCACCATGCCCGGCTAATTTTTAGTAGAGATGGGGTTTCACCATGTTGGTTAGGCTGGTCTTGAACTCCTGACCTCAGGTGATCCACCCACTTCGGCCTCCCAAAGTGCTGGGATTACAGGTGTGAGCCACTGTGCCCCCTTCTTAGGTTTGATGAATGCAATAATGGTTGAGCAAACGCTACTTTTCTATGACAAGACACTATTCTAGATACTTCACATGTATTAACTCCTTCAGTCTTCATATCACCTTTTTACAGATAAAACTGAGGTTACAAAGCTAGTAAGTCACAGAGAAGAAATAAATTTAAGTCTGGTTCCAAAATCTGTACTCTTAGTTGGGTGCGGCAGCGCATGCCTATAATCCCAGCTACTCTGGAGGCTGAAGCAGAACAAACACTTGAGCCCAGGAGTTCCAGGCCAGCCTGGGCAACATGGCAAGATCCTGTCTTTTAAAAAAAGAAAAGAGAGAGAAAAAAAACCAAAAAACCTACATTCTTGGCTGCAACATTATATAATTACAAAACTAAAAATCTTCATTTTGACATGTAAAAAAACCAACACGATTTTCTACTCCACACTAAAATATAACATTATTAAAAATTTTACAGTAGAACATACAAAATCTACTTTAGATTTTAGCTTTGTCATTTAACTTAAATCACAGCATGTATTGAGCCATAAATAGAGCTTCTAAGATAGAAGGAAAGTCGTCCAGTATGAGGCCGGACCTGGTGGCTCATGCCTATATTCCTAGCACTTAGGGAGGCCGAGGCAGGAGGATTGCTTGAACACAGGAGCTCCAGACCAGCCTGGACAACATAGGGAGAATCCAACTCCACAAAAAATTAAAGAATCATTAGTTAGGCATGGTGGTACATGCCTGTGGTCCCAGCTACTCAGAAGTCTGAGATGAGAAGATAACTTTACCTCCTAAGGGCCCAGGAAGTTGAGGCTCCAGTGAGCCATGACTGCACCTCTGCACTCCACCCTAGGCAAGACCCTGCCTCAAAAATAATAATAATAACAATAACAATAGTTTAAAAAGTCCGGGCAGGCTCATGCCTGTAATCCCAGCACTTTGGGAGGCTAAGGCAGAAGGATCACTTGGCCCAGGAGCTGGAGACCAGCCTGGGCAGCAAAATGAGACTCCCATCTCTGCAAAAATTTAGAAAATTAGCTGGGCATGGTTGCACACGCCTGCAGTCCCACCTACTGAGAAAACTGAGACAGGAGGATCACTTGAGCACAAGAGGTCACGGAGGCTGTAGTGAGCTGTGCTCATGACACTGCACTCCAGCCTGGAAGACAGTGAGACACTGCCTCAAAAAAAAAAAAAAAATAAAGTCCAATATTTCCTCTTACAAGGAACATCATCATTTCTTCAGTGTGCCAAGTAATTTTTAAGACTTCATAGCAGCCAGGCATGGTGGCTTACACCTGTAATCCCAGCATTTTGGGAGGCTGAGATGGGCAAATCATCTGAGGTCAGGAGTTCGAGACCAGCCTGGCCAACATGGTGAAACCCCGTCTCTACTAAAAATGCAAAAAAATAGCCAGGCATGGTGGTGCGTGCCTGTAATCCCACCTATTCGGGAGGCTGAGGCAGGAGAATCACTTGAGCCCGGGAGGTGGAGGTTGTAGTGAGCTGAGATCGTGCCATTGTATTCCAGCCTGGGCAACAAGAGAGAAACTCCATCTCAAAAAAAAAAAAAAAAAAAAAAAGAAAGACTTCATAGACAGTATCACATAAATTTTCACAAAAAAACAGGCTAGGCAGTATAAAATGCACCAAAGGTTGGAAAGTGTCTTAGGTGACCTGAGTTTTGTGCTTACTGCTCAGATGCCAACACACCCCCAAGCCACCACATCTCCCCAAAAAGTTTCTATAAGCTTACCTCTGCATTGGGTGTACAAGACCGCCTGATGAATCGAGCCTCATTCCCAAAAGTCCTTGCATCAACACACATTTCTAGCCCATGAAATTTAGAGTAGAATAACACAAAAGGGTATGGTCTACAAAGAAAGAAACATTATAAGCTATTAACATTTTAGGCCGGGCATGCTGGTTCACACCTGTAATTCCAGCACTTTGGGAGGCTGAGGCAGGTGGACTGCTTGAGCCCAGGAGATAAAGACCAACCTGGGCAACATGGCGACACTCCGTATTTACAAAAAAAAAAAAAAAAAAAAAGGAAGAAAAAAAAAAGGCCAGGCATGGTGGCATGTGCCTGTAGTCCCAGCTACCTGGGAAGCTGAGGTGGGAGGATCACCTGAGCCCAGGACGTCAAGGCTGCAGTGAGCCATGATCATGCCACTGCATTCCAACCTGGGTGATAGAGCGAGACTGTCTCAAAAACAAACAAACAAAAGTCAACATTTTAGTATAATAATCTCCTGTTACTCTTCAGAGGCAAAGTGATGAAGAAACTTAAGAACACAGAGTCTAAGAAACTTCTAAAAGACACAGTGAAGCCAAGATTTGAATATAGGCAGTCTGACTCCAGAATTCACTCTTATCTTATGCTAGTTTATGCTAATGAGATTTTTACCTGCCCCATAACCTCACCTAAATCAAAGGCAATTAATGGAAGGCAGAAATTCCAATTTACAAAGAAAGATAAAAAGAGAGTGACTACTGCATTCACAGGATTAATTTGATGTCTTTAGAGTTCGTATTTCCTGATGCATTTAAAAGTATGTCTTATACTGTTTCAGATCAAATCTGCTACATAATAGGGAGAAACTGCTGTGTATCTTTCATATCTTAAGTAAATACTCAAGTTATAAACAATAAATGTTTTTGATAATTGTAGGACACAGACTAGGAATGTTCTCCTACAGATATGAACATACTTCTAGACTACAGGGAAGCAACGCCTATTAAAGGATCATATTAATTCTGCATACAAATCCCAAACCAAAGAATAGACCTCCAATACCATTCCAATACCAACAAAGTGAGTGTTGAAAGTGATGGCAATAATGTAGGACCCAATCTAACACTGTCTAATAAACAGGAAGCGGTTTCTCCTATGGTTACCATGGTCTTTCTCAGTTCTGGCTATTATGTTATGAGGAATTATCATGAGTCCCAGATGGAAAGGGTTCCTTGTAATCTCAATCAATCAGAATTCCTGACTGATATCCTTCTATATCCAACCTATATTGCTGTTGGTTAATTTTGAAATAGATTGTTTTAGGATTTTCAGCAAGACAGACATGAGCAAGAGACAGGAACATATCTTTGCATTTTTTTATGTTCTTTTAGTTTATCGTAGTTCAAAAATTATCATCAGTCACTGTTCAACCACACTACAGCTTTAAATACGGAAATGATCATGTAGGAAAAAAAGTACATATAATCACAACATCTAGGTAAAACAGTCAAAAATCCAATATTTGCCAACAGAAAATGAACATGGGAAAATAAATGAATATACCTTTTAAAGAAATACCCATTTGCTTCAAACTGTTCTCTCAGCATAAACTTCCCTCTGTATTCAATGATAAGTGCATCAGGAGGCAAATCTTTCGCAGATTTAAGAATTTTCTTATTCTTTTGTATATGGCTCTAAAATCAGAGTAAATGTTGAGATTAAATAAACTTGCTTGTTTTCAGTTTAACTAAAAATTCACAATATAAAACTGTTTTACAATTTTTGGACAAATGACTTATCTACCTCTACCGGAGGTTTGAAGAGCAAATTGTTGGTATTCAAATCTGATTTATTCATCTCTTTTTTGTCATTTCCATTGCCTAATCTCAGAGCTATTCTTTGTGCCTCCCTCTGAACACCCTCACTATACTGGTTGTTATTTGCTTCTTCATATCGATCCATCCATGCTTTGATCTTTGTCTCCCATCCAAAATTTGAACCATCAGATGAAGGATCAATCTCTGGAGCTGAACCCTAAAATCATAAACTGAGCATTAGTATCTGGACTTACGGACTTACACACACACACACACACACACACACAAAATTAATGGCAATCTATATAAAAGAACATAATATAAACTAGAAACTGCTGTTTAATGGTTTCTTTTCCAGAAATGTGGAATAATAAATAATTATGCCTTATACCACAGGGACAAAAGATACACTGTAACATGCTCCCCACATCCTAATGTGACAATTTTAGAAATTTGTTATCCTCTTCTACCTAAGCCAGAAAGCTATAGTAACAGCATACAGCTGACCTCTGTGACCCCAGACAAACTTATGTTTTGGAGTCATACAGAGGTGAGGAGCCCTGCTTCTCTCAGCAATTTTAGCATCTAAAAAAGTGAGGACATACATTAATTAATTCAAGATACTTTTTAGCTACCATCGATCATTCTGACTGGTTTGTATTGATATGGTTGCTCTATGGTGAATTTATAGTATGACAACTGACTTGACTAACTCTAGAATCCCAACTATGCAAAAGAGCAAATTTTCAAGTTCCAAATCTGATTCTGCATTCCTAAGTACAGTATAGTAATACTAAGTGGCATCAGAGACATGGATTATAGTAATAAAGGAAATTCAAATTGCCCAAAATTATAAAATTAGAAATTGCTTATATACCTCCCCCTTTTGATTAATATTTTAACAGTGTTAACTACAAGAGTAGTATATTACTCCAATTAGAACTAAGGTCCCACTCCTGGTAAAGATAATAGGCAATGACATGACACACAATAAAGAGAGCATTAAGTAAAGATATGGACAAGCAAGCACGTAGCTCCTGAATAAATGACAGTTGATAACACCACCTTAAAATTAATGTATTTACCTTAACTCTTGATGACTTCCTAGATCCTTCACGAAATGCCTAAAATAAACATAGAATTCTAGTTAGCTTTCTAAAAAACTGGACATAATTAATATTTAAGAATCAATTGGTTCATTGAAACTTTTAACTGAAGTGTCATAACAAAAAATTTGGTAACCAAGAAAGCTGACACTAGGAGAATGTTTAATAAAGGCATCTACTAAAATACTTTTCTAATAAAAACAGAATGTGGTTGAGAGTGGTGGCGGGCACCTGTCATCCCAGATACTCAGGAGACTGAGGCAGGAGGATCACTGGAGCCCAGGAGTTGGAGGCCATAGTGCACCATGACAGTCTGTCAATATCCACTGCACTCCAGCCTGGGCAACATAGCAAGATCCTGTCTTTTAAAAAAAAAAAAAGTATATAGACTATATAGAATATAAAAATCTGTATATAATATAATGCAAAGACAAAAATTTCCAAATATTCTCTGTGTTCAATATTACAACAGTGGAAAAATATTTCTGATAAAAATTGGGAGGGTATGAGAAATATAATTTTGTTGAAGTGATAAGACATGTTTTGGGAGGGAGTAAAATAATGATATTACTTTAATTCACTAATCAACTAGCAAGTAATATTTGAGCCCATAATGGGCCTTAAGTAATATGCACTGTGGTAAACAGCTGTATTTATTCAATAAATATGTATTGAGAGCCCACTCATCTGTCAGATCTGAGGGATGTATTTAAGACTTAATTCCTATCCCCCTCAACCCCCTAAAAAGTGTGAACTCCATTTACAGTGACTAACAAATATAAACCTACAGCTAGCAATATAGATCCAAATAAATAAATTTGTGTGTAGACAATATGTCACAAGAGAGCAAGGTTTAAAAAAAAGAGGGGGGGCAAAGAATCGTTATGTAAAACATGGGGAAGAAAAGCTAAGTGGATTATGTCAGACAGACAAGTGAAAGGAATACAATCCTGGTAGTACAGAAAACTATGAAGGCTTTCTATTTTATTTTTGCTTCTGCATTTCAGTGACTAATCTCATTAAATGATTTCAAAGCAGTTTGCAAAGTTTCTTCTCTAATCTGCTTCAATCTTTAAAACACGTTAAAATGTTCAAGTAAGTTTAATTGTTTAAAAATAAAAAACTTCTGCTAGATCCTTTTTAGCTACCATCAGTTAGTCACTCTCCTGCCTCTCCTATAAAATTCAGTTCCCTATCCGCTATCGTATCCACTCACCTAAAAACAAGCAAAAACGTACCTTTTTACATTTTGAAATGTGTTGTTCTTTCTCTCCGCTTTTTTTCCTTCTTTTATCATTAACTTTGGAAACTCTTGAAGCAGTTAAAGTAATTGATGTTGGAGTATGCTGAAATGCAGTATATAATTCCACAGGAACCTCATCACCACTCTCAGTTGCACTGGTATCACCATCTTCAAAGACAAAATAAAAATTATTGCACATTTAATACTTCTACTTTAAACAATGAAATAACACAGCATCCCACATGACAAAGTATTGTCATCTCCATCTTTCTAAATAAGCACATTTTTTAAACTTGTTCACTCACCTCACTTATACATTTACATGCAAAGCACAAATATGGTATCTCACACATTAAACTAGAAAGGATCCAAAAGCCTGATAACACACTCTGGTGGTGCGCCTGTGGGAAACAGCACTCTCATACACTACCAGTGGAAATTTGAAATTCCCTACAAAGGGCAATTCAGCCATATCTAGCAAAATTATATATGTATACACCTCTTGACCCAGCCATTTCATTATTAGAGATCTAGCCAAAGATAAAACAGCAAAAGTACAAAAAGACTTATGCAAGAGGGTCTTGCTGAGGATACTGTTTTTAATAACAAAAATAAAACAAAGCAGAAATAATGAAAACAATCCAAATCTCCATCAAAGAGGAATAGTTGAATAAATTATGATTATTTAAAACCAGGAGTACTGGTATCAACACGATTAAGATAAAATAAAAATTGTGGCATATGTTACACAGAAGTTAGAAAATTCTGTTCCTAAAAATGAAAGATGTACTATTCTACATGATAAACTAATGGAGCATATCATTCTGAAGAACAAACATATTTTATTTTTTTAAACCAACAGGTTAGCTATGTGTAGGAAAATTATGGCTGATTTAAATTATTTATTTTCCTCTTATTTCAATTTTATTTCCCAAAGTACATATTTATTCGATAATATGTGAAAAAAAATACTTAAAATCTATACCAGAGATTGCATACTATCTGTACAATCAACATTCATCAACAAGGTAAATACCTTGTTACATTTAACTAAAAATATGCAGACCGTTTATAATCTCAATCACACGAATTTTAATTTAGTGTAGGTCCTTTTTACCTACCTGACATATTTTCCCTTTTCCGGCGTTGTAGTAGCACTGCCCTCTCTTTATCCAAATTCCTACATTAAAAAATTAGCATAATTATTTATCAAATACATGAAGCAGAGCTATCTTAAATGTGATAAACTCTGTAATTAATTTAATGTTCTTAGTGAAAAACCAACAATATAAAATATATACAAAATCCCTTGCAATACAGTTTACATACAATCTAATAGTAGCAGTAGATGCCAGATAGGTGACTCCATTTCACTCTGTTAAGATTTTTTTTTTTTTTTCCAGACAGGGTCTCACCCTGTCACCCAGGCTGGAGTGCAGTGATGCAATCACGGTTTGCTGCAGCCTCAACCTTCCAGGTTCAAGGGATCCTCCCGCCTCAGCCTCCTGAGTAGCTGAGACTACAGGCCTGCACCACCATGCTGGGCTAATTTTTTAATTTTTTGTAGAGATGGGTTGCCCAGGCTGGTCTTGAACTCCTGGATCAAGTGATCCTCCCACCCCTGCCTCCCAAAGAGCTGGGATCACAGGTGTGAGTCACAGTGAATGGCCAAGAAAATAATTTACTTAGGAAACTAGCATTTTTTTCAAACAGAATATTTAAAGCAAAAAGTCTGAAAAAAAAAAAACCCATAATGTTAACAATGTAATTAAAATCACAAATTAAATTTCTTAAAGCAAATGTATGACACTGAATTGAATCTATTCCATTATTACCATTGCCTTTAATTATTTTCGCTTTTGAAATAAATACTGAACTTTTTTTTTGAGATGGAGTTTCGCTCTTATTGCCCAGGCTGGAGTGCAAGGCGCAATCTCGGCTCACTGCAACCTCTGCCTCCTGGGTTCAAGCGATTCCCTACCTCAGCCTCCCAAGTAGCTGGGGTTCCAAGCATGCACTACCACACCTGGCTAATTTTGTATTTATAGTAGAGACAGGGTTTCTCCATGTTGGTCAGGCTGGTCTCAAACTCCTGGACTAAGGTGATCTGCCCACCTCGGCCTCCCAAAGTGCTGGGATTATAGGCATGAGCATTTAACAATTAAGTGAAATACTTCATTACCCGCTCCCTACCTCTATCCATGAACTACATCATCCATAGTAATTCTTTTACATTCCCCCGCCCCTCCAACTCTTTCATTGTATACAGTTTAGAGGTCAGATAACATATTATTCACAGGTGGTAAAATAACAGCTCTAGATTATTAGAATTTCTACAGACGCCTTAATGTCTACCAGGAAATATACCTATTCTAGCATCACAGATAATTACCCTAGCTATCAAAGAATAATAAACATATCTCTCTCAACTAACTGCCCTCCTAATGGTAAGTTTTTTTGTTTTGTTTTTTGAGACGGAGTCTCACTCTGTCGCCTAGGCTGCCAGGCTGGACTTCAGTGGTGTGATCTCGGCTCACTGCAAGCTCCAAGTCCCAGGTTCATGCCATTCTGCCGCCTAAGCCTGCCAAGTAGCTGGGACTACAGGCACCTGCCACCACACCTGGCTAACTCTTGTTTTTGCATTTTTAGTAGAGACAGGGTTTCACCACGTTAGCCAGGATAGTCTCAATCTTCTGACCTCGTGATCCACCCGCCTGGGCCTCCCAAAGTGCTGGGATTACAGGTGTGAGCCACCGCACCCGGCCTCCTAATGGTAACTTTTTAACCAACTTTTAGTGAATTCATCATCAGATATTTACCCCATCAAAAATTATTTGGCAAAAGACTACTATCATAAAGTGAAAAAAAGCCACAAAGAGACACCTCACTCAAAGTAAGAGAAATGCACACCATAACTATGCTGAGATTACCATTTCTCACCTAATTAAACGGCAAAAATGCAAGTCTGTCAAATACTCTGTTGTGAGGCCTGGGAAAGTGGGCATGCTTATCCATTACTGTTTGGAATTCAAAACTGCAGGCTGGGCGTGGTGGCTCACGCCTGTAATCTCAGCACTTTGAGAGGCCAAGGCAGGCAGATCACGAGGTCAGGAGATGGAGACCAACCTGGCCAAGATGGTGAAACCCCGTTCTCTACTCAAAAAAAAAAATATATATATATATATATATATATATATGCACACACATATATATACAAAAATTAGCAGGGTGTGGTGGCTTATGCCTGTGGTCCCAGCTACTTGGCAGGCTGAGGCACGACAATGGCTTGAACCCAGGAGGCGGAGGTTGCAGTGAACCGAGATCGTGCCACTGCACTGCAGCCTGGTGACACAGCAAGACTCCATTTCAAAAAAAAACAAACAACAACAACAAAAAAAATGGCACAGCTCCTACTGGAAGGAAATTTGACAATCTAACAAAATTTTATATATATGTTTATCACTATACTGAACAATCTCACTTCTATCTATAATAACAAAAGAGCCAACACAACTCTAATGTCCACACAAAGACAACTAGTTGAATAGAGTACAAAAAAAGATACAGTACATTGAAGCTATATCGGTTAATGTCTACATACTACTGTGATCTTCAGCATATATTTTTAAGAGAAAAGAAATGTGGTGAAGACTCTATAATATGCTACTGCTTACCTAAATAAGGAGGGAAATACAAATATATAGATACATACCTACATATAATAAGCAAGCAGGGATGAGTTAGACTTAACTTGCTTTATATATTTGTCTACCTTGCTTTACATATTTGACTTTAGAATGATAGAATACCTTCCTTTATATATTTGACTTCAAGCCTAACTTGCTTTATATTTGAGTTTAGAATGATAGAATACTTCTTACATAATTATGAAGTATATAATTATAAAGGTAAATAAAATATAAAAAACAATTCTGTTTTTGAGACAGGGTCTCCCTCTGTTGCCCAGGCTGGAGTGCAGTGGCACAATCATAACTCAATGCAGCCTCAACCTCCCGAAATCCTCCTGTCTCAGCCTCCCAAAGAGCTGGGACCACAGACACATACCATCACATCTGGCTAATTTTTGCATTTTTTTTTTTTTTGAGACAGAGTCCCACTCTGTCACATAGGCGGAGTGCAGTGGTGTGATCTCAGCTCACTGCAACCTCTGCCTCCCAGGTTCAAACAATTCTCGTGCCTCAGCCTCCTGAGTAGCTGGGATTACAAGCACCTGCCACCATGCCTGGCTAATTTTTGTATTTTTTTTGGTAGCAACGGTGCCTTGCCATGTTGCCTAGGCTAGTCTCAAACTCCTGACCTCAAGTGATCCACCCGCCTCAGCCTCCAAAAGTGCTAGGATTATAGCTGTGAGCCACTGCGCCCAACCAACAATTCTTAAAAAACAAAAATTACTGATTACTCCTACATTTCTGGTAGGAATGTAAAATGGAATAGCCATTCTCGGAAATAGTCTGACAATATCATAAATATCTAAACATGCAACTACCATATAACCAAGCTGCTGTTCTCTTGGACATTTAACCCAGAGTGGGGGAAAAACAACTTAGGTTCACACAAAAACCTGTAAACAAATGTTCACAGAAACTTTATTTGTAATAGCCAAAAAAGTAGAAACAACCCAAATGGTCTTCAATGGGTGAATAGGTTAAAGAAACTATGGTACATATATACCATGAAATACTATTAGCAATAAAAAACAAAATCATGATACATCCAACAAATTGGAGGGCTCTCTAGGGAATCATGTTGGATACAAAAGTCAATGCCAAAAGGTCACATACTGGGTCAAATGAAGTCATAAATGTATGACTTCATTTATGTAACATTCTTGAAATGACAAAATTATAGAAAACGATTATAGAATAACAGTTGGCAAAATAAGTTGGCAAAGTTCAGGGGTAGAAGGTAGGTGTGACTATAAAGGGCAGCATGACTCCTGGCAGCGACAGAAATGTTCTATAAAGTGACTGTGTTAATGCCAATATCCTAGTTGTGATATTGTATTAATAGTTATGCAGGCCGGGCGCGGTGGCTCACGCTTGTAATCCCAGCACTTTGGGAGGCCGAGGCGGGCGGATCACGAGGTCAGGAGATCGAGACCACGGTGAAACCCCGTCTCTACTAAAAATACAAAAAATTAGCCGGGCGTGGTGGCGGGCGCCTGTAGTCCCAGCTACTCGGAGAGGCTGAGGCAGGAGAATGGCGTGAACCCGGGAGGCGGAGCTTGCAGTGAGCCGAGACTGCGCCACTGCACTCCAGCCTGGGCGACAGAGCGAGACTCCGTCTCAAAAACAAAAAAAAAACAAAAAAAAAACAAAAAAAATTAGCCGGGCGTGGTGGCGGGCACCTGTAGTCCCAGCTACTCGGACAGGCTGAGGCAGGAGAATGGCATGAACCCAGGAGGCGGAGCTTGCAGTGAGCTGAGATCGCGCCACTGCACTCCAGCCTGGGTGACAGAGCGAGACTCCGTCTCAAAAAAAAAAAAAAAAAATAGTTATGCAAGATGTTAACACTGGGGCAAAATAGGTAAAAGATATCTAGGCTCACTCTACATTATTTCACAACTGCATGTGAATCTACAACTCAGAACATTTAATTTTTAAAAAATCAATAAAATTAATGACCTAAACAACATAAGTGTGTATCCAGTTGGTGTTATAAACACACAATTATTTCAAGAGTCTTAAAACACAATATTGACTATAAAACCCTCATACACTATGCCCTATGGGGGGAAAGTTCTAAACTGTTTTACACAATCATATTGTTGGTGCTAGTGTTGGCGGTGTTGTTACTCCAAGACTATTATATTCTTGTGTAGGATTAAACAGTTAACCAATTGTGAGATATTCTAATTACATTATTCTCTGTATTGTTGACAACTAGAATAAAAGGAGATAAACATGAAACAGCTACATAAAAACCTGTATTCCTAAATTTCAGTTGCAATTATCAGTATAAACTCGGTATTTTATCTTAAAGAAACAGATGAAACATACTTCCTAGCTTTGTCTACTAAAAAGACTAGGAACAGCAACCAATCTAGTAGGAAAGGGCATGACTAGCTCTCCAATTCTGGTCTTGAAAGCCAACTCTGAATTTGGGGCACAGAAGTGCAGGATAAGCCTGAGACATCTTGTCACACTAGATAACTTCTTTGCCATCAAGTACCACTAGGGTATTGTTTAAAGGACTTGATAACCAGCTTGAAGAGGTTCCTACTGACCACAAATGGAATGAAATTTAAGCATCAACAAGGGTAATAGCTGCAATAGAGTGACATCCACTATGGTTTAAATCCATGAGGTCATAATGATACTTAATTTTTCATTATTCTGAAAACTAGTAAATAAAGGCTAAGACTCAACAAGCATTTATCCTGCCTTTCCTCAATGAAATATATCTTAAGAGAACTGAATAGTTAACATAGACACGTGGCCGGGCAAGGTGGCTCTCGCCTGTAATCCCAACACTTTGGGAGGCCGAGGTGGGAAGATCGCTTGAGCTCAAGAGTTCTAGACCAGCCTGGACAACATGGTGAAACCCTGTGTCTACAAAAAAAAAAAAAAACTAGTCAGGCATGGTGGCGATGCCTGTAGTCCCAGCTACTTGGCAGGCTGAGGTGGAAGGATGGGAGAATCACCTGAGCCCAGGAGGCTGAGGCTGCAGTGAGCTGTGGTCACACGTAGCCTCTTCGACAAAGTGATATCCTGTCTTAAAAAAAAAAAAAAAAGACAGAGAAGTTTGTTCCGATAAAAATATTCCAACTGATAAGTAATGAACAACAGAATTAACATATCACTAATGTGCAACTCCTAATAAATTAGTGGATCTAAGGACTATCACTGGCTCCCATCATAAGACAACCAGAAATCATGTGCCACCTGATAAGACAACACAGTCTAACTATGAAAATAGTCTTATAAAAAAAAAAAAGAAATTGAACCTAAATCTGATCAAGCCTATAGACATAAACACCTTCTTACAGAAACAGAACAGGGAAACTTGTGAAATCATGAGAATACAACTGGCAAAACTCATCGGGACAAACAGCTGAGTTCCCTAAACATGCACACTGTAATGGTAACCAGGAATGGTAGGGAGGGAGGAGTAGGTTTAGAGACTTGAGAGATGAATATCAACCAATCGATATCATAACAATGGCTGAGTAAGCCAGAGATTTTGTTCCATGTACAATAATAGCTTTGAGGTTGTTTTTTTTGAAACAGGCTCTCACTCTGTCATCTAAGCCGGGGCACAGTGGCATGACCATGCCTCACTGCAGCCTCGAGCTCACAGGCTCAGGCCATCCTCCCACCTCAGCCTCCCAAGCAGCTAGGACTACAGATGCGTGACACCACGCCTGGCTCATCTTTTGTATTTTTAGGAGAGACGGGGTTTCACCATGTTTCCCAAGCTGGTCTCGAACTCCTGGGCTCTCGTGATCTACCTACCTCGGCCTCCCAAAGTGCTGGGATTACAGGCCTGAGCCACCTTGCCCAGATGGTTTGTAATTATTTTTGTAAAAAGAATTGACAGACATATTCTGAAATACATATACACACAAATACATATATACTGAAATATACATGGATGAAATAATATGATACCTGGGATTTGCCTTAAAACAACATGTAAAGGGAGAAGAAATACATGGGAGTATAGATGGGACAAGAACGTCGATAATTACTGAGGTAGGGTGGTGGAAATGTGGGTTTATTATGTATTATTTTATTTTTACTAAGTTTGAAATGTCCATAATAAAAAGATTTTAAAAAACAAAAAAGAAATGTGGAAAAAAAATATTACAAACAGGAAGAATGACAGATCTACCAAATTCTTTAACTAAGGGAGTATTCATCTAGTAACTCTTTAATATAGTGCATTCCAGTTAAAAAAGATGCCATCAGGTAGAAGATGCACTACTATTTTACGCATCATTAATAAAGTAAAAACTCTATAAACTACGACACACTATTGATAGAAAGATATTTTCATGATTTTAGAGTTGTCAGAATACAAAAATAATAGTAAGAATACACATAAAAATGGAAAAGCATATGTTAGAATTGATGAAACACAGTGATCCATTAATTCTCCCTTTTTTTTTTTTTGAAAAAAAAGAGACTGGGTTTTGCTCTGTCACCCAGGCTGGAGTACAGTGGCACAATCAAGGCTCACTGCAGCCTCAAACTCCTGTGCTCAAGCAATCTTCCTGCCTCAACCTCCCAAGTAGTTAGCTCTACAGGCATGAGCCACCACGCCTGGCTGTGATTCATTAATTTTTTTAACTTGAATTCATAAAGGAATTTCTGTTAACTAGTACTACCTCAGTAAAATTACTGGCAATGTTATCAGATATGTGCAACTTACCTAGGCTGACAACGTTCACATAGATATGTATCAGGAATATGCTGCCTATCAATCCCCATGCAGTCAATATGTTGCCAAACGCTTAAAAAAAAAAGCAGAACATACAGAATATTATTTGCCATCCTTAAATTAAGATTTGATATTCCATTTAACTATCATTTAATAAGCACCTACTTTGAGCTTAGCACTCCTAAAAGGTACTCTGAGAAATTCACAGAAACATGTCTTCAAGGCGATAAAATTTTGAGATGCAAAAGCAAGAGGATAAATATAGGATACATAAATTTTTAAAGCAAATACAATTTTAAAATATAAAATGTATAATTTATTCTACAAATATTATTAGAAATCACAATGTAGAGATGGCCACACTACTTGTAATTAATGAGAAAAGCACCTTGGAGAATAATGAACTTGACTCGAACCTCATTTGGGAAATAGTAAGCTACCACTGTAGCAACATTTATCAAATATCATTTATCAGATATGAAGAGAAGGTGGCCACAAGGCGCTCAACATATATGAAGAGAAATATTCATTTTGAGAAATAGGAGGTTAAAATTGGATTAGTGAAGTACAGTCAGATTACTTAGGACTTGGAATGTGTAGACATGTGTAAATTTCCTCTGTCAACAGGTAACAATTTTTTAGAGGTGCTTTGGTGGCATGTAGTATTAATTCAAAGAAGTTAAGAAACTGCAAGCAGAAAGACCAACTAAAGAGTCATTTCCAACATTCCACACTTGAGTTAAAAGGAGGGCAGAACCAGAATTAACGCCAGAGAAAAATAAGTTAAAGAATGTAAGAGGCATTCTATGAGAACAGAGATTAAACCTAATTACTTTTAATGGAATACATGGACCAGTTTGAGGCAAATTTCTCAATTTGTTATTATTGTATTTTATTGCCAAGACTAATTTGTCTAAAGTTGATACATATGCCTGACTCCAAATACAGTCTTAGTTATTCTTTACATAAGAATAAACTACTTCTAATATATAACTACAGTAGCTTCCCCCTTATCCATGGTTTGCTTTTCGTGGTTTCATTTACCTGTGTTCAACCACAGTCGGAAAATATTAAGATATTTTCAGGAAGAGGGAGAGAGGGGGAAGAAGGAGAGAGAGAGAGAGAGAGAAGGAGAGAGACAAAGACCACATTTACTTCTATTACAGTATGCTGTTATAATTGTTGTTAAGCTCTTACTGCATCTACTTTATAAATTAAACTTTATCATAGGTATTTATGTATAGGAAAAAACATAGTACGGTAGGGTTCAGTACTCTCTGCAGTCTCAGGCATCTACTGGGGGTCTTGGAACATATACCCCAGGGGAAAGGAGGGACTACTGTACCAAACTAACTGCCACTGTGTTGTTCTTTACTTTTCAACTGAGAATGTTGGGGCAAGAACTGACAGAATGTGAAATATATATCAAAGTGCAAAACAGATGTGACAAAGAAAAGTAGCGCAAATGACAAGGCTTAGAGTAACAAATTAAATTAAATTTGTGGGGCAAGTAATGATGGCATGCAGACAACAGAAGAAACAAAGCCAGAATATGAATAAATAATCAGAGCTGTGGATGTCAGACTTCAAAGAGATGAGTATAAGTAGTAGGAACATGTAAAAACAATGAGCCAACGTAAAGTAAGAATAGAGCCTTCCAGGAGACTACAGGCTGAGCAACAGAAAAACAGAGTAACAAATATTAGATTCATAACAAAAAGTACTCTCTGAGAAGCAAATAACTTGAATGATCCAAAAACTGTGAACTGGTCCTTCAATAA
This sequence comes from Hylobates moloch, assembly GCF_009828535.3. NCBI lineage: Eukaryota > Metazoa > Chordata > Mammalia > Primates > Hylobatidae > Hylobates > Hylobates moloch. The sequence goes on along the minus strand of NW_026652276.1, from coordinate 185,836,468 downwards.
TTTGTAGATGGATATAAAAACTCCTAAGGACAATTTTACTATTCTCTAATAGAGATAACTGTATCTTATATATAGACCATCGCCATTACATCAAAAGAAAAGCACTGCTAAGATTACGTATTAAAATAAAAATTACATACCAAATGGTATGTAATTTTTGACATTAGACATTTTCTACTATGACGAAAGCAAAGTGTCACTGAAGTTATTTTTAGTTTTTTAATTTACCTCCTAAATAAATTTACTGAAGTCATTATTCATGGTAGAATGTGTTACAGGTAATGAAAGTTTATTTTTACATTTGGAAAGGTACTACAATATGTTTTTATTATTAAGATAAACTCAAAGTGTTAATATTACAAATTTCCATAAAAATATCAAATTTTACATTCCACTTAATATTTGAATTTCTCATTTTTTGGCAAGAGTAAACAAACTTTTTGAAACATAATGCTAACTGCATGTTTGTATCAATAATATTCAACTCCTAATCACCTAATCTAATAGATGGGGATAATATTACAAATAATGCAAAGTAATACTTGGCTTTAGGGTCCATTTTTATACTTACATTCAAATATGGGTATATGCCATACTACATCACATCAAATAATTAAGCAACACCATAGTGACCAGACCCAGGAAATTCTGTAAAGCTCCCAAACTTTCTTGCCCTCTACAATGCACTGCGTAAGTACTCTCCGCTTACCACCCTATGCAGGGGATAAACTCAGTAACTTTCAGGCTGAAATCCTACTGTTCTCTCTTCATCCTCCCCAAATCCTTCCCCCACAATCAAAAAAAAAAAAAAAAACAGGAAAAAAAAAATGAAACAAAACCCCACTTTCTGTCCCAATCACACCTTCTCCAGGGGAGGAGGCCTTTCTTGGTGGCTGAACCAGGGTTGGGGGAGGGGAGACTGTGGTTCTGGTTCAAGGAGACTCCAGAGTGCTGCAAGGTTCAAGTCAAAAGGAGGTGAGAGAGTCAGGTCAAACAAACATCAATCAAAATGTTTAATTTCCTCAAACTGGAAAATCACAGTTGACTAAGCACAAATTATTCCAAAGGAAATACAAGACTAAATTCTCTCATTTCTATCTTGTCTACTGCTATGTTTATGTACTTGTACTACTACTGAACTAAGTGAAAAGAAAAATGTGATCCTACATGAAAAAAGTTCAGAACTGTCTATTACTCAGTTAACAACAGGGATTTCTAGTAAACTCTTTTTTCACATAGGAGGCTTTTTCTAGGACTGCATCAATAGTAGAAGTCCCACTTAAAATATGTATCCATTAATTCCCTTGAAAGTGACTTTAGTTATCTTTTCCAACATTAGCAAAGGTTATCAGCATTCAAGAAAAATAAAACAATGGTGTAAAATATTTTACCTGCATTTGTCACAACAGATCATGTATCCATCATCATGTGTAAAACCACATATGCACCTGGTTACATCAGTACCATAACTTCCATCCTCAGATGTGCTGATTGTAGTAGCACTGGAAGTTTCATCAAAATTAGGAGTGGTAAATATGCCTACTTCATTTTTGCTAATAAGGACTGATGGAGGAGGGGAAGCCGGAGGTGTTGGAGGAGGACGAGCACCATAATTATGGTCCTGAATAATTAAACACAAATATAACACAATATTATTTAATTTCAACAATGATATGAACCAAGCAACTTAAATAAATAAAATTCAACCCTTAATTTCAATACTCAAGAGATATGAGACTGGCTCATTCCTTCCTTAATACCATTAAAAGAATGACTTGGTGAAGCCAGTTATTAAACCACAGTAGTAAGTGAATATATCTATCTACAAAGTGGGAGTGGTCACATTCACATCCAAATTTCATTCCCTCCCTGCCAAATCATAAGATATCTTCACATTCCTATGGTCACATACATAGCTCCACCTCCAAGATGAAAGAAGGTATTAAGATATGAGAATAGAAGTGTTAAAAAAAAAAAAGAAAAAGAAAAAGAAAAACACACATCTCAGAAATATGGAGCCTAAAGAATAATAAAACAAGACATATTTATCACTATAAAACATATAATATAGTTTTTTAAATTTAGTAATTTTCATTCTGGTCCAAGTAGTAAATATCTCTCATAATTCTACCTCTATAGTATCACAAATGTGTTATTATGTAATTACGTTTGAATCTAAATGCTGCCTCTTACTAGATATGCAATATTTAATAAGTTAGATAGGCTTTCATTTTCTCACCTATGAAATAAAAGATGAAAACTACATCTCATGAAGTTGTTTTTAATGATTAAATAATATATGTCTGACACATAACAAGTGCTCAATAAACGGTAACTATAAAATTTACTTATAAGTTACTATATAATTCAAAAACTAAAAATTAAAACATTTAAAAAATTAAAACAAAATTAATTACTATATAATTCAAAATTAATAGTAGCTGGTACAATACAACCTTATCTACATTCTTTTAGGAAGTAAAGAAATATAATATCAAACTATTAACAGCATAAATTGCAAAATAATAAGAGAAATAGTTCACTTTTATAGAACTTTAATCGCTTAATGGTTAATGAAAAATTAAACACCTAATTATTTTGATAGTATGAGACAACCATGCTTTTTAAACATGCCGTTTCAAGCACAGTATCACATGCATCTACTTTCAATCTCTAAATTTAAAAATGTTTTTTCAAAGAAGTGTTTAACACTTACCGCATAGGGCAAACCAATGTAACTGTGTGAATGATGTGAGCTGCTGGTATATAACTGGTGGGGATAACTGTTGGATTTCTCAACTACCACAGGGCTAGCTTCTACGGATTCTGGTCTGGGGGGAAAAAGTTGCATCAAAGAGAATTCCATTCATTTTTTTTCCTCTTAATCAATTTAATTAAAATGATAAAGTACTTAAACAGTAAAATATTGGCTATACAAATACAGTATCTACTTACAGCAGGTGGATATACTATAGATAAGATATATCTCATCTAGATTATGTGTCATAAGCAAACTTCTGTTTAATTAAGTAAAATAAATGTCCCACTCCAAGTTCAAACATAGTTTCCCTCTCTCTCATTAAAAAAAATTACTAGAGGCCAATTATTATTTAATAAACCCTATGGCACTGAGAAAACTAGCAAAGGGGTGCAAAGAAGTGGTAGAAATAATTTAAGCAAGACTAAAACACACAGAATCTATATGGACCTCAAGTGGAACTGAAGTATGCATTTCAGTGTTCAAAAATATATGTATTCGTTGAGTTTGGCCAGATATTAATATAATAAAGCCTTGGAAATGTCAGTAAACTTAAGGAATAGGAAGTTTCACAATAAACCAGGATTTATACCTGAAAAAAAACATAAACAGCTGTAAGATAAGCAATTCTGGTCTTAGATGATGGAGACTGACCAACTACTGATACAATTTGCCCACTGTTGTTGACTTACAAGCTCCCTGGCCTAGCATTTTACATACATCACTTTCCCAACTTCTTTACTCTTACCAATCCTCCTGAGTTCTACTTGGTTAATTCCTATTGATCAACAAGGTTGTGAACCTACATCTGAGGTCAGTTCACACTAAAATTAATCTCTCCCTTGCAAATACTCAATAACATGGTTTGTTTCTGTGCTTTTATTTTACAAAACTATAACATCACTTGAAAAATTTTTCATGACAATCTTTATCCTACCTCCTATTAAAAACTTTCCATTGGAACTTAGTACTATTTGCACTATTATTTAGTTTAAGGATATTTAGTGATTATATTCTGATTAGTCGTGAGACTAGCAGCATAAAAAACATTTTTTACAGTCAACTGCTTCTTAATATACTGTCATCCCTTCATGAAGTCTCAATTTAGCGCTCAGTGGCTGCTGTTGTAAGCGCTGTGTGCCAGAATCAGCAAAAAGAGGAGATACAAACTGAGGTTATCTAATGGTTCTAAAGGAGATTGCAAAGAGTCTCTATTACGTTCTGAATACAGTCATGCTTTGCTTAACGTTGGAGATACATTCTGAGAAATACATCATTAGGTGACTTCACTGTTGTGTGAACATGACAGAGTGTACCTTACACAAACCTAGATGGTATAGCCTACTATACACCTAGGATAAGTGGCATAGCTATTGCTCCTAGGCTACAAACCTATACAGCATGTTATGTGTGAATATTGTAGGTAACACAAAGCTAAGTATTCTGTATCTAAACATATCTAAACATAGAAAATAAGGGCTGGGTGTGCTGGCTCATGCCTATGATCTCAACACTTTGGGAGTCTGAGACAGGAGGGTCACTTGAAGCCTGGAGTTCAGGAGTAGCTTGGCTAAGATAGCAAGATTTTCTCTATAGACATTAAAAATAAAAATAAAAATAAAAATAAAAAAACAGCCAAGCGTGTTGGCACACGTCTGTAGTCCTAGCTACTTGGGAGGTTGAGGTGGGAGAACTGTTTGGGCCTACAAGTTTGAGGTTACAGTGAGCTATGATCATGTCACTGCACTCCAGTCTGGGCAACAGAAAGAGACTCTGTCTCTAAAAACAGAAAAAAACATGTACAGTAAAAAGACAATATGAGAGATAAAAAATGGTACACATGTAGAGGGCACCTCCATTATAATCTTATGGGACCACCATTGTATTATGTGGTCTGGTGTTGACTGAAACGTTATGTGTGCATGACTGTACTATGAAAACCAATATTCACCTGTAATCCCCAGCACTTTGGGAGGCCGAGGCGGGTGGATCACAAGGTCAGGAGTTCAAGACCAGCCTGGCCAAGATGGTGAAACCCCATCCCTACTAAAAATACAATAAGTAGCCAAGGGTGATGGCAGGCACCTGTAATCCCAGCTACTTGGGAGGCTGAGGCAGGAGAAGCGCTTGAACCCAGGTGGCAGAGGTTGCAGTGAGCCGAGACTGCGCTACTGCACTCCAGCCTGGGCGATAGAGTTAAGACTCTGTCTCAAAAAAAAAAAAAAAGCAAGAAAATCAATATTCAGCTAATGTCTATGCTGTTACATTAAGAGTTCACTTATTCATTATTTTAAAAGAAATGTTTCTTAATTTCAAAATTAATACATGCTCATTGTAGAAAATCTAAATATAGCAGTAATGAGGAAGTGAAAGACCATGTCTCCACCCAACTCCCAAACATTCTCATGTTAATATTTCCATCTATCTTTCTCTAAACTTCTCTATGCATCATTATACCTACACAATTTTTGCTTTTTAAAATCCGAAAATATATGTATTCATGATTTACTTTTTCCATCTTTAAATGTCAATATATATACTTTATTCTTGGTAATAACTGCTTATTTCATTATATGAATATAAATTTATTTAACAATTTCCCCTACTGGTAGATACTGACATTATTTCTATTTGTCACTATTAAAAGTATTACTGCAAATGTACATCCATTTATCTTTTCTGCATAAATGGTAGTATTTCTATAACATGAATTCCTATAGGTACAATTGCTGAAAAAAAGGGTAAATGTACATAAAACTGATACTACCAAACTGCCTTTGATAACAACAGTGACACTTTTTAAATTCTTTAAAAATTACACAGAAGGAAGAAGTGAAGTTTTAGCAACGATTTACAATACTATTCTTAAAGCAACATGCAGGAACTGTGGCCAGAGCACAAAGATTCACTCTTAAAAATTTAGATCAAACTCTGCAAAATATATTACTACAAGGTGTGGGCAAAACTTGGATATTTTGGAGTAGTGGCCATAACTTTTGCAGTTTGAGGTCCAACAGCAAAACTAGCATGAATTTCTTTTTCCTTCTTCCCAAATGTAAGGACAGAAGTGTTACATTTCTAAGTGTTATACTTCATAATTATTTATAGAAGTGTTTATATAATTATGTATCAAAACATAATCCATGATGCAGTCAGTGTTCATTCTATAGAAAAATGAGATTTCACATACATAATTTTGATATCTTACTCTTCAGTTAGAGAGTGAAGAGCTTACATAGTAGTTTATACTCATTCATATACTGCTTTGTATGTTCTTTTTTTCTTTTAGCCTGTCAGCAGGAAGTATGTATATGTTCTAAAATCACTGAATCCAAAAAAGATTTTCTCTTTATCCATGGGAAATTTCCCAAAAGATATTCATTGCATACTCCAAGAATTCAAAATGTTCAAAATTTTCAAAATGGTCAGAAATAAACTGCAATTACTTTTGCACCAACCTAGTAGCAGGTAATGAAATTATTCCCAATATATAAGCAATAAGGTATGGTCAAAACCACCATAATTTGTAGATGAAGTCACCTTTTCAAAACTCTGAATTCTGTTTCCAACAAGTAGAACAACCGAAATGCATAGAAGGGGATTCTAACATGCAGCTCAGCTCTAAAACTAAAACGGTTAAGTATATTCTCTTGTTAATACATAAGCCAATACTTAGGTGCTGACTGCTTCTTTTTTTTTTTTTTCGACATGGAGTCTCGCTCTGTCGCCCAGGCTGGAGTGCAGTGGCGCAATCTCGGCTCACTGCAAGCTCCGCCTCCCGGGTTCACGCCATTCTCCTGCCTCAGCCTCTCCGAGTAGCTGGGACTACAGGCGCCCGCCACCACACCTGGCTAATTTTTTGTATTTTTAGTAGAGACGGGGTTTCACCGTGGTCTCGATCTCCTGACCTCGTGATCCGCCCGCCTCGGCCTCCCAAAGTGCTGGGATTACAAGTGTGAGCCACTGGTTCTTTTAGAAATTCCCCAACAGCTAAAAAATGCAGAAGGAATACAAAAATTAGAAAAATAACTACACTGCAACCCTTAAGAGGTTATATATCTAGGCAACAGATAACCATGGATGCTAAGACTCTTAGGTAAAAGTTGATAGGTAAGTAAGATGACAACACCTGAATCTGCTGATCATTATTATTATCATTAGGAGTTAGACAACCAAGCTTTATTTGCCTCTCCTAATGCTATGTGATAGGAAGTCCACAGTCCCACCTATAAAATATCATACTGAAAAGAAAAATAGAAAAAGAGAAAAGGAAAAGAACAGAACTTGAAGCTAATTATATCTCTAAATCCAAATACCAGTTTATCAGAAATATGGGGGAAGTAGAATATTACATGACACCAGAAGGAGGCAATCAGCCAACTCCAGAATGTTAAAACTTCTGTAGGCCAAATTTTCCAGTTTCTTCACCAGGTCTATGGCACAAAGGAAAACAAATTTTAAAAGAGGGGGTTGTTATAGATGAAGAGAGATTCAAGAGACATTTCAAGCAAATGTAATGTGTGAATTTTGATCGGATCCCAATTTGAACACATCACAAAAAGATTTTTGAGACGAGTGAGAAAATCTGAAGATGAACTGGATATTTTATGTTAATTTTGTTATATAATAGTACTGTAGCAGAACAAAAAAGTCCTTAACTCTCAGTGATAGATACTGAATAATACATGGGTGAAATAATACATGGGTGAAATGGGAATTTGTTTTAAAATACTTAAGAGGCTGGGTGCAGTGGCTCACGCTTACAATCGCAGCACTTTTGGGGGCCAAAAGGGAGGATCACTTGAGGCCAGAAGTTCATGACCAGTCTGGGCAACACAGCAAGATCCCACCTCTATCAAAAAATGAAAAAATTAGCTGGGCATGGTGGCTCACACCTATAGTCCTAGGCTTCAGCTACTCAGGAGGCTGAAGCAAAAGGATCACTTGAGACAGGGAAGTTGAGGATGCTGTGAGCTATGATCATGCCACTGCACTCCAGCCTGGGTTGACAGAGTGAGACTCTGTATCAGAACAAAAACAAAAACAAAAAAACAACTGAAAGACAGATGAAACAAGATTGGCAAAACTTTGAATACTATTGAAGCTAAGTAATGGCCAACTGGGATTACTATTCTGTTTTACATACTGTCATGTATATATCTCCATTTCCATACTAAAAAGTGGAAATAAAAAAGTTCTCCAAGCATTTTTATCTCACATTTAGTATCTCTATACACTGGGTGCCAGCAAGAATGGTAGTCTATCGCTTTTCCTCCCACTCACAAAGATGTCCTGGGCATTTCTAAACTCTTATTTGTAGAATAACTCTTAACCCTTACTCCTTAATTTCAACACATTCTTCAAGGCTTATTTCAAGTAATATTAAAAGAGTCCTTTCTTGATTGCTTCAACTCCATAATTTTAGGATTCATGAAGAACTTATTTACTGTATTGTTGTTACTTTTCACATAATATTTTTGTGCTCTGCTAACAATCTTCTATCATGCATCTATTATTTTTTCTCCCAAACTATTTTATAACGAGGCATTTTCTCCAGTAGAAAGAATGCCATATTGACCTCTCTGAACTTGAGGTTTTTTATGTGTAAAGTGGGAATAAGGATATTTGCTTTACCTTCTTCCCAGCAACATGAAATTCAAATGTTATAAAGGATGTGAAAATGCATTTTCTCAACTACAATGCCTTACACAGATACATTACACTACTTACTTGTTCAGAATTTGCTCTCAAGTACAACTACAAATACTCTGTCTGAAGCTCCTTAAAAATTGTTTTATAACTTCAGTTCACAATAATTCAAACTTCCAATAGAGTGGTTCTAGGTACAAGCCCAACGACACCTGTTTTAAATAAATCACTAATTTTGCTAGAGGAGACAGAACCTATTACCCTAGTAAAAGAAATTTACTACAAATAATATATAGGAAAAACCCAGTAACGGTGGAGGAAGACAATACCCCATGCATATGCAAAAAGACAGGAAAACATGGCAGGTGGAATCTTCAAGTAGTATGTAAAGGTCAGACTTCAGGAACAGTGTTTATTCATGTAAGCCGTCTCTCAAAAGCAAGTAATATCTAAACCCCTGTAATAGATAGAGCCAGATTTTCCTTTGGAGGTTTGGATTCAGAAATACATCACAATAAACTCTCTCTCTGTGTGTTTATAACATAAACATCTGACACAAATTCAAGTACTTGCACTGAAATCTCATGGCAGCATTTGGTATAAAATGGTAGTCTTCCGGAATGATTCCAAATATACTTAAATTTTTTTCCTAGCTCCAAATTAAATAGCAAATTTAAAACATCAAAAAGCTCCCAGAAACCCCTGGAGACTACATCCATTTAAACCGCTTTGATAGCACTGATTTAACAAATATTGAGGGCTTAATGTTCACTAGGGACCATCAGAGATACAAAGATAAGACATTGTCTCTGCCTTCAAGGAACTTGCAATAATATAGTTTTCTTTCAATCAATAAACATCTGAGCACACAGTAACAACCAGGCAGTGAGACACTGTACCAAATGCTGGAAATAAAAAAAATAAAGTGATCCTTCTTCTTAAGAAACTGACAGGCAAACAAACAAGTGTAACAATAATTACAGTAGTGCCATCAGACATATGCACAGCAGCCTTCATAATAGTAGTTACATTTAAGCAAGTTTTAAAGAATGGCAATTTAACAAGTCCATGAAATAGAGAAGGCAAAGAGATGGAGAAAGTATTCCAGACAGAAAGCACACATGCAGTCAGAGATATCAACAGGACACATTTAAGCACGTTTCTCTAAGCATGATCTACAGATAACCAGCAGCACAATTACCTGTACACAGTGCAAGATGTTATTTTCACAGCTCTACTTAAATGTAATGAACCAGAATGTTTAAAGATTGGACTAAGAAATCTACATTTTAATAAACGCCTTCAATTTTATCTTCACTGAAGTTTAGGAAGAACAGACTGAAAAAGAATTACTAAAATTCAGAACAGTTAAAGGAGTGGAGGATGTGCCAGAGATGAGAATAGACAAGGACTAGTTGAAGAAGAACCCTGCGTATCCAGCTAAGAAATGAATATGATCTCTTATCCTGAAAAACTATACAGAGGGCCAGGCACAACAGCTCACGCCTGTAATCCCAGCACTTTGGGAGGCTGAGGCAGGAGGATCACTTAAGCTCAGTAGTTTGAGTCCAGCCTGGGCAATATAGTGAGACCCCATCTCAAAAAAAAAAAAAAAAAAAAAACCTAAAAAGAAAAACAAAAACTACACAGAGCCACTAATGGTTTGTCTCTCTCCCAAGCAAGTTAATGATGTAAGTGGAGTAGTAGTATGACAAAATAAAACTAAGAGCTTCAAATGTGAGGCTGGGTAATCTGTAAATAATTCTCCTAGATTCAGTAGGCTCAGGAGAAGCCCTGAAACTGATCAGAGCAGGTAAAAAGTACTACCTCTCCAAGACTCCTTCCATCATCCTCACTCACAAATAGGTAAATTTCCTCTGCTCAATCTAATTCTTCACTTTTCTGAAAAGCACTTGGCACTATGTCTAGTTCAAAGTGATACTCATGACTGTATGGCATCCAGAGTCCAAACTGGTAACTTTTTTATTTAACAGAGAGATACTAAAATGTGCAACTTGTGGACTGGGTGTGGTAGCTCACGCCTGTAATCCTAGCACTTTGGGAGGCCAAGGCAGGTCAATCACCTGAGGTCAGGAGTTCGAGATCAAGCCTGACCAACATGGTGAAACCCTGACTCTACTAAAAATACAAAATTAGCCAGGCATGGTGGCGCATGCCTGTAATCCCAGCTACTTGGGAGGCTGAGGCAGGAGAATCGCTTGAACCCAGGAAGCAGAGGTTGCAGTGAGCCGATTGCGCCATTGCACTCCAGCCTGGACAACAAGAGCAAAACTCCATCTCAGATAGATAGATAGATAGATAGATAGATAGATAGATAGATAGATAGATAGATAGATATAGATAGAGCAACTTGCTTTTACAACAAATAATTCCCCAATTTTTTCCTTTTTTTTTTTTCCTTGAGTTCCTTCAACTTCAAGTACAGAGCCAAGTGCCTTAATGATTTGCCTTCATTTTTTTATGAGGTACAGAACACAGGGTACACTAACCATCGTTAGGTTCATCAGATACAATGATCTGTGAAAATAAAAGACTTTGATGAATCTATCAATTACACTATCAACAAAAGTCATTCTTAATTCTCTTGCAGCCTTTCTTTAAAAAAAAAAAAAAAAAAAAAAATTTAGCAGCCTTTTTTTTTTTTTTTTTTTGAGACGGAGTGTCGCTCTGTCACCCAGGCTGGAGTGCAGTGATGTATCTCGGCTCACTACAAGCTCCACCTCCCGGGTTCAAGTGATTCTCGTGTCTCAGCCTCGTAGTAGCCAGGATTACAAGCATGCGCCACCATGCCCGTTAAGTTTTTGTATTTTTAGTAGAGACCAGGTATCGCCATGTTGGCCAGGCTGGTCTCAAGCTCCCGACCTCAGGTGATCCGCCCACCTTGGCTCGCAAAGTGCTGAGATTACAGGCATAAGCCACCATGCCTCGCCTATTTCTTTTTTTTTTTAAGAGAGAAGGTGTTACTCTGTCACCCAAGCTGGAGTGCAGTGGTGTGACCATAGCTCCCTATAGCCTCAAACTCCTGGGCTTGAGTGATCCTCCCACGTCAGCCTCCTGAGTAGATTACAGTCATGAGCCACTATGCCTGGCTAATTTTTAAAAAATTTTTTGTAGACAGCAGGGGTCTCACTATGTTGCCCAGGCTAGTTTCAGAAATCCTGGGCTCAAGAGATCCCCTCACCTTGATCTCTCAAAGCGCTGGGATTACAGGCATGAGCCACTGTGTGCCCAGCAAGAATCGGCTTCAAGTGCCTATCTTTAATCTATAGCACATTACTGTAAATTCTGAAAAACAATCTTTATATAGACTTTAGAGTTGAGAATAAAATTATTATATATTTTAAGTCCTTAAATTCTTATAACTATATGATCTGCAAAACTAGATCTTTAATCCTTCATCAATTAAACAGTATGCAAAAAATTTCATAGTAAAAATACTATCACTCAAAAAATACCAGTACTTGTTAAAATTCTTTATACTGAATAATTTTACATCCCTTCTCTTCCTACATTCTGTCTCAATTTATTATATCATGGTCAGTAAACAATCACTTAGATAACATAGGTATTAATAGTAAATTTCAATCTCCCTCTCATCACTATTTTAATTCTGCCAGTTTCCTAATGCCTTTAAAAAATTCCCAGCTTCCCAAAACAGGTATTAACCAAAACCACTACTTAAAAAAACTTAGCATTCAATATACTGAAATCATGCCAATTTTTGAAGACTATTTATTTATGAGGGACTTTTCGTTCAATTATATAGCACCTGACATCTTTCTACAATGAAGAGGCTATAAAATATGTTTAGCTTTAGTTCTATCTCTTCTTAACAAATGAAATATAGTTAGGATATGGGCATTCAATAATCCTTCTTAATATGATAAACTTCAGGGTTAACTATTAGACCTTCAAGCACTACAGGCTGGGTGCAGTGGCTCATGCCTGTAATCTCAGCACTTTGGGAAGCCAAGGTGGGCAGATCACCTGAGGTTGGGAGTTTGAGACCAGTCTGGCGAACATGGTGAAACCCCATCTCTACTAAAAATACAAAAAAAAAAAAAAAAAATTAGCTGGGCGTGGTGGTGCACATCTGTAATCCCAGTTACTTGGGAGGCTGAGGCAGGAGAATCACTTGAACCCAGGATGCAGAAGTTGCAGTGAGCCAAAACTGCGCCACTGCACTCTAGCCTGGGCGACAGAATGAGACTCCTTCTCAGAAATACAAATAAAAAATAAATAAAAATAAAAAATGACCTTCAAGCAATATGATTCATGACTCAATGCTTACTATATGCCAAACCCTATGCTAGCCATTGTAGATACAGTGATATTAGTGATAAAACAGATAAGATGTTTATAGTCATACAGCTTATGTTTTAGTAAAAATATAAAGCATGGCAGAAATGAAATAAAACAAGACAAGTATTTCAGATACTATTTTAGATAATAGAAGAGGGGAGGCCTCACTAGTATGTGATATTTGAGTTTAGCTAAGATTATGCCAAGAACATAAGAATGATCCAGGCAGAGGAAATCACGAGTACAAAGGCCCTAAGGCAGAAACAAATATAAAATATTCAAAAGAACAACAACAAAAAATCAATATGGAAGTAACAGTGAGAAAAGAGAATAGTGAGAAGAGATTAGGGAAGGAGGGCCTTATGGTCATAAAAAGTTTATATTTTAAGTAAAACAGAAAGTCACTGGAAGCTTTTTAAGTGGGAGAATTGTATGATCTGGTTTATGCTTCAGAAGAAGCACAGTAGCTTCTACAGAGAATAAATGATAGAAGGCAAAAGAGAAACATGGACAGTATTCCACTCCAGTGTCTAGTCAAGAGATTACAAGGGCCTGGATGAGGACAACAGTAGAAATGCATAAAAGTGTACTGATTCAAAATATACTTTTGGCCAGGCACGGCGGTTCATGCCTACAATCCCAGCACTTTGTGAGGTCAGGAGTTCGAGACCAGCCTGGCCAACACGATGAAATCCTGTTAAAAATATAAAAATCAGCTGGGCGTGGTGGCGTGCACCTGTAGTCCCATCTACTCTGGATAACTGCTTGAACCTAGGAGGCAGAGGTTGCAGTGAACCAATATTGTGCCACTGCACTCCAGCCTGGGTGACAGAGCAAGACTCCATTTCAAAACAAAACAAAACAAAAATATACTTTGAAGGTGGACCCAGTACAGACCAATAAATTAGACATGGGCGTTAAGGGGAAAGGACCAATCAAGACTGACAGCTCAGAGTTTTAAGCAACTGGATAGAGATGGAGCCATTTAAAGAAATAGATGATGCGGGGGCAGTGGCTCACGCCTGTAATCCCAGCACTTTGGTAGGCCGAGGCGGGCATATCACCTGAGGTCGGGAGTTTGAGAACAGCCTGACCAACATGGAGAAACCCTGCCTCTAGTAAACACACAAAATTAGCTAGGCGTGATGGTGCATGCCTGTAATCCCAGCTACTTGGGAAGCTGAGGCAGGAGAATCGCTTGAACCTGGAAAGCGGAGGTTGCAGTGAGCCAAGATCGTGCCATTGCACTCCAGCCTGGGCAACAAGAGCGAAACTCCATCTAAAAAACGAAGGAAGGAAGGAAGAAAGGAAGAAGGAAGGAAGGGAGGGAGGGAGGGAGGGAAGGAGGGAAGGAAGGAAGGGAGAGAGAGAGAGAAAAAGAAAGAAAGAAAAAGAAAGAAAGAGAGAGAGAGAGAGAAAGAAGGAAAGAAAGAAAGAAAGAGATGAGGCCTGGTGCTGTGACTCATGCCTGTAAATCCAGCACTTTGGGAGGCCGAAGCAGGTGGATCACTTGAGGCCAGGAGTTTGAGACCAGCCTGGCCAACATGGTGAAACCCCATCTCGAATAAAATAAAAAAATTAGCCAGGCTTGGTGGCTGCCTGTAATCTCAGCTACTCGGGAGGCTGAGGCACAGGGCTCACTTGAATCCTGAAGGTGGAGATTGCAGTGAGCTGAGATCATGCCACTGCACTCCAGCATGGATGACAGAGCAAGAGTCTGTTGAAAGAAAGACAGAAAGGCTGGGCGCGGTGGCTCATGCCTGTAATCCCAGCACTTTGGGAGGCCGAGGCGGGTGGATCATGAGGTCAGGAGATCGAGACCACGGTGAAACCCTGTCTCTACTAAAAATACAAAGAAAATTAGCCGGGCGCGGTGGCGGGTGCCTGTAGTCCCAGCTACTCTGGAGGCTGAGGCAGGAGAATGGCGCGAACCCGGGAGGCGGAGCTTGCAGTGAGCAGAGATCACGCCATTGCACTCCAGCCTGGGCGACAGAGCGAGACTCCGTCTAAAAAAAAAAAAAAAAGAAAGAAAGAAAGAAGAAAGAGAGAGAGAGAAAGAGAAAGAAAGAAAAAGAAAGAGAAAGAAGGAAGAAAGGAAGGAAGAAGGAAGGAAGGAAGGAAAAAGAAAAGAGAAAAGAAAAGGAAAGGAAAAAAGAAATAGATGAGCCTAAAAAACAATAACCACAAGTAGATTTGGGGGCAGAAGAACATCAAGAATTCCAAGTGAAGCTGTCAATTTGGGTATACTAGTCTGGAGCTTAGGAAGATTATGACTGGAGATAATAAATTGAGGGTAACCACACACAGAGATTATATTTAAAGCCAGGTAATAACCTAAAAACCAAGTTTTTTAAAAGGAGAGGGGACTGCAGTTGAGTCTTAGACATTTAAAGCACCTGGGCATAACAGAAAAAGGCAGTAAAAAATGAGCAGTAGTGGTTAGTTAAATGTGGTACCTAGAAATACAAAGTTAACCCTTTCTAGTAGGAAGAAAGAGAAGGGATGATTTATATCAAATCTGAAAAAACGTATATAAATTATGGAAGACTACCAATTAGTTCGACAACACAGGAGGTTATAGTAGTGTTGTGCAACCTGATAATGAGTACAAACAGCTTTCTCAATGAGTTTTGCTATAAAGAGGTTTAGAGAAATGAAATAATAAAAAAGGAAAATAATTCTCATATTTATATGTGATAGGAATGATCTAATAGAAAAAGTGAAGATGCAAGAGACATGGGATGACTGCAGGCAAGAGGGAAGAATGATTTTGAAAAGGTGAGAAGGGGTAAGATTCAGAGGGCAAGTGGAGGAACAGGACTCTAATTTTTTTAAAAGTGACATTTTTCTTTTTTCTTTATTTTTTATTTTTTTTTTGAGACGGAGTTTCGCTCTTGTCGCCCAGGCTGGAGAGCAGTGGCATGATCTCGGCTCACTGCAACCTCTGCCTCCGGGGTTCAAGCAATTCTCCCGCGTCTGCCTCCGAGTAGCTGGGATTACAGGCGAGTGCCACCCCACCCAGCTAATTTTTTGTATTTTTAGTAGAGATGGGGTTTTGCCATGTTCAGCAGGCTGGTCTCGAATTCCTGATCTCAGGTGATCTGCCCACCTCAGCCTCCCAAAGTGCTGGGATTACAGGCGTGAGCCACCGCGCCCGGCCATTTTTCTGTTTTGTAAGAAAAAACAGAATTTGAATATAAATACAAAATTTTAGATTTGAAGTTGTGTCCCCAGGACCTAAAACAGTAGCTGGCATATAACAAGCCCTCAATAAATATTTACTAATTTAGAGCACTGAATTAGAACTTTTTTTTTTTTTTTTTTGAGACAGGATCTCACTTTGTCACCCAGGCTAGAATGTAGTGGTATGATCTCGGCTCATTGCAGCCTAGACCTCCCAGGCTCAAGCGATCATCCCGCCTCAGCCCAAGTAGCTGGGAGTACAGGCACAAGCAACCACACTCAGCTAACTGTGGTATTTTTTTTTTGGTACAGATGGGGTTTCATCATGTTGCCAAGGCCAGTCTTGAATTCTTGGGCTCAAGCAACTGGCTGGCCTCAGCCTCCCCAAGTGCTAGGAATACAGGCGTGAGCCACCACGACTGGCCAGCACTTATTTCACTTAAAATCTTAACTTCTTATGGCCCCTAGGCCCTACTCCTCTCATCTCTTCTTAATATTCTTCCCTTGGTCTATTACTCCCATGTTTGATATTTTTTCCCTGTTCTTTAGGGCAATCTAAATTTGTTCCTGCCTTGGAGCTTGTGTACTTGCTGTTCCCTCTACCTAATTATATTTAAAGAAAGTCATACCATTGAAATAGTACTTGCTTAAGCCAATAAAATCAGAGAAAAAATAGTACTCTTCGTTAGAAACAGTACATTATCAAGATTCCTTTGCTCTAAATAAGTGGTAGGCAAACTAGAACCCTGGGTCAAATCCAGCCTGCTTCCTGATTCTGTAGACACTTTAAAGTGTTATCGGAACACTGTCATGTCCATTCATTTACACACACAATCTGCTTTACAGCTGCAAGAGCAGAGCTGAGCAGTTACAACAGAAACCATATCATTGCAAGTCTTAAATATTTACTCTTTAGCTCTTTACAGGAAAATTCTGCTGACCCTTGCTCTAAATTTAATTCTAAATTCCAAAATAATTAGGCAAGTAAAAGAGGATTTTCAATAACACACACGTATTTTTTAACAATCAGGAACCAAATTAAATTTAAAAATGAGAAAATGTATGGAGAAACTGAGCTAGCTATAAAATCTAGTATTAAATGTCACATGTTGACCCAGGTTTTTAAAACTCTATCCCCTTAAATAATCAAATTTTAAATGTCACAATAGGGGTTTTTTAAAAACTCAGTATTTAATCCTTCATTTGGCTGAATAAAATTATCATGAGATTTCCTGGTATTAAAAAATGAGGATTTTGGCCAGGCACGGGGGCTCATGCCTATAATCTCAGCACGTTGGGAGGCCAAGGCAGACAGATCACTTGAGCCCATGAGTTCAAGACTAGCCTGGACAACACGACAAAACCCTATCTCTACAAAAAAATACAACATTAGCCAGGTGTGGTGGTGTGTACCTGTAGTCCCAACTACTCGGGGTGCTGTGGTAGGAGGACTGCTTGGGCCTCGGAGGTGGAGGCTTCAGTGACCCATGATCACACTACTGTACTCCAGTCTGTGCAACCTTGAGGTCCTTTTTTCAGTCCCTTAACCCCCCCCCCCCCAAAAAAAAGGATTTCACACAATTGTCTACCATAGCTGCTGAAACAAAGGGTATTTCCATTTCCTTTTCTTTTTCCTAAGAGCAGTTATTGTCTTGTGCAAGCTCTTAGAATCCTTGGGAATGTTTATGGTAGAAGAAAGGTTAAAAGTGTTCTAAGCCCTTCACTTCCATTTCAACCAGAGTTGTTTTCCTTTTATCTGTTTTATATATTTTGTTTTTGCAGAAGTATTTGAAAAGCACAGGTAGTAACAAATTCAACCAATATCTAACAGCACTGGTTTAGTGAGAAAAAGCAAGACATGGATCTAAAATAGACCAGGAATATCACCCTAGTTCTGATAACTTACAATCCCGTGACTTCAGGGAAGTTAGTTAACCCTTCTGAGCCTTTGTTTTCACATCTGTGAGAAGAAGTTAATATTGGGCACACAGTACAAAAATAATGCAATAACACATGTAAAACATTTACCTGGCACAGCAGTGCTCAACAAATTGTAATTCACTCCTTCTCTTACTATTAAGTTGAACAATACAGAATTACTGATACCAGACCAATTTTGACCTATAAAAATGGCATTCATATAGTTCAACTTAATCCTGCTAAAATCAGCTGTGCAGACAAGAGTTACCAGAGGGTAGAAAGGCCACCTTACAAGGGTGACCCTTGGCTGGCATTTGGGAATTTAGCTGGTAAACAGTTCGCTACATTGATAAGAAACTTTCCTCAAATGTTAAGGGTAGCTTACTCTGCCTACACTGTTTATACAAACAATATGGTTTATGTTGAATACTTATTTTCTTTCTGGGAGTCTGGAATGTTGGTACATTCTAGGCAGGTGCCTACGTGCCATCCCTCAAGAAAAACTTTGGGCACTGAGCCTCTAATGAGCTTCCTTGGTAGACAACATTTCACATGTGTTGTCACAATTTATTGCTGAAGAAATTAAGTCATCCTATGTGCCTCAATGGGGAGAAGCCTCATGGAATCCTGCACCTGCTTTCCTTCAGGTTTCACCCCATGTACCTTTTCCCTTTGCTGATTTCACTTTGGATTCTTTTGCTGTAACAAATCTTAGCCATGAGTACAACTACATTCTGGATACTGTGAGTCCTTCCAGCAAATCTTTGAGCCTAGGGATGGTCTTGAGATCACATTTGACAATCAAGTTTTAAAATACAACTATTTTAATGGCAATTTTGTTGAACTGTATTGTAAGCAGTCCTAACTTCTCAGAATATATTACATAAAATTAGATGGCAAGGTAAATTTTGATGTATTTACATGCTATCATAATGTGATACTCTCAAGGGTTAAATTCGATAAACCTACTTTCTCCTATACTAAATGTCCCAAATTGCCAGGGTATTGACTTCTTCTGAGTAGACACAAACTTTCAGGAATGCAATCTGGCAACATATATCAGTAGCCTTTAAAAAGATCTTGCATTCCATTTGACCTAGTAATTCTAGATCACATTTATTCTAAGTAAATCATTAAAGACATGTACAAAAGTTATGCCAAAATGCTGATTCCACTGCAATATTTGGCTCAAACAACTTACATATTCAATGAGACTGATTAAAACTTAATTTTGGTATACCTCTAGACTGGAATACCATGAAACCATTCAAACAGGAGTTTGAAGAAAGAAAGGAAGAAAAAAAGAACGCCTTTGCATACTATTAGAAGGAGTCTGAATTTAGATTTAAAGTCAACAAGGAACCAGTGATGTAAAAAGCCGGGAAAATCAAATGACTTATGTGTTCTTAGAAAAATTATGGCTTATGTGTATTGTCTTTGAGTGAAAAATAGAATATATGAATAAGAGGGCTTTTTCGGCGTGAATTTATTAGAGAGGACAAGAGGGAAAGAAGAGAGAATTAGTATAGTACTAATTTTATTAAGTTTGAACTACTCACAGAACATCTAAGTGGTCTAGTAATGCAGAGGGCTATGTGAGTGGAGCTCATGAGAGAATTAGGTAAGGATGATTTGGAAGTCATGAGCATGCAAAAACAGTGAAAGCTACAGAAGTAGATAACACCTCCAGGACAGTTTAAAAAGTAAGTAAGTGCAGATCCCTAGAAAACACAAATATTTAAGAAAAGGAAGAAACATTTAAAAAGGAGATCATGCCATAAAAAGAAAACCAGATGGAAAAAGAGTTCGACGATTCCTCAAAATGTTAAATGTGGAATTATGTTATGACCTAGCAATTCCATTCCTAGCTATAAAACCAAAAGAATTTAAAACAGGGAGTCAAACAGATACTTGGTATGTTCATAGCAGTATTATTTACAATAGCCAAAAGGTAGAACAACCCAAGTGTACATCAAGAGATGAATGGATAAGCAAAATATAGTACATCTATACAATGGACTATTATTCAGCCATAAAAAGGAATGAAATTCTGGTATATGCTATAACATGGCTGAATCCTGAAAACATTTTGCTAAGTAAAATAAGCCAGACATAAGAGAATAAGTATTTTATAATTCCACTTATATGAGGTATCTAGAATAGGCAAATAGAGATAGAAACTAGAATAGAGGTTATGAGATACTAGGAGAAGAGGAAAGAAGGAGTTATTTAGTTAATGCGGAGTTTCTATTTGGGATGATAAAGTTTGAAAACAGCAGTGATGGCTGCACAACACTGTGAATGTACTTACTGCCCTGAATTGTTCACTTAAAAATGGTTAACATGATAAATGTTGTATCTATTTTGCCACAACTTAAAAATACGTATTTTCACTAAAGCCAAAGGTAAAGAGAGTCAATAGTATCAAATTCTGCTGCAAGATCGGGCAATATAAGAAGACCTGAGAACTAAGCATGGGCCTTAATGTAATGGTAGCATGGTCACAGTAATAACTAAATTATACATAGCAGGTAGAAGAATTAATAAAAGGAAGAATACCGTAAGGATTTGGACGTCTGAATGGACCTACATTTTGGACCGTGCCCAATTACAGGAATTAGAGGCACAGATAAAATTGACAAAGGGTCAAAACTTAATCCAAATGAGTCACCCAGGCCCTACCTTTGACCCCTTCAGGTGATACTGGGAGCCCGGAGAAGGTGACATGCTGCTCCTAAGCCTTGGTAAGTAAAGCAGGTAGAACAAATAGTGTGGTAAGGCTGGTTTGCATCTGGCTCCAAGGGAATATCAGGGTGTGGTTTCCTTTCCCTCAGACATATCGAAGACTGAAAGTAGCATTCTCCTGGCCTAGAATCGGTGATAGTGGATCTTCAGAGGGCAATTCATTGACTCCCCCAACAACACTGTCACAAAACTACTGGTAGATCAGCTACTGCGTCCTGCCTGGTATGGGACTGAGTGCAGTGGGACTGGAATTATTATTGGAAATAGGGTCACTGCTGCTCCAAACTGATAATCAGGCACTATCCTAGGAGGTATTTTATAGAGCAGATAGTCCAATCTCCAGTTTTACAGACCAGGAGATGACTGATCTAAGTGTCACAAACTCTACATCCAAGTCCTACCTCTACCACTAAAGTCACTATATATCCTCGGGACATGCCACATAACTACTCTGGGGTCTCAGTGCCCATATTTGTAAAATAAACTCCTAACTCTTAATTCTAAGTCAACATGGTATTATAATAGCAAAGAAAAAATACCTTAAAGTACTTAAATTAGTCTAGCATTTTTCCCATCAAACTGCATTGTCTCTACTATCCCTGTGAAATTTACCAGAGTACTATTTATGACTGTTGATTATTTACTTAATGAAGCAAACAGCCTACATTACAAAATGATACTAGATCTTATTTTAGACTAGAGTTACCCAAAGCCTAAATTCTGGTAGTCCTAAATTTATACCACTTTTAATTTTCATTACTTCACTAACTTTACAAATATATTGAACATTTTTGGTAATCAGAAGTAGAATTATTTTGTTTTACTTTTTTGAGACAGGGTCTTGCTCTGTCACCCAGGCTGGAACGCAGTGGTGCGATCATGGCTCACTGCAGCCTGAACTCCTGGGCTCGAGTGATCCTCCCACCTCAGCCTCCCAAGTAGCTGGGACTACAGGCATGCACCACCAGCTAATTTTTAAAAAATTTTTATTTTGTAGAGACAGGGTCTCATTGTATTACCCAGGCTAGTCTCAAACTGCTGGGCTCAAGCGATCTGCCTTTCTCAGCCTCCCAAAGTACTGGAATTACAGGTATAAGCCACTGCACTGAGCTGAATTATTTACATAATATTTCCATTCTTAAAAATGAAAAAAGGCTATTTCCAAATGTGTTGTAATTCTAAATTAACGTCAAAAACTTTAAAGGAAGAACAACCACTACTCTGTTTGCAATCATCTATTTGATATTGCCACATTTTTCTGGAACCACTTTACAAATTTAAAATCTTATTTTATACCAAAATCCTCATTCATTAAAAAATCATCATAAATTATCATCTAAGACACACCATATATTATTAGTGCAGAAATTTAAGTAAGAGCCGGGCGCGGTGGCTCACGCTTGTAATCCCAGCACTTTGGGAGGCCGAGGCAGGCGGATCACGAGGTCAGGAGATCGAGACCACGGTGAAACCCCGTCTCTACAAAAAATACAAAAAAAAAAAATTAGCCGGGCGTAGTGGCGGGCGCCTGTAGTCTCAGCTACTCGGAGAGGCTGAGGCAGGAGAATGGCATGAACCTGGGAGGCGGAGCTTGCAGTGAGCCGAGAGCGCGCCACTGCACTCCAGCCTGGGCGACAGAGCGAGACTCCGTCTCAAAAAAAAAAAAAAAAAAAAGAAATTTAAGTAAGTTAGAACTGAAAATCTAAAAAGGGAAAAATGCCAACCATTAAATTGAGGGGGCATTTAGAGAAAAAGAACAGTTTAGAATGATGGAATAAATAAGCTCTAATTCCTCAGAAACTGGACTTAACTTCTTCTTCCCAATTAAAAATTTAATTTCTTCTCTGTATAAACTCTCGAACTGTAAGTAGGTTTTGATGAGAAGCTCATACCAGCATCTTAGATCTTAGGTAAAACCTCTGATTTTCCCTTTGAGTGTTAAGACCTCCAATAACATACATCTCAATAATAAAACCATAGCCAGTGTATGTTATTGAAGGCATAACATGAATAGGTTATACTAATTGTTATATTAATAGGTGTAAAAAATCTCCATAACTTCTCAACATACTCCTTCAGATTTGTGATCAAAATCTGTCCATTTCTTTTCTCTCTCTTACAATCTATTATTTTTAAATATTTGTATTAAAATACGTAAGAAATTTAAAAGAGCAACTGAAGTTTGGTATGACAATTGTCTTCAGTTCATCACATGTGGCATTTCACTTCATTTTACTCCTCTATTAACTAAATGTGACTCTTCTGACCTATGTGGCAGCATGAATCTGGAGCCACGCAACTCTGGGTTCAAACCTAACTCTACTTTTTATTAATTATGTGGCCATAGGCAAATGTGTTAATCTCCTTGAGCTGCATTTCTTATAAAATGAAAATAATACCTGCCTTTTTGCTGGGATGATTAAGATATTTTATATAAAACATATTGCTCAAAGTAGGGGAGCTGCTTAACACTTACGGAACATTACATGAATACAATGAGCTCTGTATGTATTACAAGCGAAAAAATTATAAGAAAAAATTGTTTATGATTAAGTATGAAACAAATAAAAAATTCAGCATCACCCTAAGAACACCTGTAAACATGGCTGGGCATGGTGGTTCATGCCTGTAATCCCAGCACTTTGGGGGACCAAGGTGGGCAGATCGTTTGAGCCCAGGAGTTCAAGGCCAGCCTGGTCAATGTGGTGAAACCCTGTCTCTACTAAAAATACAAAAATTAGCTGGGTGTGGTGGCATGCGCCTGTAATTCCAGCTACTCAGGAGGCTAAGACATGAGAATCCCTTGAGCCTGGAGGTTGCAGTGAGCTGAGACTGCCCTACTGCACTCCAGCCTGGATGACAGAGGGAGACTCTGTCACAAAACAAACAACAAAAAAAGAACAGTTGTAAACAATGCAAGGACAGTACTTTAAAGCAGGCTTTTGAATACAAAAACCCACGCTTAAATGAAAGCACCTCCAATTAGTACAAACAAATCAACACTCCCTTTAAAAGCAGCAGAAAAAAAAAGTTTCTTCATAGTGGATTAAATGTCAAGAAATCACAAGCAAAAATGTTAAACACTGGGTGAAAAAAGAAGTAGTAAAAAGTTTTTGAAAATATTCTATTACATACAAAATATTTTAAAATCTTCAATTATACAAATTCAAACTAAAAATACCCAAGCACCGGCTGAGCACAGTGGTTCATGCCTGTAATCCCAACACTTTGGGAGGCCGAGGCGAGTGGATCACAAGGTCAGGAGTTCGAGACCAGCCTAGCCAAAATGATGAAACCCCATCTCTACTAAAAATACAAAAATTAGCTGGGAGTGGTGACACACGCCTATAATACAGCTACTCGGGAGGCTGAGGCAGGAGAATTGCTTGAACCCGGGAGGCAGAGGTTGCAATGAGCTGAGATAGAGCCACTGCGTTCCAGCCTGGGCGACACAGCAAAACTCCATCTGTTGCTGGGAGTAGGGGGAACCCAAGCACCAACAAATTAATGACTCCTGTCAGCAGGTGGCTCTAGTGACACTGGAATAACAATATCAAATACTATAGGAAAATACAGTTGGTAAAAAATGTGTCGATTCTCAGAAATTTGGAGTCAAAAAAAGTCATGTCAATACTTCAATCCAATAATGAATATTAGTGGTAATGCTATTTAAAAGGAAAACAAAGTTAGCAATCATGTTCTCAGTGTTTGAGAAAGAAAGGTAACTTCGCCTTTTTTTTCCTTTAAAAAATGGCTAGGAAAGAAGAAATTTAATATTTTCCACTCATACCTCTTCCTACTTTCTAGCTCCAGAAGGGTTTTTTTTTTTTTTTTTTTTTTGCTTATGTAATCAATTTAAATACTTACTCTGAACCTGCAGCCATTTCCAAGTATGATGTCTCTGCTGTATCAACCCCCAATGGGATCACTATGCTCATGACGTTCGCCTCTGGTAAATTCGATTACTATGGAGTCCTATGCATTGGTATCCAAAACACTGGGGCATGCCAGCCACAGTGCTCATTGCAAACATCTAAGTGCATCCACAAACCCTGTTTAAAAGAAAAGGAGACAAAAAAGCAACAGTCACACTATAACAGTAAGTAAAATAACATGAAGAAAACATTCTTTATTAAAATCTCAATATAAATTGAAATTTGCTTAGAGTCTCTCTCATTAATTTTTCTGGAATTGAGTTATGTGATCATGATCAAAAGAAAAGTTTCTAAATCACAATCTTTCTGAGGGAATGAATTTAGAATGCCACAAGAAGATTACTAAGACATATTTAGTGAAGAACCAAAAATTATTCATTTTAAAAGATAAAATGTAATTTCTTATAGTGTCAGTATGCAAAAATAAGTCTTCTTTGTTCAGTGAGTGATCTAACAATATACTAACAAATACTGAGTACTTACTATGGACTAAGCACCATAATCAGCTTTTTACATGGATGGTCTATTTAATCCTCCTAATTCTAAGGTAGGTATCTCCATTTTACCACTGAGGAAAAGAAAACCAAAACAGGCTAATACCGAAAAGCACTGTGTAATTGTCTATTATTGTATATTTTCATATTATAATAATTAGTAATCTGGTAGCTCTCCTCCAGCTACACATGGTTTAAAAATAACTGAATCAAGGTTGCTCCACTTAAGAGATGAAACCAGGATGTGAACCAATTCTACTCTACTGTTTGTATCTGTATGTAAGGGAAACTATGTTATTTGTAATAAATTCAATTATTGTACGGTAGTTTTCATTTTCTATAACAGGTAAATCTAGGTATACTGTTGAGGGAATTCTCTTTTTCTTCCGTTAATATTGTTCAATTATTAAAGAGTTAATACTCCCTAATTCAATTAGTAGAAAAAACTAATGAATTTTTTTTTAACAAATTTACAATAGCAACTAAAAGATACTTAGATTCAACATCAATTTTTCTAATTTAAATTCACTACATAACAGTGGCTACAGGTATGTTTATAAAATATCTACTCAAAGTCTTCTCAAAAATTATGCAGGTGCAACTCAGGAACAAAACCAATATAGATAATCCTATAAATTAGAAAACAGCGACAGTCATTATCCTTGTCTCTGTAATGTAATACCTGAAATATTGAAAAGCAGTGTGCAATTGTCTATTACTGCATTTTATATTATAATAATTAGTAATCTGGTAGCTCTCTCCCAGTTACACATAGTTTAAAAGTTCAATGCTGCTAGTTTTCTTGCAGCATTCAAACCACTATTAACACGTTATTTACCCGCTTTAGTAATCTTCCCCCATAATGTATGAACTCGCAATCTGTATAATCTGTGAAACAGGAATTAACCTGAATAGATATTCTCAAATGTAACTAAGTATTACAGGCAGATATAAGAATTGCTACTTGAAGAAACACTGTTTTTTATGTTAGACTCACAAAAGTCTTGTATTTTAGGTATATACTATATTTAGTGGTATATTTATTTACCAGAGGCAGACACTGAAAGGAAATCAAGTTATTATTAAAGTCTTTTAAGTAACTGAGTGATATTTCTTATCTAAAATAATCTACTTAGGTATTTATTTACTAGTATGTCCCTTTTTATATAAATATGCCATCCTCAATACATACCACACTTGAGCTGTTTCAGTAAAGAGCTTGCCACAAACCTCCTTCAGACAATGATTTCTATTTGTGCTATTGCTGCTTGTGTTCCAAACTGCACAGTGCCTGGGACATAACAGCATTCTACAAAGAATTGGTGAATGCATTAGAGCACTTGAGATGAAACTGCAGCTCTGGCTTAATTAACTAAACGAACTATCACCCTGTATAATCAAGTGTCATTAAAAACGACTACATGACATCCCCATAACTGCATTTCCCTAAAAACACAGAAGCTTATCCTCAGGACAAAGATACATCATCACATCCGAAACAGAACTGCAGACTCTGAATTTAATTCAATAGGAAAAGCAGATCTCAGTAATTTACTCACAAGAGGTCAGAAGACAAGAGGTCATATGTATTAAGACACCGAGGCAATCTTATAACGAGAAAACTCACATTGCTTAAAAATGTCGTTGATATTTAATAAAATGATGAATTCGTTAGGGTCCAATCATAGTTTTTTTAAAAAGGGAAAGCCAATGTAGTAAGCAGAAAAGATGTGACCTTTAACACAGTGAGCTTAAAAAACAGTCAAAAATAGGCCGGGCATGGTGGCTCACACCTGTAATCCTAGCACTTTGGGAGGCTGAGGCGGGCGGATCATGAGGTTAGGAGATTGAGACCATCCTGGCCAACATGGTGAAACTCCGTCTCTATTAAAAATACAAAAATTACCTGGGCTTGGTGGCATGTGCCTGTAATCCCAACTACTCAGGAGGCTGAGGCAGGAGAATCACTTGAACTAGGGAGTCAGAGGCTGCAGTGAGCTGAGATCGCGCCACTGCACTCCAGCCTGGTGAAAGAGCAAGACTCCATCTCAAAAAAAAAAAAAAAGTTATAAATAAAGGGAAAAGGTTTTTAACACAACCTTAACAATTAACACAATGTTTCACATCTTATGTGTGAATCAAAAAACTGGTCATCCAGCTGACAAGTAAAATATGTACAAAATACATTGAGAATAAAGGGCAGCCATTAAAGAAATAATATAAAAGGAAATACCATGAGATGTCTGGTAAATCTGAGGTCCAAGAAAGAATAAATGTCTTCACAAAACCTGCTTATCCAGAATAGACCTAGAAACCAAGTGAACATAGGAGTTTTGAGCTATTTTTAAATGGCATAAAATTACAATTACTTCTAACTAACATGGTACCTAAAACCAAAGTGACTCACACAAAGCAGCCAATTCTTAAAAGGATAAATTTACTCTTCTCTTTTCACACAAATGAATGTAAACACAAGTAAAGGCAACAATAAAAGCTGAATACTAAATCAAACTGGAAAAAGAAACACTGGGATACAATATTAAATTTAATATTTAAAAAATTTTAAAAATAACTGTAAAAATATTAAATTTTAATACAATATTAAAAACAGATTTAGCAAAGGCTACAATACCAAAACAAAAACAATAAAAACAAACAAGACTCTCAAGTAGGAAAAATGAAGTAAAAGGCAAATAAAGCAATTAAAGTAGAAAACAGTTTATCAGAAAAACTGGAAGACTGAAGCTGCCTTTAAGACCATGTTAAAATAAACAGAAAACAGGCTGCGCACAGTGGCTCACACCTGTAATCCCACCACTTTGAGCAGCTGAGGCAGGCAGACTACTTGAGCCTAGGAGTTCAGGAACAGCCTGGGCAACATAGTGAGACATCATCCCTACAAAAAATACAAAAACTAGCTGGATGTAGGGATGCACACCTGTAGTCCCAGTTACTTGGGAGGCTGAGATGGGAAGACTGTTTGAGCCCAGGAGGTCAAGGCTGCAGTGAGCCATGATTGCACAACTGCACTCCAGCCTGGGTGACAGAGGGAGACGCTGTCTTAAAAAAAAAAAAAAAAAAAGACAGAAAACAAAAAGTAACACTTTAAAGATTAATATGATACCCAAAAGGCAGAAAGAATAAAAATACGAGGAAAAGTATTTTTCTAAAATTACAAATAAAAGTGCCCAATATAACAATCTCTTTGAGGAAAGAGCCATTTATTATATTTCTGTCCTTTATAAGCACCTGGCACAGTGCTTAATATTTTAAATTAATGTATATATTTTGGATGTGTATCACTAAGAGACTAAGCAGGTAAATTTTTGGCTTAATTACTAATGGAAATAATTAAAGAAACTTGAAATTTTGAGGAGACATGTAACTGAGATTGGAAATTAAACAGCCCTTATTATTCATTTACCATTTAATTTACAGCAGCTGACTACGGTAAAATGAATAGACAATCAAGATCCATTCCAAGTTACTACCTATGAATGCTTGGGCAAGTCATTTCACTGCTCTTTCAACTATAAATGGAAGTTGATTAGGCTGATGATCTTACAATTACATTAATAGATTATTCCAAGTAATCAAAACAACAGAATTTTAGATTCTAAAAAACTATAAAATATAAATTTGATAACAAAATGAATATGTATTTCTACAACTGAGCTAGCATTACTACCAGATAGTGCTCTACAAGCACTTATCTGATACTCAAACTTCCCCAACTAGTGGTTATAATAATAATGATAGCAAATTCTGAATGCTTACAATGCTTAATCTCCACAATAAGCCTATGGTATAGGTGCATTTATTATCCCCATTTTACAATGAGGTAGAGAGGTTAAACTTGTCTGAAGTTCATAACTAATAAATAGCCAAATCAAGATCTGAACCCTTGTGGTCTGATTCCAGAGCCTACACATCAGTATGCCTGAAATTAAAAACCGCCAGATGGCCGAGAGCTGTGGCTCACACTTGTAATCCCAGCACTTTGGGAGGCCTAGGTGGGTGGGTCACCTGAGGTAAGGAATTCAAGACCAGCCTGGCCAACATAGTGTAACCATGTCTCTACTAAAAATACAAAAATTAGCTGGGTGTGGTGGGGCACACCTGTAATCCCATCTACTTGGGAGGCTGAGGCACGAGAATTGCTTGAACCCAGGAGACAGAGGTTGCAGTGAGCCAAGATTGCTCCACAGCACTCCAGCCTGGGTGACAGACTTTGCCAAAAAAAAAAAAAACACCAAAAGAACAACAACAACAAAAAAAACCCTGCCAGATGATAGGTAAAATAAATAATCTAGAATTTACAATTAAGGAAGAAAAAATTGACAGCTGCCTCTCTCAAAAAGGGAAATTAAATACTTAAGTATCTCACTCCAGAATATCTGGATTGCATTTCCTCTGATCATTAAATGAAACCGCACTAACAAAACCGACCTTGCTCCTCCCTCAAACCTGATCTAGTTAACAAACTTACATTTAATCTGTAACAATGCATTAAAACACCACAAACGTGGGCAAATACAGTCACAAAGTCTAAAATTTGTGTTTATGGCCAGGTGCGGTGGCTCACACCTGTAATCCCAGCACTTTCGGAGGCCAAGGTGGGTGGATCACCGAGGTCAGGAGTTCGAGACCAGCCTGGCCAACATGGTGAAACCCCCACCTCTACTAAAAATACAAAATTAGGTGGGCATGGTGGCACATGCCTGTAGTCCTGGCTACTCAGGAGGCTGAGGCAGGAGAATCACCTGAACTGCATAGCCTGGGCAACAAGAGCAAAACTCTGTCTCCAAAAAAAAATAAATAAATAAAGCAATAAAATAAAATTAAATGGAACACTACTCAGTCATACAAAGGAACAAACTATTACTACAGGCAACAACTTGGGTGAATCCAAGGTAATTATGCTGAGTGAAAAAAAAAAAAAGCCAATCTTGGCTGGGCACAGTGGCTCACACTTGTAATCCCAGCACTTTGGAAGGCTGAGGCGAGTGGATAATTCGAGGTCAGGAGTTCAAGACCAGTCTGGCCAAGATGATGAAACCCCATCTCTACTAACAACAAAAAAAATTAGGCCGGGCCCAGTGGCTCACGCCTGTAATCCCAGCACTTTGGGAGGCCGAGGCAGGCAGATCACGAGGTCAGGAGATCGAGACCACCCTGGCTAACATGGTAAAACCCTGTCTCTACTAAAAATACAAAAAAAAAACCAAAAAAAACCAACTTAGCCAGGTGTGGTGGTGGGCACCTGTAGTCCCAGCTACTTGGGAGGCTGAGGCAGGAGAATGGCGTGAACCCGGGAAGCGGAGCTTGCAGCGAGCCGAGATTGCGCCACTGCACTCCAGCCTGGGCGACAGAGCGAGACTCAGTCTCAAAAAAAAAAAAAAAAAATTAGCCAGGTGTGGTGGCGGGCACCTGTAATCTCAGCTCATCAGGAGACTGAGGCACAAGAATTGCTTGAACCTGGGAGGAAGAGGTTGCAGTGAGCCAAGATTGCACCACTGCACTCCAGACTGGGTGACAAAGTGAAAACTCCATTCCCCCCCGCCCCAAAAAAAAGCCAACCTCAAAAAGTTACATACTATTTAACTCCATTTATATAACATTCTTAAAGTAATAAATTATAGAAATGGAGGATAGGTTATTCAGAAGGAAAGGGGTAGAGAGAGGTAGGTATGGTTACATAGGAGAACAATATTAAGGATCCTCGTGGTGATAAAGTTGTTCTATACCTTACCTGTGGTGGTGGGTACAGGTACCCACACATGTGATCATAATGCACAGAACTAAATCTAGACAAACAAACGAGTACAAATACAACTGGGAAGCCTGAATAAAATGAGAAGATTGTATCAATGTCAATATTCTGGTCTTGGCCAGGTGTGTTGGCTCACGTCTGTAATTTCAGCACTTTGGGAGGCTGAGGCAGAAGGATCACGTGACGATAGCAGTTTCAGAACAGCCTGGGCTACAGTGTGTGACCCAAACTCTACAAAAATAAAAAAATTAGCTGGGCATGGTGGTGCAAGCCTGCAGTACTAACTATTCAGGAGATTGAGGTAGGAGGATTGTCTGAGCCTAGGAGTTTGAGATTACAGCAAGCTATGATCATACTACTCTCCAACCTGGGCAACAAAGGGGAGACCCTGTCTCTTAAAACAAACAAACAAACAAACACACACTAGTCAGGACATTGTACTACAATTTTACAAGATGTTACCATTGAGGGAAACTGCGTACCATGGTTTGAATAAGATTTGTCCCTGCCAAAACTCATGTTGAAACCTTAATTTCTAGTGAAGCAAGGTTATGATGTGGAGCCTTTAAGAGGTAGGGCCTTGAACAGAAGGTGTCTGGATCATGAGGGCCCCGGCTCTGTGGGTGGCTCGGTGCTAGTCTTGTGGTAGTGACAGCATTATCTCTGGCAAGACTGGATTAGTTCTCTGAGGAATAGATTCGTTCCTGAGAGAGTGGGTTGTTAAAAATTTTAGCCAGAACACCCTTTGAGTTCTGCTTTTTCACATGTGCCCATTTCCCTTTTGATTTTCCTCCATGTTGTGATGCCACCATGCTTCTTGAACTTCCCAGCCTGCAGAGCAGTGAACTAAAAAACCCTTTAGGCCGGGCGCAGTAGCTCACACCTGTAATCCCAGCACCTTGGGAAGCCAAGGCAGGTGGATCACGAGGTCAGGAGATTGAGACCATCCTGGCTAACACAGTGAAACCCCGTCTCTACTAAAGATACAAAAAAATTAGCCAGGCGTGGTGGCGGGCGTCTGTAGTCCCAGCTACTCGGGAGGCTGAGGCCGAAGAATGGCATGAACCCAGGAGGCGGAGCTTGCAGTGGGCCGAGATCGCACCACTGCACTCCAGCCTGGGTGACAGAGCAAGACTCCGTCTCAAAACAAACAAACAAACAAAAAAACAACAAAAAAAGCAAAACAAACAAACAAAAATACAAAAAACCTTCTATTAATTACCTAGTCTCAGATATTCTGTTATAGCAACACTAAATGGACTAAGACACTGGGTAAAAATACATAGAATTTCTCTATTATTTCTTACAACCATATGCAAATCTATAATTATCACAAAATTAAAAGTTTAATTTTTTAAAATGACATTAAAATTGTGGCCTTCAAACTCTTTTTGAGCATTGGTAGCAATTTTCCTATACATGAAATATTAACACAGAAATCTAGGCATCCTTTTTGATTGTAACATGAAAAAAGTTTTAATCTCCTATGCTTTAACCAATAATTGTTAGTGTCCACTTGAAGTGCTGTACTAAGAAAGCCAAATATAATGGGAGAATGCCACAGTGATGTCTGCCAATGGGTAGAGTAGGCATTTGTACTTCATATTTGCTACATCTGTGGTTTAAAAAAATAGCAGGGGAATGTCCACGCCTGTACACCCTCTCACCTATGGCTTCCTGAAGAACTGTTTGAAAATCAATAGCTAAAAGAAAATCCTGACTTAAAATCTGATAGGAAAAACTTGTTTCACTGGCATATTCTACTTGTCCAAAGGACACACTGAGTAGAATATTTTTTACTCTTACAAAAAATAGTGTTAAAGCTTATTGTAATTAATAATCAAACAACAACAAAATCCTAGGCTGGACATGGTGGCTCACAACTGTTATCCCACATTTTGGGAGGCCAAGGCAGGAGGACTGCTTGAGGCCAGGAGATTGAGGCCAGCCTGGGCAAAAAATCAAGACCCTGTCTCTACAAAAAATTTTTTAAAAATTTGCCAGGTGTAGTGGTATGTGCCTGTAATCCCAGCTAATTGGGAGGCCAAGGTGAGAGCATCACTTGCACCCAGGAGTCTGAAGTTACAATGAACCATGACAGCACCAGTGTACTCCAGCCTGGGGAACAGACCAAGACTCTGTCTCTAAAAAAAATAAATAAGTAAAACAAAAATAAGTAAATAACTTTTTTTAAAAATCCTGCAAACACTTTTTTTTTTGTTTTGAGACGGAGTCTCGCTCTGTCATCCAAGCTGGAGTACAGTGGTGCGATCTCTGCTCACTGCAACCTCCACCTCCCAGGTTCAAGCGATATTCCTGCCTCAGCTTCCCAAGAAGCTGGGAATACAGGCGTCTGCCACCACGCCCAGTTAATTTTTGTATTTTTAGTAGAGACAGGGTTTCACCATGTTGGCCAGGCTGGTCTCAAACTCCTGACCTCAGGTGATCTGCCTGCCTCAACCTCCCAAAGTGCTGGGATTACAGGCTTGAGCCACCACGCCCAGCCCCATTTTTCTTTAACTTACTTAAGCTATATAGACCATTAGACTTGATCATTATTACTTTTTAGCCTTTTTTTTTTTTTTTTTTTGAGATAAGAGTCTTGCTGTGTCGCCCAGGCTGGAGTGTGGAGTGCAGTGGTGTGATTTCGGTTCACTATAACCTCTGTCTCCTGGGTTCAAGAGATTATCCTGCCTCAGCCTCCTAAGCAGCTGGGACTACAGGTGCGCCACCATGCCCAGATAATTTTTGTATTTTTAGTAGAGACAGGGTTTTATCACTGGCCACACTGGTCTCAAGCTCCTGACCTCCAGTGATCCACCCACCTTGGCCTCCCAAAGTGCAGGGATTACAGGCATGAGTCACCATGCCTGGCCTTTATTTATTTATTTATTTATTTATTTATTGAGACATTTTCACTCTGTCACCCAGGCTGGAGTGCTGTAGCACAATCTCGACTCACTGCAACCTCCGCCTCCCATGTTCAAACAATTCTGCCTCAGCCTCCCAATTAGGTGGGATTACAGGTGCCCACCACCATGCCCAGCTAATTTTTGTATTTTTAGTAGAGACAGCATTTCATCATATTGGCCAGGCTGGTTTCGAACTCCTGATCTCAAGTGATCCACCCACCTTGGCCTCCCAAAGTGATGGGATTACAGGCATGAGCCACCATGCCCCACCTTTTTCAGCCATTAAATAACCAAATAAGAGCATGTTTTTGATTAAAACAAAGTTGGCAATTATTTTATTCTGTCATTTTTTCTTCCCCACTCGCCCACCAATCCCCCCAAACCCCAAGATGGAGTTTTGCTCTTGTTGCCCAGGCTGGAGTGCAATGGTGCCATCTTGGCTCACTGCAACCTCCATCTCATGGGATCATGCGATTGTCCTGCCTCAGCCTCCTAAGTACCTCCATCACAGGCATCTGCCACCACGCCCGGCTAATTTTTTATATTTTTAGTAGAGACAGGGTTTCACCATGTTGGCCAGGCTGTTTTCGATCTCCTGACCTCAAGTGATCCACCCACCTTGGCCTCCCAAGGTGTTAGGACTACAGGCATGAGCCACCATGCCCAGCCTATTCTGTCATTCTTTAATCTCAAGTAAAACAGTGTCCTCACTCTCCTTCTATCTCCTTCTAAGTATGCTTTCTATCACTATTTTGAATCCATTTCTTTCATACTAGAAAACTTGAGACTTTTCTTCTTTCCCTCTCTAAAAACAACGTGCATCAAATCTAATTAATAGAATTTAAACAAATCTTTCTGATGGTACTGTCTACATTTTATTATCTCAGACCTGGGCAATGAATACTTAGCTCTAAGTAGTTTCTTTCCCTATACTAACATGGCTTTTAAATCACTGGTTCCCAAACATAGATCCACAACTGTTACTTTTCATATACCTAAGGATAGGAGTAGAAAATGATAGGTTCCTAGGCCTTACCCTAGAGATTCTCATGTAGTAGGTCTGAGACGTGGCCTGAATGCCTTATCAAAAAATTACAAGGGCATTCACACCAGTGCTCTATTTTAGTATTGGTTACAACATTGGACAGAATATTATACTTCAAAAGCCACTAGTTTCCTCATAACTTTGACCTATTCAAAAAAAGTGTAGTTCACAGTAATTCCAGTCAAGTTCCTAATCTTGATATTTTATCAAGTTACCTTGTTCCATACTAATAATCCAATCTATAACTCCTTTGATTATACAAGTCCTTTTTGCTATTGTTGGCATATCCTTACTCATTCCTCTTCAAATTCACTGATTTTCTTTTCCTTTTCTTTCCCACCCAATAAAAATCATATTAGACCTTCAAGAATCAATGCTTCCTTGAAGCCTTCCCAATTTTTTTAGATAGCTTTAAGACATCTGGCAAATCAACCTCCTAAGGGCTGTTTCCTCAGCTGTAAATAACAATTTGACTAGTCTTTATCTCAAAAGACTGCTCCAGCTATAAAACTTGTTCTACACTAATGTCCTCCATTCTTAACCTTCTAAAGAATGCACTACTTACATTAACTACTGGTTTATATTTTGACAGACATTATTTTAGAACAGCTGTTAAGTGCATAGCTTCCACAATTAGATCATCTATTTGACTCCATAACAAGAACTGAGGTATTTCTATATTACCTCAAAGCCTGTAATTCAGTGGCTAAGATACCCACCTAAATTATTATTGATTAAACCACAATTTCCCTTTTTCTAACACATAAATCTCTCCTCCTTCCTTCAAATGAACATGAAAAAACAAAACCTGCCACTGTTACTAATGTAGTTGCCCCCAGGCTCAGTCCTCCCCATTATTAGTCTCCCATCAATCTTGGATTCAATTTTTCATTTGTTTGATTTACTATTCCCATCCATCTACTGGATGTACATCTATAATATCTGCCATCACTTCAAAAATCAAGCCTTCAAAGTGAAACTTTCTTTTCCACACATCTTCTTTCATTCTATTTTTTATCAGTATTGCCATTCTCTTCTCCTTCTTTCCTTCCAGTTTCCTATTATATCCAGCCACCCAATCTTTTGTGCCTCCTCAGTGTTTAAGACTCATTATCCCTCAGCCGCCATGGCCCCTACCATCATCTTCATCATCTGAATAATCCAACAATCAACAACCCTTTCGATTTGTCACTATCAACTTCTAAGTAATTTGTCTCTAAAGAATGGAATTCTTAGTATTGTTTAAGCATTTCCCTCCTCCCTCAGAGTACAACTATTCTATTTTAAAACCAAATCAAATAAAATTCATTCATTTAACATATTTATTGAACATACACTATGTTCTAGATACTGCTCTAGGTGCTTGGGAATGGGCAGTGAACAAAATTATATTGCTCTTATGACACCTGAAATGACCTATGGCAATCCAATATAATCAAGGGTACCTTCAAGTAGTGGTTTTTTTTTTTTTTCCTGGAGTGCAGTGGCACAATCTCAGCTCACTGCAACCTCTGCCTCCCAGGTTCAAGCAATTCCTCTGCCTCAGCCTCCCACGTAGTTGAGATTACAGGCATGCACCACCACAACTGGCTAATTTTTGTATTTTAGTAGAGATAGGGTTTCCCTATGTTGGCCAGGCTAGTCTCGAACTCCTGACCTCAAATGATCCACCTACCTCGGCCTCCCAAAGTGCTGGGATTATAGACATGAGTCACCGTGCCCGGCCTTAGAGTAGTTTTCTTAAGTAGCTGCCTTTGATTAATGATTTGTTTATTCTCAATACCTTGTCAAGAATTAGT
Organism: Hylobates moloch; assembly: GCF_009828535.3. Classification (NCBI taxonomy): domain Eukaryota; kingdom Metazoa; phylum Chordata; class Mammalia; order Primates; family Hylobatidae; genus Hylobates; species Hylobates moloch. The sequence goes on along the minus strand of NW_026652276.1, from coordinate 185,799,932 downwards.
CCTTTATAAGGATCAATAGAAAGCTACAAAAATTTTCAAATGACTTTAATTCAAATTATTGAACAGCCACTCTTTAGCTATGTGACCCTAGGAAATGTCTCAGTCTCAGGCCGTGCACGGTGGCTCACACTTGTAATCCCAGCACTTTGGGAGGCCAAGGTGGAGGGATCACTTGAGCTCAGGAGTTAGAGACCACCCTGGACAACATGGTGAAACCCCATCTCTACAAAAAACAAAACATGAAAATTAGCCAGGTGCGGTGCTGCAGGTGAAGCTGAACACCTGAGGTAAGCTCGGGAAGCTGAGGTGGGAGAATTGCTTGGGCCTGGGAGGTGGAGGTTGCAGTGAGCTGAAATCATGCCACTGCACTCCAGCCTGGGTTAGTGAGACCATCCCTCAAAAAAAAGCAAGAAAGAGGAAAAAGAAAACAGAAATGTCTCAGTCTCGACTGGGCTGATGGCTCATGACTGTAATCCCAGCACTTTGCGAGGCTGAGGCAGGCGGATCACTTGAGCCCAGGAGTTCAAGACCAGCAAGGCCAACGTGGGAAACCTGGTCTCTAAAGAAATTCAAAAATTAGTCAGGCATGGTGGCCCATGCCTGTGGTCCCACCTACTCGAGAGCCTGAGGTGAGAGGATGGCTTGAACACAGGAGGCGGAGATTGCAGTGAGCCAAGAACACACCACTGCACTCCAGCCTGGGCGACAGAGCCAGACTGTGTCTCACAAAAAAAAAAAAAAAAAAGTCTCAGTCCCTCTAGGCCACTCAGGAAAAAATGAGCAAAATACCTATTTTTTTGTTCAGAGTAAGATATGCAGACACAGTGTAGATATTTATTTATTAATGTTAGTTGTCTCTTAGAATATACAAAAATTATATTATTCAGTCCAATGATAATAATCAATTCCAATCAGAATACTGTTGGCCACTAAACAAATGGTGAAAGAACAGCAACTCTATTACTATATTTGAATAGTTATCTTAATATTTCAGATGTATTTAAAATATTTACTATAAAAATCTTAAGACTAAAGTAAGAGTAGGCTTAATTCCTAAGTACTTATCAAACCCATAAAATCAGTAAGGGACCAAAATTAATTATAAATATATATATATATATATACGTAAATACTTTCAAGTTTAAACAGTTTTACTTCTACAGCATTTTCCTGTCTTTTAATTCCAAGACTTACAATATCTCAAGATCAGCTTCCTCCTCTTCATAAGGTAATGTAAATAGAAAAACAAAAACCTGGAAATGAGAAGACTAGTATAATACAACTAGAGAGTTGAAGCTTAAGGAAAGAAAATGTCTGTGCACTTTATACACAAAAATGAATTATGGAATTAATAGATCCGCATATCCAATAAGAAAAATACTCAGTATGCAAACACACATGAGCTTTTAGAGTAGCCTATCTTGAACTTCAAAAAAGCACACAATCTCTGAAAAAATGTAGAATACAGGCAAAAATAAAATGTCAAGAATGATGTTGGTGGATACAATGAGTCCTATAAGGGACCAGTACATTTGCTATGAGACAGACTACACTCACTTTCACCTTCCAGCTTCATTGTAAGGCTGAGGTGGGAGGACTGCTTGATCCCAGGAGTTAAAGACCAGCATGGACTGTTTAGCGAGACCCTATCTCTACAAAAAAAAATTTGTTTTAAATTAGCCAGACATGGTGGCATGGTGCCTGTAGTCCCAGTTACTTGGGAGGCTGAGGTGGGAGGATCGCTTGAGCCTGGGAGATTAAGGCTGTAGTGGGCCATAATCGTGCCACTGCACTCCAGTCTGGGCGACAGAGCAAGATCCTGTCTCCAAAAAAGAAAAAACAAAAAACAGGACGGGGCCTTTCTGCAAAGGGATTATATATAAATGAAAAATAACCCACATATAGTGAGCTCATCAGCCACTCATAAAAACCATTTAAGCATGAGGAAATTGCTGTGTGTAGCTGGGGATTGAACTACAATTGCTTTTCCCAAAATCCTTAATGAACTATTTACTTTAGGAGGTAAGAGGTGTCAATTTTAAACTTCGTAAGTGAAATTTTAAGCTATGCCGACATAATCTCCTTTGACATGTAACTTCTACTATCACTCTAGATCAATTTAAATGATAAATACCAGTTTCTCACAATTATTCTCAAAGTAATTACACAATAAAACAGCATTTGTCTTTTGGTATAACCATATCACATCCATGAGATTTGCCAGTTTAAACATACAATTCAAAGATCAAACGGTTGACAGATTACTGTATAGCTAACGATTAATACTAATATACAGCACCTAGGTTACTGTACACCAATTACAGGCTTACATTTGAAAAAACCACACAATCTGACTCCAGCGATATTAACCATCAGAATCATCAGTTATTTCCCTTAGGAAGCAGTATGTGCAAGATGAACAAGACAAAATTGATAGCTACTATGATGCTTTTACATAGGAAGGCACTCAACTATCTGCCACTAAATTAATCTATAGTATTATCAGAGTTCAAAATGTCCCTAAAAAAGAATTTAAATCTCACACGACAACAAAGGTCTTTGGATCTTGATATGTTCCAGAACCACTTGAAATCTGTTATTTCATCTAGCAGAGTCCTATAAACCCACTGGATAAACGAGAGTCAGATCCTGAAGTCTCATTTTTAGATTTCCAAGACACTAAATGATCAAAACAGTTACAGTATGTAACTGGATCCATCCCCTCTTGAATTATAGAAATCTAAATTTACATATATACAGGAGACTAGATGTTTGCGAGTTCATCAAAGTTAACACGGAGAATTATAAAAAATATATCTTAAATACTGTACTTGTAATTTAAAATGTCCGTATCAATTTTTTAGTTTCAAGCTAAAATGTATTCTTCGAGTATAGCTCCCCTGACTAGAATTCTGGTTTCCTGTTCCTACATAAACCAGACCAGTAATGCAATGTCCACAGTTTTTGGTTCAACATATTTCAAAATAAGTTACCTAGATCTTTGTGGGGCAATCTGAATGTAAACTTCCTTTTAGATTTCTATTTTTTCCCTATAATCTTTTAGTCATCTTGCCCACACCTAACCTGACTACAATTTTCTTCAGCAATTAATTTGCCTTTATCAAGTTTTCCAAAGCATTTAACTTAGTTTGCATTTAAACAGTTCTCTTTTCACATTCATTTATCACTGGTTTATGTAATACTTAATAGAATAATATAAACACATTACAAGTACAATGGAATTAGCCGATTTGGGAACAAACCTATGACTTCCATGAGCATTCATCTCAACTGGTGGAAGCAGCAGAAAGTAGTTTACATTCATTCAACATACATGGACATTAGTATTTTTAAAAGAAGAATTATTAATCCTGCACATTGGTTAAATGAAGATTAAGGAAACATCTATAGTACCTACATAAAAGATTTTAGAAAAAAATAAACTATAAATAGTGATCACCTTAGCATGTGATAGACCTTACACACAGAAGTCAGAGATTTACTTTTTTCCAGAAACTATCACAGAAAAGGCTATAGAGCTTACTAAGAATTTTACCCAAATTAACTTACTGAATTCTCAAAACCACGCTATGAAATAGGCTCTATTATTATTTCCATTTTGCAGACCAAGAAACAAAAGCACAAAGAGGTAAAAAACATTGCCCAAGGTAGTACAACCTGGTTTGAGTGCAATCAAACCAAAGTGGTATGGTTCTGGAATCTCTACTCTATACGATACAGCTTCTAAAGAAGTACTGTTTTGAGTCCTTTTAACAAACATATGTTACTTTTACATCTTAAGAATTGGAGGTAAATAAGCCATGCTCCATATGTCATTCTCTTAGTGCAAATTTTTCAGTAGCACTCCTCTTAAGTACATATGCTTTTATTCTGGCATTCAAGGCTCAACCACAACTTGATCCCAATTTGTACTGCTGTGATTTCAATTCAAGCTCCTTATCCAAATAGCCCATAGGTTCTGGAAACCAATGAATCATCTTCAACTGGAATATACACAAGCAGTAGACAGAGAGTCTGTCATTTGACACTATACAAAGACCAGTATTTGCTTATTTCAGAGACTCTGAAAATAGTGGCCTGCCTTTTAAAAAGAAATGTCCAGCATGATTTCTCAGAAAAGTATAAAGCACCAAGAATCAGGACCTAAATTTTCAACTTTGATTAACCACTATGTAACTTTATGACCTTGAGAAAATCATTTAAACTCTCTGGAGCTCAATCTCCTTATAAAATAAAAGCAGAGAACTGGAATACAAAAGTGAGCTGGAGCCAGTACTAAAATGCAAATTCAAGGCTCCACTCTAAAGACTTGATTATACTGGTCTGGAAAGGGGCCCCAAGAATGTTCATTTTAATATAATTGATACACGAGGTCCTTGGGCCACAGTGAGAAAAAAATAACAAAGAGATCTCTTAAGTCAATTCTAAATGTAGACTCTTAACTTCAGTCAATTAAGGTGCTCCTTTACACGGCCAGGATGGGAGTTCTGGCCTGAAAGAAAATCCTTTTGTTCATCATGGGGCTTGTTTTTGTACCTTCTGCCATACCTTTTGTTTAAACACTGAATTAAGACTTAGTAGTACTACAAACTGAACTTCCATCAATCTGTTAAGACATATTTGCACACAGTCAATTCAAATTACATTTTAAAGCACCTACCAAATGCTAAGTATCCACTGTATTTCATTAATCTTCATTGTTGTGAAATATGATTATCTTAATTTTCTCAGAATAAAACTTTAAGTTTTAGAGAATATAATATGCACTCTGTAAGTCTCAAAATTTTCTTCTCCTGCTGTCTGAAAATTTCCAAAGAAATTATCATCCAAATTCACTACCAACATCTTGCTATCACTGAAAGAAAATACATAAAACTGATGAGTATTATTGTAATGTAATGAAAGTCTAAGTGTTTTCCTGTTTCTTTTTCTTTTCTTGTCCTTCTTAACCTTTCTGAGTATATATTTCTTTAACTACAAAGTTCTAGAAACCATATACCGCTTTGCCCCAGTTACAGATGTTTCATGCTCTGCTGTATTACCATCTGTGTATACACCATCTCACCAACCCCCTTTTAAAAAGCATTAATTTGCATGTATGTGAAAAATAACCTATTTTAATGTTTTCTAAAAAATATTTTACTTTTTAAAAATTGCTTAACGGAGCCGGGCACAGTGGCTCAAGCCTGTAATCCCAGCACTTTGGAAGGCCAAGGTGGGCGGATCACAAGGTCAGGAGATCCAGACCATCTTGGCTAACATGGTAAAACCCCGTCTCTACTAAAAATACAAAAAAATTAGCCAGGCCTGGTGGCGGGTGCCTGTAGTCCCTGCTACCAGGGAGGCTGAGGCAGGAGAATGGGCGTGAACCCGGGAGGTGGAGCTTGCAGTAAGGGCGACAGAGCGAGACTCCATCTCAAAAAAAAAAAAAAAAAAAAAAAAACAAAAAAAAAAAAAAAAAAAAAAAAAAATTGCTTAAAGAATTTTTTTTTTTTTTTTTTTTTTGAGACAGAGTCTCACTCTTGTCACCCAGGCTGGAGTCCAATGGTGCAATCTCAGCTCACTGCAACCTCTGCCTCCCAGGTTCAAGCGATTGTCCTGCCCCAGCCTCCCAAGTAGCTGGGATTACAGGGGCCCGCCACCACGCCCAGCTAATTTTTTGTATTTTTAGTAGAGACAGGGTAATAGATTTTCTTAATGGAGAAAGGGGAGTATCAAAATTGGAAGATGTTTTTGGCCCTTAGAAATTAAGCTGCTGGCATCAGCAAATCATAAGCCTAAACAATACAACTGTAACTCAAGACTCATTTAGCAATAGTTTTAAAGACTCAATAAGGAACTAGAAGCACATCTTTTTTGTGTGTGTTCTGGATTTCAAATTAGATCAGCATCCAGGAAACTATTTAAATCCCATTTGGGTGGAAAACTGTACAGGAATATTATCCATATAATGCTGTCTATCTTATCTATAGTTTTCTTCCTTAAAATTTATTTTATTTGTTGCAATTTAAAAAGCAGCCCATATGCCTTACAGAAAAACTGGAAAAGAAAAAACAAGAAAATGAAACTCCCACAATCCCAACTATCCAGAAACAAATCAGTTAAAAACCCTGGTGTATATGTATATGTATGTACCCAAGTAAAGAAAAGAAGAAAATTAATTTTTTTTAATTAAGCAAAAGAAAAGAAAAATCTTCGTGTATTTACAACCAACACAGTAAAAACTTTAGGCAAGAATCATCAATAGATGCTAAATCTTGAAGAGGAAAGTCTAATGAGGAAGTGGATATTTATACAATCTCGAAGTATCTCCCCAAAAACTAATTAGTAATGTCAAAAAAAAAAAAAAAGCATCAACTGTACAATAGAGAAACTACTCAACACCTTAACTAAGCTATCAAAATGAACATAATAGTAAAGGGCAAACATACATCATATGCCTCCAGACAATAGAAAAACACATATTTCTAATCTAGTATTCTAGCCAAAAATGTATAATCTGAATAATGAAGAAACCTTAAGACCAAGCCAAACTGAGGAGCAATATATAATAAGCCTTCCAATGTCATAAAAGACAAAGACGGAGGAACTGTTCCAGATTAAAAGAGACTTAAGGGACAACAAAACTAAACGCAATCTGTGATCTTGGATCGGCTAATGGTACTGAAAAAAATGCTAATAAAAGACATAATAGGGACAACTGATAAAACTAGAATATGGACTATTTAGTATTACATCAATGTTAAATTTCCTGAATTTGACAACTACTCTGGTTACTTAGGAAAACATGCGTGTTCTTAGGAAATGCATACTTCAGTAATAAGGGCTGTAAAGGGGCTAGTACTACTGGCAATGAAACCCACTCTCAAAATGGTTCAGGAAAAGTATCAGGTGTATATATAGAGAATAATAAAGCAAACAGCAAAATGTCACAAGTCACATGATCTTGGTACACCATATGAGAGTTATTTGTACTATTAAATTTTCCGTAAATTTTACATGATTTTTAAGTAAGTTAAAACCAAAAATATCTTGGTTTTTTAGCATTCCTCATCATATGTGTGTGGCAATTTTTTAATTAAAAATTGAATCATCAGTGTGATATATCAATTATTTAGTTTTGGAAACCCTCCCAAGTACCTTTGAACATTCCTGGAAAAAAAGTGATTGTTTTCAGGAGAATTAAAGGTGTCTTTCTCTTGCTTTACATCTGAGAAACGCCACTCTACAAACCATAAACACTCACCCCACCACCATCTCTCTAACTAGTCTCAGATAATTAGAGGGGATCAAGATGGTGAATAGTGGCTCTTTGACACCTTGCCAATTCCTGTGAGGCCCATCTGTACTTTCTTCAAATAAATTATGTGAGATTTCCCTATAGCCTTATAACAAATCCTTTATTTAAGCTAGCTAGAGCTGATTTCTGTTCCTTGCATCCAAAAAACCCTAAAACAGCAGGCTTTTAAGAAGGTGAAATAAACTACGGGTTCTCTCAAAGCAGGGACAGTCTTATCTCTCTCTGCATCTGTGGTGCCAGGAAAATAACAGCTACTAAAATTCATCTTTTGTCTGTGCTTCAAAAATATTGTTACAGTGAAGGCTTAATGATGTAAGACGTAATACGCCTCTGTCCAAGGCAACCAATTAAGCAGCTTCATTTAAAGAGAAGAAGCAGAGACTTATTTTCTGGGTAAGAGTTACTATGTATCAGACCAACCTGAGATCCCTATTTATGGCTACTGGACCACAGTCCTAACCATTCAAATTAGTCACATCATGAATCTTCCCATCTCAGCCACTTCATTAAAGAGGAAATGGGGTTTTCAAATTCCTGAACGCTGTCTTTCTTTAAATGTTACATAAAGCAAGATGGTAAGAGGAACTCGAGATATCTCTCTGTAAACTCAAAAAGAGAAACGATTACATACGTTAGTCTGTGAAATAAGAAAACAAAAATATTAGAAGAGTGTATGTTTCTCATACACATTCTCTGAAAGACCCAAACTATGTTTTCCTGACAATATCCTAAGTGGTAATGGTTAATTCTTTTCACCATATTCCTCGCTTTTTACTAAAAACCACTGACACTAGGCTTCATCTTAGGCCAAACAGTAAGGAAGACATATTTAATCTTTAAGCTTATTTAACTCAAATACGTTTAAAATAATTTATAAGTGTAAATTTTTAAGACTTTAAATGGAAATTATTTTAAATACCCTATGAAAACAAAAGTCAACATAAATGAAAAAATTCAAACATTTTTGGTCTCAGATAAAACATGAGACAACATAATTACATGAACTTTATTTATTTTTTTAGAGATGCAGTTTCGCCCTTGTCGCCCAGGCTGGAGTGCACTGGCACGATCTCGGCTCACTGCAACCTCTGCCTCCCAGGTCCAAGCGATTCTCCTGCCTCAGCCTTCCAAGTAGCTGGGATTACAGGCACCGGCCACCAAGCCCAGCTAATTTTTGCAGCAGAGATGGGGTTTTACCATGTTGGCCAGGCTAGTCTTGAACTCCTGAGCTCAGGCGATCCACCTGCCTCAGCCTCCCAAAGTGCTGGGATTACAAGCGTGAGCCACCATGTCCGGCCAGGTGAACTTTAAAGTTATAAGTACTGCAAACCAAAACTAACTCAATCCACTATCGTATGCTAGACAGGCATGACCTTAAATGCTGCAACCAAGTTGGCTATTACACAGGTGTGATGACACAATATCATCTTTCTCAATATTAAAATTCAGGACCAAGAATTTTTTTTTTTTTAATTTACTTATTTACTTTTTTTTTTTGAGACAGAGTCTCACTCTATCGCCCAGGCTGAAGTACAGTGGCACAATCTCGGCTCACTGCAACCTCCGCCTCCTGGGTTCAAGCAATTCTCCTGCCTCGCCCGCCCGAGTAGGTAGGATTACAGGCACCTGCCACCACGCCCGGCTAATTTTTGTAGTTTTTAGTAGAGATGGGTTTTCACCATGTTGGCCAGGCTGGTCTCAAACTCCTGACCTCAAATGATCCGCCTGCCTCGGCCTCCCAAAGTAGTGAAATTACAGGTATGAGCCACCGTGCCCAGCCTATTTTTAATAATTAATATCTGATATGTCCTAGTCTTCTGAAGGAATGTTTCTTCCTTTGGATTAACTCTAAATTAAGCAACCTAAGAGCTGCTAAGAAATTACCTCTCTGTCCAATTGTTGTAAAAATAAAGCTACATAGATCATTGCTTATCACGTTGACCTGCATGCAGATCCTTTCTAAACCCAGATTTCATATTTGAAAGTTTTGAAATACAAAATATTTTAATTAAAAATGATGAACAAGTAGTTTACACATTAACTTATAGGTTAATTATTTACTCATTAAAAGGCATAATGTCTGTTTTGATGGCATCTTAATGCAACACATCAAAAAAGAATTCTTTGTTGACCTGTTGCATTGAAAATGTTCAACATTCCAAAAAGGTTAAATAGTTTTGGTAAATAACCAAATGAGATTTCCAATAAAACTGTAAAATTCACCTAACAATAAAAAACATTTTTCTGTCCAAAAATAAAATCCAATTATGAGCTATTCGTGAGGGGAAAAAAAGAACTGATTTCATATCAAGTGAAAACATGTTATCTAGTGAAATATAAGACCAATTGCTTTTCCTGACTCTGATTTAAGTAAAAAGCAGCCTAGTTACCAATGGTTAATAAAAACTTCTTTTATCCTTAAAGCTACGAATTAAAACCTAATTAACTTAGTCTGGGTCACCTTCATTTGATTTTTAATGTAGCACTTAGCACGGAAGTTCACAATAACAAAAAAAAATTTGTTTGCATCATAATATGGTTAATTCCTATCTCTTGCAATTGCTATTAAACAATGAGTATTTTATAGAAAGTAAAATACTCCTATTTACACTCCTATTTACTTTATAGAAAGTAAAATACTCCTATTTACTTTATATAAAGTAAAATACTCACTGTTTAATAGCAATTGCAAGATTTTTAGTTAAATACCATCCACTTCCAGTTTAGTGTAGAAAACAATTTCAACAACAAATACTGTTCCTCCATATTAAGCAAATTTGTAGGTAATACAAAAAATTATCCTTTCAATGTCAAGAAAAAAATAAGGCTCCTCCCAACATTTGCACATTCCAAAACAGGTACTAAATACGAGCCACTTCAATTTTAAATCCAGCCTAAAAGCCAGTAACATTCATAGAGTAATATTTCAAATAGTATTCTTCTCGTTAATTTGCCAGTCAACACAAAAAATTAATTTTACCATCATTCTATTTTCAATATTAAAAAGTCTCATAGATAATCTATCATGAAATTGGGGGAAACAAGTCTCACAGAATACAAGTATTTAAGATTTATTTTAACACATAACAGGGAACAGTCCCTGATCACCCTACATATTTGAGATGTAAATGTGTTTGCTTCAACAAAAGATTCACATCCAAGAAATAATTAAGCACCTACCATCTGCTAAAAACAAATCCTTTGGAGATAAAAGCTTTTATACATTATTAAAATATTTTTAAAATAGTAAACATAAAATAGCATCTGTTGAGAAAACTGCATACTAGTATTTCCTAACCAGTTTTGATAGCTCTTCAAAGTTCTGTTTTACACATTTTAAACACACTATGGTTGTACACATTTAAGTCCCAGTAGTAGCTTCCAGAAATGCAGAGCTGTTAGGGTTTACATAAAACACACCTTTAAAAATTAAACCACAGGTTTCTTTAGGAGATTGATGAATGAAAATGAGTACATTACTCTTGGAAATTAAGAAGCCAATTTAAGAAATTATAATTTCCCTAAGACCACTAATTTATGTACTGAGGGGAAATTTTTCTCCCATTGATTAGCTTTTCTCCCTACTTCCTCAGTAGATTCAAGAAGTCCTAGAGCTTACTGGGGGCATATATGGCAATGATTTCTCGCTGGAAGCTGTGAGGAAGTCAGACAAGCCAAAATTGTAGGGCAGTTATCAGTTTTACAGAGTTGACGGAAATGGAGACCTGTCAAGGTTCTACACTTTAACTGGGATCAGAGAGATCCTTTCATTTACACTGACAACGAAAGGATGTATCATCAAAATGTAGGCTCTAAAAATAAAATTAACTCTCCAATTACATTATAGTTGTCTACAAATCCACTTAAACAGATAAACAACTAGTCCTTGAAACTCAGCTATCCTAGAACAAAGACCATTTGACTAGTTTCCCCCAAGGAACCAAATTCTTTCAAAACTCTGGGAACAAAAATTATGCCTAATCTTTTAATAAATTTGCCTAGACAATCCTAACTTAAAACACACACAGTAAATTAACAAAAAACAAACAATTATAGCCTTGTTATTTATAAAGTAACCATTCAAAATAAGGTACAATACTTTAAAAAAAAAAAAAAAAAGCCAGTCTCATTTTACAGGAACTAAAACATCAAAAAAATAAAAACACCCACCACCACCACCAAAAAGAAACAAACAAAACCTAAAGCAATAAAGCAAGCCAATATGAAGAAAGCTAGTAAACTGAAGACAGCTTTTCCTATAATTTCTAACTTGGTATTTTTCATCTGAAGCCAAATAAGTTCAATTGCTTTGTCTGTCTAGACCTGACCAAGGTCTCTGTGAAGAAAAACATTGGGCACAGGCAGTGTTCCCTCCTATGGCCACATAAATCAAATCTGTAAGAATACACTGATTTTGTATATTGAATATAAGTTTAAAGTACCAAGCTTCTGAACCACAGACCTTAATCACCTAGCCTTTAAAATAAATGCACAATCTTTACACAGCAGTGAAGGATCTGGACTTAAATACTTGCTCAGATAAAAATCCAAATGAGTACTGACCCCAAAACCCTATACAAACTCGCCCACTACCCACCAACATTTCACTTTATAATAAAATATTTCAAATATTCTAAGTAAGGTTGTGTGCTCAGTCTTCCATGATGAAGCTCACTGGTATGTAGAAAATCCCTGAGCCAGTTATTTCTCTAATTATTTCGTAGGCTAGAACCTTATCATCAACCTAGTTGATACAGTCATCATATGAAGTAAATGCTGCTCTAAAATATTTACAATGGAATAAAAGAATCATGAAACGTGTAAACTCTCCAACCTTTTAAAGTACTACTGGATTGAAAAGCACTCATCTTTCCGTTGCTCCACAATCAGAATGGTCATTAAATGTCATTAATGGCCCACTCATATCTCACTGCTTAGTTCAACCCAAAAAGAACTCCCATTACAAAAGTGAATTCTAATCTTTCACACTTTAAAAAATTCAGTTAAATGACACCTGACACCATTTAATTTTCAGTCTCAGTCCATAAGTTTCTGAAAATAGCATAAAATGGATTCAAGACCCTATTATGGTAATGTTTTTATTTAAGGTCTATTAAAACAGACTAAATTCCACAATCCTATAATAGGTAAATGGGCATATTTGAAGAGGAAAAAAATCCAGAATCGGAGCCTTACTTTTAACTTACATAATGATGATAGTATGCTGTAAGACGATTGTTAAAGGCAGCATGAAGCTTCACTTTACCAAATACACAATCAACTTTGAAAATTCTTAAGAAAAGCTTAAATACACGGGAAAAATGGATGGCAAAATATAATGGCATCTCTACACCCAATGAAGTAACAGGTTTAGGCTTGTTTGTACAGCTCCCTAAAATTTAAGGTGAAACACAATACAAAAATCAAAATCCACAAAATGGGTCAAGAGGTGGTTGGGAAATGTCTTACTCTAGATTGAAACATTTAATCATATAAAATAGATTGTACTTATATACTTACTAAACATTTTAATCTACTCTGGCATACTGAATAAAAGATGGCTGGATTAAACCAAACAAAAACTATTATTGGTACCCAAATAATTTTTTTTTTAATGTTGAAGCGCACCCATCATCACCACTGAAATTTGCAAAGCTGAGTGTTTTTTTGTTTGTTTTTTTCCAAAAGTGGAGACATTTTACTTGCCTTTCAGGAAAAACGAATCAAATTAATCAACTAAAACACAGCATTGTAATTTGCAGTAAAAAATCAACACATTTTTGTAACTGGCTCGGGGAAGGAAAAACAGCCCAGTCTTTTCGTGTAAACATAATAAGCCTGTAATATGCTGCAGACAAACGCACTGCATGGGGTGTGGAGGACCCGAGCTGATTAGATTACCACAACATCAGCCTGGGGCCGCCATTTTTAGAATCTGTAAAGGACAAAAGAGGGAAATTTCAGTTTTTACTCCCCATCTCAGAAATTGAAGGAAAAAACAGACTATGTTCCAAATAGGTATTCATGTCTCCAGCCTAGAGTTGAATGCACCTCACTTAATTCTCTCCAAGGTCTCCAGAACTCCAAACACCTTACCTTATTCACATCTCTAAAAAGGGAACAAAATAGGCAAAACGAGGTTTACTCTGGAGCTAACTCTAGCGATTTCTCTTTGACTTTAAATTGTATCATTCTTAAGACAGAGCCCAGCAATGACCGATCTATATGGAACTAAGGCCAGTAGAAGAGAGCACTCTGGATTGTTTTTTCTCACCCCCACCCCGTTTAGCACAGTGAACCGTTTGTTTCTCATCTGTGTCTGCTGCCATAGGATTTGTGCCAATCCCTTGGTCAAAATAAGCTTTTCTGAAATGAGCCATATTGTAGATCCTAAGGCTCCGACACAGTAAAGGACGGCGGTAATGCAAAAGGAGTGGGGGAGGAGACTGAGAAGGCTGGGTACTGGGGTGACCACCTCAGGGGCGGGTTTACCCTCTCCAGGAGAGGATGAGGAGCTAGCTGTCTCTCTCTCCCACAAAGAGAGATGCCCAGGGCGTTCTTCTTACCCCCTTCGTATTCATGTGCACATTATACCAAAGACTGCCCGTCAAGAAATGGAAGAAGAAAATGGGGCCTATATGGCTTTTCAGCACCTGAACAAGACGCGGTTGAGAAAAGGGAGCGCTGGCAGCTCCTGGGACCACTTCGACACAAACCCTACTAACAGTCACAAGCCTCCGTCTTCACTCAGGCGGCCTTAACCCGCTGCCAATGAGGAGTGCGCCCCCTCCCTAACTCCCACTCTCAAGGGGGTTTAACTGCCAGTTTCCCCTTCCCCAACCCTAAAACCCGCCATAATGCTCCATTTCTAGGGTCAGGGAAAAGAAAGGATAAATTCGATTTAAGCAAGCAACGTCTTGCGCCAGCAGAGACACCTGAGAGTCAACGTCGCCTCCCCCAGTTTAAGAATAAAGATGAGAGACCTCCCTCCCCCTTGAAACACAAGTCCCCCAACCCCGCAAGCCCTAGGAACTCCCACGGAGACGACAGGCACTAACCTGTGATGTTCACACACGAGACACCCGAACCCCGTTATGTGCTCGACCCCCAAGGAGTCTCTTCGCACCTCCGCGAACAGGCGACCCCCCGACAGCAGCCACTGCGGACACAGGACCGGGCTCCACACACCCCCTCCCCAAACAGCAGCGCGCAGCCTCTTCACCAGGAACCGAGGAGTAGGGGAGGGGGCAGCCAGGCAGTCAACAGGAACGCAGAGACGACGGCGAGGCTGCTTGGAGTCTCTATGCCCACTCTGTTGCCGCTCCCGAACTCCGGCACGGTCTCCGACTCGGCCCCCTGCGCCCGCTCAGTGTCACTGCCTCTCGCTCTGGGAAAATGGCGGCGACGGCGGCGGCGGCCGCGGCGGCGGCGGCGGCGGCGGCGGCAAGTGCACGGGGCCCGCCCGTCCCGCTCCGCAGGGGCAGAGGGGGAGGGGATGAAGCTGCCCGGCGCCATTTTGCTTGTGGGCTGCCGCCCGCCGTTGCCTCTCCGCGGAGGCTCGAAGATAGCAAACTGGAGGCGGTGAGGGGGACGGAATCTCTGTCTTTCTGACAACAGATGCATTCAACAATCCACCGAAGGTTTGAGGAAGTGTCGGTGTTCGGTGGGACTGGTTCTTTCCCCCTTTCCCCCAGTGGCCCTCAAGTCTGGATATAGGTGAGCTTGGGCATGCCAGTATTGGGTGCACGGACAAGGACAGCAGGGCCTGGGAACGAACTCCCTCCCGTCACCCTCCGAAAGCGATACACTTTCTCCCCCTCCCAAACAACCCCAGTCCCGTTTCCCCGTTCCTCTCCCCCTCCTCCCCCAGCCCAGTCTGGCCTCCAGCGCTGGGTGAACCCGGTTGGGGTGTCACTCGACGCCCACTAGGGGCTGAGGAGGCTCCAGTGCGCAGGCTCCGGGCACCGGATAAAAGCGGAGCTGGCGAGTCTAGCGCCGTCTCGATGGAGGAGCAAGAAACGGAAGAGGTCGGGGGGAGAAGCAGCAGGAAAAACGCAGCCACCGTCAGCGCCGCCTCCCTGCTACCGTGTTTCGGGGTAAAAAGCTGCCGTTGCCGTCGGTGCAGTTGCCGTCGTTGCCTCCTATACTTCTTTTGGCCTCGGGGAAGGATTTCCCCACCGGTGGGACAATGCGGGGAGGGGAGTGGGAATTCCTTTATATGGCGGTGACTAAACGAGGGAGGGACAGAGAGACAGTGATCTCGAAGAAAAAAGGGGGAGACCAAAGAATAAAGAAGGGTTTCCCCACTAAAATGACACGGCGATTCCGGCTCTTGTTTTCGGGGTCTTTCCCCGAAATGGTTTCCGTCTTTCCCTTTGCCCCGCAGCGACCCGGGGCGCTGGGGGGAGCGGAGTGGGGAGAGGCAGAGGCGCTCTCGGCAGCCAATCGGCGCCTGATGTGTCCTGTCGGGCGCGTCGTGGTTGGCTGGCGATGACCTCATCTTGCAGCAGCGGGTGGGGCCAAAGCCGTAGGGGGAGGCTGTTGCAAAGGTAGAGAGGGAGAAGTGACGATGGTGATCGTTGTTGCCGCGGCCGATATGGAATCCAAGCAGTGGCGAAGGGAATCGCAAGGCTCTTCCCTGACCATTTTCTCCTGTCCCTGCGCGAGGTGAGGGCCCCGGCTCGGCCTCTGCGAAACTTTGGGGCGCTGGCGCGGAGGAGGAGACAGGATTTCTCCCGTGACTTTTGTAACTGCGTCAGGGCAAGATGGCGCTGGGTCTCCTTGGGGCGCGGGGGGAGAGGCACGTCCACCGCCGCAGCGCATGTGACCGGGCTGCATTCCTGTGGGGTTTGGCTCCGACCCAGGCCGGGGCGGGGGAGGGGACAGGGCTTGGGCGGAGGAGACTGTGGTGCGGTCGGCGTTGGCGGCCTGAAGAGGAAGAGATGACTGTTGGAAAGCGTTCCCCTCCCCCATACGGCAGAACAGCTGCGGCTCCCAGGGGAAAGCCCCCGCAGGACACTCCTCGTGGGGTGTGACGGCTGTTGGTGGAGAAGGTTTGGCGCCCTATTTTCTTATCTGCCTTTCTCCCCGCAAAGTATACTTATGTAAGGTGGTAGTTCCCTGACGTGGGACTCGGAATCAACTAGGAGTCCTTGAGAGCCTCTGGGAGGCCTAGCGAGGGGTAGATTAGCTTCTGGGGGTACAACGTCAAGGAGGATCGATTACTTTCTGAGGAAACAGTTTCTCAGATTGGAATGGAAAAGTATTTCCAAAGTTTGGAAACAAACGTAAAGGTGTAAATAACACCCAGGAACACTTTAATTGCTTTTAAAAGGTACAAGCAGCCATCTGAATTAAGGGCCGTTTTCAGACTCTGTTCCTTCCTCCTGTACTTCCTGTTCTTTATTCCAGTTTCCTATCTGTACATCCCTTAAGAATATAGTTGTGTCGGTGGGATTTGCTTTTTTTTTTTTTTTTTTTGAGACGGAGTCTCGCTCTATTGTGCCCAGGCTGGAGTGCAGTGGCGCGATCTCGGCTCACTGCAACCTCCGCCTCCCTGGGTTCAGGCCATTCTCCTGCCTCAGCCTCCCAAGTAGCTGGGATTACAGGCGCCCGCAACCACACCCTGCTAATTTTTTCTATTTTTAATAGAGACGGGGTTTCACCACATTGGCCAGGCTGGTCTCGAACTCTCGAGATCCGCCCGCCTCAGCTTCCCAAAGTGCTGGGATTATAGGCGTGAGCCACTGCGCCGGGCCTGCTTTTTTTTTTTTTTTTTTTTTTCTTTTTGCACTGGGCATTAGTAATACAGAATAAAAGCCGTGTTTTAAACTGTATTAAGTTGTAAGACTAAAGTACTTTTAGTCTGCTTTCTTTCTGTTACCCTTTTGTAGGTTTTAAAAATAAAAGATGCAATTATAAGCACTTCCGGTGAATATTATTTCTTAAGGTTCCTGCATCGTTATGAAATTTGAAGCACTTTTGTAGTAGTACAAACTATACTTTTAGCTTTTGAAACCTCGATAGGAGAAAATATCCAGCAGTTTTTAAGGGCTATTTTGGCATATTCAGTAAGGTAGAGTAAGTTTGTTTTTCGTTTTTCCCACTTAGCCAAACTAGTTAAAGTAGTCAAAACTAGCCAAACATTTTTAAAGGGCTTGTCCTTTTGGGTGGTGTAGAGGGTGGGGAGTTATTCAACAAACAACATTGGCAGCCAAAATCGGACCTACTTCTTGGCAGAGCACTTACACTTGGTACTAGGAGAAAATGATTGCTGGATCTGAAAAGAACCTGAGGTCAAGGTTGTGCTATTTCTTTAAGTCTTAGTTGTAGGCTCTTGGTAGTTTGAAAACAAGATTGGGTTTTTAATTCATTTGTGTATCCTTAAATCCTCACTCGTTTTTGTGGATTTCTTTTTTCAGTTATAAGCAACTGAATGTGGATGAGCTATAAATATTTAGTAGAAAGAATGTAATTGGTTCACTCTGAATAGAAAGTAAGCATTAAGAACTCTTGAATGTCTTCAAGGGTTACTTTGTTATGTGTAAGATGTCTCCCCTTCCTTCACAGCAGTTTTTATTCCTGCTTAAAAAAGGAACTAAATATGAAGTCAGTAGATTTTAAGGTAATTTTCAGAATGTTTCTACTTTCACCGTGCCTTAATAAGGAAAAGAGGCCATTTTCCAAGCGAATGGAAACACTCTTTCCTTGTTTTGTGTCTTTAATCAGCATGTACCTTCATTGTTCCTGATTGCCAAATCCACGAACTTCTTGAGCTCTCAATTTTTCTTGACTTTCCTATGGTATTTTAAATACTGTTCCTACTTGGAATTACTTTTCTTTGACTGCCTTCATACATTCATGTATTCTGCCTGGGCAATTTCATTTGGCCCTATTATATTCCAATACCTCTCCAATTTTAACCTCCATCTTAGCTCTGCCAGCTTCAGAGCCACAGGTAGGCAATGTAAAAATTTACTGGGGACCACAGGCTTTCTGAGCTCAATAAAAATACTAAGCTTGGTACTTGTTTTTTAAGAATTTTCTTTCCCCATCCCCTCACAAAGATTATTTGAGTAAATTACACCCCAAACTTCTTTTCCTTATTTTTGTGGAAATCATTGCCTCTTAACTTTGGAACATTGCAATTGCGATAAGCTTACTAGGTTCACATAGCATATTTTCTGGTGTGCTAAAATTAAAATGCACACCATCTCAAAAGTGCTATGCCATTTCATACCTTTGTGCTTTTGTCCTGCTACCTGGAGTGCGTCTTTCTCACTTCTGGATAACACAATTTGAACCTTTTCTTTGCCTCTTGAAATTGCAAAATCCCTACTCCCAAGTAAATGTGTCATTCTTTATGTTGATAACCCAGCCTAGTGCTTGACACTTGATGGGCATTCAGGTATACATGGTTTTTTAGAGATTGGTAAGATTAACTGCAGTCTATAAACTGTAAATACTGGCTTTTAAACTCTTTTAAAGGAGCTCTTTTGATCAACAATTTGGATAAGATGAAAGGTTAGGGAGGCTCCAGGCAAGGCAGAAGACTGCTGATGGCCCAGAGATAGTTCTGCCCCAAAAAGGTGGGAAGAATTAAAAAAACTGGGCTGGATATTTTTAAGGAAATATATTTTATAGCATTTTTCTTTAATGCCTAGTTTTGCTGCAAGCACTGAAGTTTATCCATTTGTATTTCTTATTTGAAAAAGAAATGGCCTTTGAGGTTTGTTTTGTTTTTTGTTCCTTTGTAAGCACACTGCAAAAGCAGTGTTGTCAGCATTGTCTTTTGAGGTATCAAACGTGCTTTCAATCAGCAAATATCTTTTATGTAGTACCATTCCTAACAAACTAAATTGGTTATCAACCTAATACAAATGGTATTTCATACAACTTAAGCCTAATTTAGGTTAGATTATATAGAAATTTATTCTTAGAGAATATATCGCCTTAATATTTCTTATCCTGAAAAGAGTATTTCTTAAGTGCCCCTCTCAAAGTATATCGATTAATATTTGTCTCAAATTTAAAACTATATCCTGGTTTTTCCCTTACAGTTGTTTAGCAAGTAAATGTTTACTTACTAATTTATTTTCTCCCAGACTTTATTCTACCAGTTTAAGCTTAGCTCAGTTTTGTTTTTTGGTTTTTGGTTTTGAGAAGGAGCTTTGCTCTGTCACGCAGGCTGGAGTGCAGTGGTGCAATCTCAGCTCACTGCAGCCTCCGTCTCCTGGGTTCAAGCGATTCTCCTGCCTCAGCCCCTGAGTAGCTGGAACTACAGGCGCACACCAGCACGCCCAGCTAATTTTTGTATTTTTAGTAGAGACAGGGTTTCACTATGTTGGCCAGGCTGGTCCTGAACTCCTGACCTCAGGTGATCTGCCTGCCTCAGACTCCCAAAGTGCTGGGATTACAGCCGTGAGCCACCGTCCCCAACCTAAACTTAGCTCAGTTTTAATGCTACTTCCATTTCTTTATGTATAGTTTGATGTAAGAACAGTTGGAAGTAAGGATTTAGGAATAACAAGAGTTTGGGATTTTTGTTTTTTTAATTAGCAAGGTAATGCCACATCAGGTCATTGGTGACACTAATGAGAGAACAGGGTAATTATTGGAAAGTCTTGACTTAAGGCCAGATGAGAAATCCTTAACTGGTAGTGTGACTTCCCTCCCCACAAAAGAGAACACTCTCGTAATACATCGAACTGTTGGATGCTGTTGTATATACTTTATACATAATCTTACCCAAGGTAGCAGAGCATTAACTTTAATACCTGTCTCCCTGACCTCACCAAAGTTCATAATCTTTGCCCTACTTACACTTTCTGAAGGATGACTTGGCTTTTTTTTTTTTTTTTAATTAAATTGAGAGACAGTCTCCCACAGTTGCCCAGGCTGGAGTGCAGTGGCGCGATCTCGGCTCACTGCAACCTCCACCTCCTGGGTTCAAGTGATTCTCCTGCATCACGCTCCCCAGTAGCTGTGATTACAGGCGCTTGTCACCACGCCTGGCTAATTTTTGTATATTGGGGTTTTGCCATGTTGGCCAGGCTGGTCTCGAACTCCTGACCTCAGGTGATCTGCCCACCTTGGCCTCCCAAAGTGGTGTGGCACAAGACAGAGAAAGACTTATTTTAAAATATGCCTGTCTTCAACCCAGGAGAAGAGACTGACTTTTAGAGCCCTCAATGTAGCAAGAAGAGCCTGAATCAGAGTAGGAGTGATAAAGAAGGAATATAAGTTATTACAGAAACTTCCATACTTGTTGCCCGGGTGGGTATAAAGAAAAAGAAAGAATTGACTTTCAAGAAAAATAATTGACATTTGATAGTCTTCAGAGATAAAAGCCAAAACAGGGTAGATACAGTCTTAATAGGAGACAAATTTAGCAAGAAAGCTGAGATTTTGGGTCTACATTTTAGGCCAAGGAAAAGGAACTGATTGCATTTGTTTTTTAAGATAGATTATATGCCAGTGCATAAGATATTTAACCTAAGTCTGATTAGCTTTATAATAATTTTTAAATTATTTTATTCATAACTATCCTAAGCAATACCTTTTATTGTTAGATTATCTAATGCCCACAAATGATACATAGCATTTGAAAGTAATTGCTGGCTGATTATAGGCATGGTGGCTTGTGCCTATAATCCCAGCACTTTGGGAGGCCAGGGTTGGTGGATCACATGAGGCCAGGAGTTCGAGACCAGCCTGGCCAAAGTGGCAAAACTCTGTCTCTACTAAAAATACAAAATAATTAGCTGGGCGTGGTGGTGCACATCTGTAATCCAGCTACTCAGGAGGCTGAGGCATGAGAATCACTTGAATTGGGGAGGTGGAGGTTGCAGTGAGCAGAGATAGCACCACTGCATTCCAACCTGGGGGACAGAGTGAGACCCTGTCTCAAAAAAAAGCAATTTCAAGTAGCCTGTAATCCCAGCACTTTTAGGAGGCCGAGGCAGGAGGATTGCTTGAGACCAAGCTGGGCAGCATGATGAAACCCCTGTCTCTACAAATGATTTTTTTTAAAAATTAACCCGGTGTCTGGCACATGCCTGTAGTTCCAGTTACTTAGGAGGCTTAGGTGGGAGGATCACCACTTGAGGCCAAGAGATCAAGATCAGCCTGGGCAACATAGCAAGACCCCCTACCCATAGGAAAATAAAATCCAAATGTTCAGTTATTCACCCACTTTAGGTTTCCACCTTCCTTAGAAAGTAGAGTAGTATAAATTATTTCTGAAATTTGTGAAAACAATATACCACATAACCCTCTCAAACCAGGTTGCTTCTACTTCCAGTGACTTCGTTGATAAGGGGCAAAGTAACTCGAGTGATGGGTGAGCTCATGACATGGTTTAGCTCCATATCAAACTCTGGATTTGGGAAAATTGCTACTGATTTATTAAACACTTGAATTCTTATATGCTAGGTCAGAATTTAGCAACCAAACTCTCAGAAATTTGTAAACCTCCTTTTTACGTAGAAAAGTGAATCCAGGCTGGACGTGGTGGCGCGTGCCTGTAATCCCAGCTGCTCAGGAGGCTGAGGCATGATAATTGCTTGAACCTGGGAGTTGGAGGTTGCAGTGAGCCGAGATCACACCGCTGTACTCTAGCCTGAGCAACAGAGGGAGGCTCTGTCTCAAAAAAAAAAAAAAAGTGAATATACTGTACTGTAAAGCCTATGCACCTTTTCTTCACACATAATTGCCTGTAGATTATGCCCAGTTCCTGGCCCCTATTGGATTTCTGACAAGCTTTAATGTTGTTAGGTTAAGAGAGAACCTGTTCCTCAAGTTTAGTCTTATCTCTAGTATTTAAATTTTTCATGAAGGAAGGCCGTGCTAAGGTGAAGCCTCATTCCTGAAGATCACTTACTTAAATAAGTAATGTTCAATTAATTTTCCTCATTCTATGAAAAACTCGAAAAGGCAACAAAAATATTCACTGTTCTCTGGTTCATTTGATAACAATGTTGTGGTACTCTAGGCATCTCTCCCATGTCCCAAGCACAGCTTATCTGACCACATCTATACAATAGACATTCTGTAGCGACTCTCTTTGTTCTATTCCATGCTCCCACTTTATGGCCAGTGAAAGGGCAAATGGAAGTAAAAAGGGTAAGAGGACACATTAGATAGCTTTGATTGAAGCATTCTTTTAAAAAGCTAAATGACTGAAAAAGATTTTACAAATGACATCAAGAGTCAAGGGTTCATCTAAAAGTATCTAAAAGTTAACTAGTTCCCTTTCTCCACAAACTCTGCCCATGTAGGTAAGTTTTATTTTTCTGAGGAATAAGAAACATGCAGTTATTTGCATTTATAATATTTTGTGAAAGTTCTGTAATTTCCTTTTTTTTTTTTTTTTTTTGAGACGGAGTCTCTGTCGCCCAGGCTGGAGTACAGTGGTGCAATCTCAGCTCACTGCAAGCTCTGCCTCCCGGGTTCACACCATTCTCCTGCTTCAGCCTCCCGAGTAGCTGGGACTACAGGCGCCCGCCACCATGCCCGGCTAATTTTTTGTATTTTTAGTAGAGATGGGGTTTCACCATGTTAGCCAGGATGGTCTCGATCTCCTGA
This sequence comes from Hylobates moloch, assembly GCF_009828535.3. Classification (NCBI taxonomy): domain Eukaryota; kingdom Metazoa; phylum Chordata; class Mammalia; order Primates; family Hylobatidae; genus Hylobates; species Hylobates moloch. The sequence continues at coordinate 185,777,026 of NW_026652276.1, read as the reverse complement.
CCTCGTCATCTGCCCGCCTCCTTCTCCCAAAGTGCTGGGATTACAGGCATGAGCCACCGCGCCCGGCCAAAAGTTCTGTATTTTTATAAGCTCCAGGTGGTCTTATATAACCCATAGCATGTGATTCCTAAGAATATATCCTCTTGGCCATGCACGGTAGCTCACATCTATAATCCCAGCACTTTCGGAGACCAAGGCGGACGGATCACGAGGTTAGGAGTTTGAGACCAGCCTGACTAACATGGTGAAATCCCGTCTCTGCTAAAAATAGAAAAATTAGCCAGCTGTGGTGGCGCACGCCTATAATCCCAGCTACTCAAGAGGCTGAGGCAGGAGAATTGCTTGAACCCGCGAGACAGAGGTTGCAGTGAGCCGAGATGCGCCACTGCACTCCCATCTGGGCGACAGAACGAAACTCTGGCTCAAGAAAAAAAAAATCCTGTTAAACTCCTTTGCTTTTATGCTAATACCCTTTTCTAGTTGATTTCTTCAGCTTCTTAAATGTTGGATTTCCCAGTGTTGTGTCCCCACCAGTGTTACGTTATCCATTTTACTAACTGCAATAATCAATTCCCGTACCTTTACCTGTCGATGACTCTAGAATTTGTAATCTCTGAACTCAACTGAAACTACTAAATACATTTCTTGTCCTATGAAGTACCTCAAACTATACAAATTTAAAACTGACCTTGGCCGGGCACGGTGGCTCATACCTGTAATCAGCACTTTGGGAGGCTGAGGCGGGTAGATCACTTGAGGTCAGGAGTTGGAGACCAGCGTGGCCAACATGGCGAAACCCTATTGCTACTAAAAATACAAAAATTAGCCAGGCATGATGGCACGTGCCTGTAATCCCAGCTATCTGGGAGGCTGAGGTGAGAGAATTGCTTGAACCTGGGAGGTGGAGGTTGCAGTGAGCCCAGATCACGCCACTGCACTCCAGCCGGGGCAACAGAGCAAGACTGTCGCAAAACAAAACAAAAAAAACCTTTTTTAAGATAATGGCTAAAACTATTTTCTAGCTTCATAAAATCAAACATTTTTCCAAAAATATGTTTCCAGAAAAGTCTTTTTAACTTAAAACACTGTTCATTAACCAGAGATTTGAGGGTCGAGTCAAAACACACTGTGACGTGCCAGGTCCTTCATCTGACCCCTGCTTTAACCTCCCAAAGTGTTAGGAACATCATGAACGCTGCTTGAAGCTAGAATAATCCAAGTTTGAATACCTGCTTTTCCACTTCAAGGAAGCTTTTAGGTAGTTTGCTTTCTGGGACTCAGTTTTATAATCCATACAGTAGGTAAAATATTAACTATATAGTGGTGTTAAGAATTAAATTAGATATAAAATCTTTCAGGAGCAATTATTGACCTGAAGTCCCAATTTTTTTTGGTCCAGAAAATAAGACATTCCCTTTTATTTGTTACATGTGTTCCTATCATGCTGTCATGTTCATGTTCCTCTTTTCCATTAGTATATGAGATCTTGATAGACACAATGTTTTTTGTCTTTATGGCTCAAATGCACAGTTCCTGGCATGTAATGGGCATGCAGTTTTGTTGCACAAATAAATAGATAATCTGCTTTGATGCCAAATGCCTGAAAATGTTGTCATAGTATGTGTTTATTACAATAGAAAGTCCATTGAATATAAAATTTGATGCAAATGGTCTGGTTGATTCCATACCATCATCTTATAAGACTTAAGAGGGTTTTCCCACACTTTTCAAAAACATGTATATTTTGTTGCAAGCTAGAAGGACTAGTCCCTACTCTATTCATTTATAATCTAGTCTGGGATTAAGCCACATCAGTAAGTAACCAAGTACTGTAAGCATTCAGCCAGATATCCCAGTTCATGGGGTAATGTGTTTCACAGAGGAAATAGAATTTTTGGATTAGGAGGCAGATAGTTCTGGGTTTCAGTAGGGAAAGGGTGGGGCAGTAGAGTACAACATATTTGCAGTCAGCATGGTTTTATGTGTAAAGGCATAAAACAGGAACAGAGACGATGTTTTAAGTAAACCAATTTCACTAGGCTTGTGTGACCTAGTATATTGAGAGATGAGACTGGAAAGGGGGCGGATTGGACCACATAATTTTATTTTATTTTTAATTTGGAGTCTTTTTTTTTCTGTGAGTCTTAGGCCACTACTTTCTCTATTTTGTTTCTTTTATATTTAAGGAAGCAGTCTCAGGGAAGTGACTGACTGAGTTGCAGTGTAATGGGGGACAGAGCCAGGCCTGAACCTAAATATTGCTGTTCTACCTCTAAGTTGAAAATAGGACAGTCAGTAAAGAGTCTGTTGTATACTGGGTTATAAGATCTCATTTCTGATCTTAGATGGAATCAAGGTTAGAAAAAGTACTTGAATCTTACATGTTTTTCTTCCTTGTTGTACATAAAAAGAGACTGGCCTGGCACGGTGGCTCATGACTAATCCTAGCACTTTAGGAGGCAGAGGTGGGTGGATCCCTTGAGTCCAGGAGCTCAGAATCAGCCTGGGCAACATCATGAAACCCCGTGTCTACTAAAAATACAAAAATTAGCTTGGCGTGGTGGCGTGCTCCTGTAATCCCAGCACTTTGGGAGGCTGAGGCCAGCGGATCTCTTGAACCTGGGAGGCAGAGGTTGTAGTGAGTCGTGATCACGCCACTGCACTCCAGCTTGGGCAACAGGGCAAGACCCTGTCTCCAAAGAAATGAAATGAAATTAGGAGCAAGCATGAGTTTTAGGTGTCAGACTTCCTTTCCCAGTACACTCACCTACTACAGGCTGCATGATCTTGATGGACTTACTTCACTGAACTGTTTCCTTATCTGTAAATTGTTTAATTATCTACAAATGTGTAGCTTGCTACCTGACAGCATTAGATATTGGATAATTGGTTGTCATTGCTATTAATAAACATAGAGAGTTCTTGAAGTTTTAGTTTTATGCTGAGAATCCATGTAACACTGGCAATCTATGTCTATACCTGTATCTATAGCAAAAGCCAGAATTTACCATAAATTTTGCTGTTGCATCAGAAAATACATCTTGACAACTGATACTTATTCTTAATATTATTATTCTGTTATTATTCTAGGCCCCAAAAACTTTTATTAAAATGCTTCAAATTTTTAGGTTAGCATTTTTGTTGATGTTTGGACATCTTAAATTCATTATACTCATGCAAAATTTTTTTTTTTTTTTTTTTTGACAGGGTCTCTGTCACCTGGGCTGGAAAATACATCTTTATAGTTTTATGCACATTTGGTAATCAGCAGAAATAATAAATTGTTGTATTATGTCTATGCTTTGCTATTTTTATGTGACCAAGACATTACTGTTAAACTGAATACTATCTGGCCACATATATAACCATTGCTATTAAAGTTGTGATTGTGACTTGGAAATAGTCATATGGAGACAGTTCTGATTTAATTCCCAGGTATCTTTCATATTCTCACCATTTTGCAGTGTGCATTTCAGAATAATTTTTCATATCAATTTATAGATGTGGGAACACATCCATTAGAAAGCTGAAGCTAACTTATTCTCAGATAACGATCATTTAATTATAACATTGAATTTTTAGAGGAAAAATATAGTATGCTGTCTTGTGTTTTTCTGCTCTTTCTTTTCCATGTATGGCTGGTTCATGTTTTGCTTTAATAACATTTTTTGCCTGGGCAAATGTCCATATTATACATTCTGATTAATTCCATCACCCTTGAAATTTCAAAAGCAAACGTTTGATTTAGTGGCTTTTAAGTTACAAAATGTTTAACGACATCTCTCATCATCTTATCAACTTCGTTGGTACTTAACATGGTAGTTCTACTTTACGAAAGAAGCCTGTCACTAAAATACAACAATCAAAATTAAAACAAATTTTCGTAAATTTCACAGTGCTTTTTTGCATTTGTTCTAGAAACAGTATCTCATTCTGTGGCCAGGCTAGAGTTCAGTGGCAGGGCAGTCATAGCTCATTGTAACATAGAGCTCCTGGGTTCAAGCCATCCTTCACCCTCATCCTCTCCAGTAGCTAGGAAAGGCATGTGCCACCAAGCCTGGCTAATTTTTAAAAGAATTTTTGTAGAGATGGGGTCTTGCTGTGTTGCCCAGGCTGGCCTGAAGCAGTTTTCCTGCCTTGGCCTCCCAAAGTATTGGGATTACAGGCATGAGCCACCACACCAGGCTATCAGAGTGCATTTTTAAAAGAGAGAAAAATGTCTAAGCCCTGTTTGAGTTGTAAGGTGTCATCAGATATGATGCTGGGTATGTTAGCTTATTCCTTTCTTCTAAAGGTTGTTTTTATGCTATCTTAATGAACCATCAAAGGTTCTGAAATCAAACATTTTGAAAATACTTGACTTACGGCCCATTTTATATCAAGTGTATTTACTTTTATTGTTTGTGTGCTTAAAACTGGTTATTTTCATGAATGTACCTTCTGTGGATCGCTAAATGTCAGAACCAGCCAAGAATGAAAATGAGTACCATTTATACTTACTGTCAGCTGAACACTTGCATTATTTTTACCTTTATGGTGTATCTTACAGAAATTAGTTTTTAGGTCGTGGTTTCATACATACCAGAGCAGCTCCCTCCTTGTGATCTATTCAAAGTCAGCCCTGGACACAGGGTTTGTCCGCCCCCGCGCGCATGCCTGGCGTCTCCATTGCCATCTGTCTCTCTTCCTTCCTCCCTCCCAACACCCCTGGGGGCCTCCTTCCCCGGCCCTCGCTTGCCCACCCTCTCCGGGATCCCGGAGCAAGTGCCCGGTGTCTTGTGGGCCCGCCGCGTGTTCAAAAAGCGCCCATCTCCATCGGAGGCCTTTCCAAGCTGGCAGTGCTCAGGGACATGGTGCCATGCTGGGGGTGGCCGAGGTTGCAGGGGTGCCCCTGCTTGGTGTCCCACCTCTCTAGTTCTAGTCTCCTCTGCCAACCCCACTAGGGGCTTGTCCCTGGTCTGGGACGGGATCGGAAAGTGTGGCGTGAGTATGGCTGAGGCGTGGTTGTTTGAGGGTGTGACCCTGCAGTCCCTGTCCCAGGGGTGGGGGTGGCCGTGTGGCCCGGGGGTGGCTGAAAGTGGCACTGGGGTCCAGCCCTCTCCCACTCTGTGGCGGAGTGGGGCAGTCGCTGCCCTTGAGCCCTTTAAAAAAAAAAAAAAGAAATTAGTTTTTAGTGATAGGAGAGACAATCTTTTTGCCAATGAGGTAGTTGAGATACATTGAGATAACTCAGATAGAAGTACTGTATTTTCCTTGGTATTATCAAATTTGATCTTTTTTTCATCTATCAGATTGGATTCATATGAATCAGTTTACTCAAATAAGTGGTTACATTAAGTTTATTTTTTGTTTTCAGTACTTTATCCTGTGTCTTGCTGTCATGGGTAATCCTTAATGTAGTCACCTAAGTTTTAGTTCCCGTTCTTCTCCATCCTCCTCCTTTTTTCCATGCCTATACTCTCCAGACTTCCCTCTGGATCAACTATGCAATTTCTGTATGTTAATGTAACAACATATACTCCTTCTGCAAATATTAATAGATGTATGTCATAGTGTTCTAAATTTGTTATCTTTACCCCTGGGAGCAAGAATTCGTTTTCTTTTTAACTGGCAAGTCAAACTTTGGTACTACAGGAAGCCCTCAAGCCTCCCTGACCAGAGGTTAGCATGGGGAAATTGAGACATTTTAAAACGTTTTTCATAGTAAGCTATGAAGAAAACTGACCTTCATTGTACTTTGGTAGTAGACCGCTTCCTAATTCATACCTTTAGGTCCAAGTAGCCTTCTCTGAAATTAAAAACAAAACAGAACATATTGAAAAAGATTATAGGGTGAAGTTATATGCCATCAAAATGATCATGAGATAACAGGTATTTTTGTGTATCGCTATCTTTTTTGACAACCAATCAAATTGAATTTTTTTTTTCTTTTTTTTCTTTTTTTTTTTGCCAGTTAAATAGAAACTGTTGGCCAGGTGTAATGGCTTATGCCTGTAAATCCCAGCACTTTGGCAGGGCCAGGACAGATGGATCGCTTAGCTTAGTTCAATACAAGCCTGTGCAACATGGTGAGACCCTGTCTCTACAAAAAATACAAAAATTAGCTAGGTGCAGTGGCGTAAGCCTGTAGTCCCAGCCACTCCAGAGGCTGAAGTGGAAGGATTTCTTAAGCCCTAGAGGTCAAGACTGCAGTGAGCCATGTTCCTGCTATTGCACTCCAGCCTGGGTAACAAAGTAAGACCCTTTCTCAAAAAATATATAAATAAATAACTAGAAACTATCAAATTATTTTCAAGGATAAGGAAGGACTAATCAGAGTAGTTTAATCAGAGGCCTAGATCAAAACATAACATGTATTTTTAAATTAGTCTCTTTAAATGCATGGTTAAGTTACCTGTACATGTGCTCAGTAAAATCGGTCATTTGTGGGGAAAAAAATGGCTATTTGGTTTTCTATGCATAAAATTAAGATAGAAGTCTTTTTCCTCCTAACAGCCTTCGTCATAGTGGATTCAAAAAAAAAAAAACCAATGTCATTTAGGCTGTGTCTTATTTGTTTCTAAAACAATGGAACAAGTCAGATGTTTGTGGAATACATTTTATATTTGCAAATAAACTAAAAATTTTTTCTTGCCTTACATTTGTATGAAATAACTATAATTTGTGTGAAGATTAAAATACTCTAAAACATGAATTGACAAAGCAAAATGAAGGAGCCAGATTTCAAAATCAAGTTGTGGGGTGAGGCATGAGGATGGGAAGAAGAGAATTAAGCATTCATATATGGAGTTTTAATTTAGTTCCTTAAAATTCATAGTGAAAAGAATAAGATTTTGGTGGGGGCAGGGGGACGGAGTCTCACTCTGTCTCCCAGGCTGGAGTACAGTGGTGCAGTCTCGGCTGACAGCAACCTCAGCCTCCCGAGTAGCTGTAACTACAGGTGCCTGCAACCACACCTGGCTAATTTTTTATTTTTAGTAGAGACAGGGTTTCACCATGTTGGCCAGGCTGGTCTGGAACTCCTGACCTCAGGTGATCCGCCCACCTCGGCCTCCCAAAGTGCTGGGATTACAGGGGTGAACCACTGCACCTGGCCGAAATGTGGTACTTTATAACTCAATAATTGCAACCAGACCAGCTAACTTTTTTAAAATTTGGGGCTCTGTAATGTTCAGATGAAGGTAAATGTAGAGAATAGACCCTCTTTAGATTGAGGGAGTAGGAGTTTTGACATCACAGGTCGTTTGGACTTAAAGGTATGAATTTGAAAGTAGTTTGGTTATACATGTCCTTTGCAACCTAGCCTCTCTTTCATTAGCGGAATTAATTTTGGTGGAGGGATTCATTCAGATTGTTAGTATGTATCAAGGGAGGCATTTTATACCAGAAGGCTTTGAACTGGTTGGGAGAAGTGTTCTTAAAAGAACAGAGTAATTAATCATCATAATCTTTGTCAAGATGCCTAAGTAACTCCCTTATATAATAGCAGCCAGTGATTAGATAGCTTCACATCAAGCAGGTTGGATTTGTTCCTTCTGAATCAAAGAACCCTTTGTTTCATAATCTAGGTCTTGGGTCTCACAGAATCCTTTATAATATAGAATAAATGGTTGAGAAGAAAGGCTCACATTCTGTACTCCTGAAATTCAAATAGGATAACTTTCTCAAAGTTTTAGGATAGACCAAATAATGTATGTCCATGTAGCTCTAAGATAAGGGTCAACAAAGCAAAATAATTATGAAACTCTTGTGGGATTTTTGGTAGAGTTTTTATGGAGATCCAGTATATATGAGAAGCAAAGAGTTGCGAAGGGTTTTAGAGCCAGTCAAATTAATTTGTTGAATGAATTGAATGGAAACCAGTATAGTTGCCAGTTTTAAGTTCACTCAGTATTAGCATTCAATTAGATACTGAGTTTTAAAATAGTTTTTTTTGTTTTTTTTTTTGTTTGTTTTTTTTGGGACAGAGTCTCACTGTGTCACCCAGACTGGAGTGCAGTGTTGCGATCTTGGCTCACTGCAACCTCTGCCTCCGAGTTCAAGCAATTCTTGCCTCAGCCTCCCAAGTAGCTGGGATTATAGGCGCCCACCACCACGCCCAGCTAATTTTTTATTTTTAGCAGAGACAGGGTTTCACCATGTTGGCCAGGCTGGTCTCGAACTCCTGACCTCAGGTGATCCACCTGCCTCAGCCTCCCAAAGTGCTGCGATTACAGGTGTGAGCCACAAAGCCCAGCCTAAAATTGATCTTTTAATACCAAATAAGGACATCGTCTTATGATTTAAAAATTGTCTTTTTAAAACCTGGCCACATTGTTCTTATTCTCATTTTGCTATAGAATAATGAAAAGTTATCCAACATTCATTTTGGAATCATTCATGTATCTCAGCTGTCTGATTTTACCAACATGGAAAGCATAACTCAAAGACAATCCTTTAATCAGTTTTTAAAATGAAACTACTTTTCTCAGCTGTTAAAAAAAATAGATTTATAATAATAGTCATCAGCATTCTTTTAAATTGTGACAAGTTAGTCTTAGAAGGATACAAAAATGTATAAAAGGCTTGTGAATTTCTGACAAATTTAAATTAAAATATGTCCATAAACAGCAATTAAAATTGTTTCCAAAGAGTTATTTCAAAGCATCACATATTACAAAAAAATGGTGAAAATATAAATATAGGTCACAATTTATAGGACTTTTGTATATTGTGTATGTTTCCATAGAAATAGATAAAGGAAATAATGGTTTCTCTTTGGGTTATAGGCTTACAGATGGATTTTCTATAGCAGGCATATGTTACCAAAAAAATGGGAATGGACTGATGCTTGGATATTAACTTAAAAACGGGATACAGGCCGGGCGCGGTGGCTCAAGCCTGTAATCCCAGCACTTTGGGAGGCCGAGGCGGGCGGATCACAGGGTCAGGAGATCGAGACCATCCTGGCTAACACGGTGAAACCCCATCTCTACTAAAAATACAAAAAATTAGCCGGGCGTGTTGGCGGGCGCCTGTAGTCCCAGCTACTCGGGAGGCTGAGGCAGGAGAATGGCGTGAACCCGGGAGGCGGACCTTGGGGGAGCCGAGAGTAGCCCCCGCCCCCCCCACCCGGGGGGGAAAAAAAAAAACCCCGTCTAAAAAAAAAAAAAAAAAAAAAACAACGGGATACAAAGTGAAAACAGTATGGTCTCAGATTATCAGAAGCCTAGGAATCATCTTCATTTCCTTAACACCCATGTTCCTTATGTCCGTAATGTCTGTTCTAACTATAGTTCTTGGCCTATCTCCCCTCCTTGTCTTCACTCCCACTGCCACTCCTTTAATTCAGGTCTGGAAAAGTGTATTCAGTCACTCACTCTGAATATTTGCTAAATACGTGAGTTTGTGTATAGAACTATGTAGTAACCTCCTAGCTTACCCTGGCTTTTTTCTAATCCATCTTTTAACCCTTCAAAGTGATTTTACTTAAATGTGTATCCGATATTGCTTGAAAGGTTTTAATGGATCCCATGATCTGCCTCTTGCCTTTTTTTCCAATCAGAAATACCCAGTTGCTACTGCTTTTGCTTCCAGCCATATTATTACAGTTTGAGCATCCCTAATCTGAAAATGCAAAATCTGCAATGTTCCAAAATTCGAAACTGCCAACATGATGCCACAGGTGGAAAATTCCACGTTTGACCTTATGTGATAGGTCACAGTCAAAACTTAGTGTCATGCACAGATATTTAAAATATTGTACAAAATTACTTCAGGCAGTGTGCATAAGGTGAAGCATTTATGAAACATAAATGAGTGTATGTTTAGACTTGCATCCCACTCCCAAGATATCTATCTTATGTATATGCAAATATTCCAAAATCCAGAGCACTGTCTCAAGCATTTCAGATAAGTGATATGCAACCTGTACTATTATCTCTTTATAGAATACCCCTGTCAATTTTGTGAATGCAAGTGTTTTTCTGTGTAGCCTTCTCTGATCTTTTTCCAATAAGTCTATTATTGTTTGTAATTCCATGTACCCCAGCTCTATTATAGCGCTTAACTGTAGTTTATTACAATTATTTATAGCCTCTTTACCCACTAGAACAGCAGTCCCCAACGTTTTTGGCACCAGGGACCAGTTTTATGGAAGACAATTTTTTCCACGGGTGGGGTGTAGGGGTGGTGGTGGTTTTGGGATAAAACTGTTCCATCTCAGGTCATCGGGCATTCATTAGATTCATAAGGAGATTCTAAACTCCCCACTTAATGTAACACTCTACTTCTTTCTTTTCATTGATAGAGATAATATTTGTGCATATTTAGGGGCACACTCTCCTTATTCTACTACTGTAAAATAGTAGAACTTGTTCCTTCTAACTTTACTTTTGTACCATTTAACCAACTTCTATACATCCCTCCTTCCCCCACCCTACTTAATGTAAACATCTTTTATTTTTTATTTTTGAGACAAAGTGCCTATCTCAGGTCATCGGGCATTAGTTAGATTCATAAGGAGTTAGATTCATAGATCCCTCACATGTGAAGGTTCACATTCCTATGAGAGTCTAATGCCACAGCTGATTGGCAGGAGACAGAGCTTTGGGGATGGGGGTAATGCTTGTCCACAGCTCACCTCCTGTTGTGTGGTGGGGTAGGGGGGAGGGTGTTGGGGACCCCAGCACTAGAATATGAGCCCCTGAAGAACAGAATATCTAACTTGCATTGTCTCCCTCAGATAAAAGGATTCAGTTTATTGTTAAATGGGTAGTGCCTGCATTTGTACCTAGGACATAGTAAGTGCTTAAGTAAATTTTGAATTAATTGGGTCTGTTGTCTTTGGTATAAGTATAAATCTGCAAAATAGCTCCTAAACTTAGATTGTAAAGAGAAGAAAGGTTAGAGATGCATTTCTGTAGTTAATGATGATTAATGTCCAAGAACGTAGCCATCCTTAGTAAAGAAAAAATACCAAGAAAACAGTTGGGCATCTGTTCCTCTTAGGTTTCATCAGGCACAATTATCTTGAAAGACTAGCAATCCCACATGAAACATACCCTGGTACTCATGTGTCCATTGCAACTGTAAAGGTACTTTAACTTCAAGGGAACTTCAGAGGAGAGAACTTTCCCACAGTTCACTTTCTTAACAGTTCAGTGGCCTTATTTACAGGATGAAAGTTCAGGTAGATTTTCTGGCATCTCATTTCAAAAGAATAGATACTGTCCTGCAAATATGGATGCAGAGACATCAACACTTACCAACAGTCATAGGAACTAAACAGATTGGCAGCCCAAAATGGCACTGGTAAAAATACATGTCAATCTGCACAGAGATTCTGAATGATTTACAATCAACAGTAGATGATGATGTTAATACCTGTTTTTAAAAAGTTGAGTCCATCAGTGTGCTAATTAATCCCTTCCACAACGCAAGCAAGTTTGTATTCTTTGGCACCAAGTTAAAAAAGTCACTTCTAAGTTTTGCAACGATAAGTAAGTTGATTTGTTCTGTTACATAGATACCAACAAATTTCCAAAGTGGTAATTGTAGGTACTACATAAAGTACAAGTTTCCCTGCTATGGGCATATTAAAATGCTGCAAGTTGGTAGTTCCCAAGCCGGTTTGATCACCATAATCATTTTTGAAACATTAAAATACTCTTAGGCTTCTTACCCACAGGTCCCAGAAACAAGATGTTAGATGTCATCATTCGTAATTTTCTTACAGCATAGCAATTTTTGAAGAACCATATGCTGCACTATTTAATAAAAATCTGCATTTTTGACAAACCCCTCATTCCCAGGTATTTAATTTGCAAATGCTACATTGATAACACTTTGATATATGGAATGGATTGCATCTCTAAAATGTCTATGGAAAGCAACAGTGCAAAGACATTATATTTTCATTTCTTTTTGGGGGAGTGTTACTGTAATACTGGACATCCGACCTGAGAAGTTTGGAGGTACTATTGCCATGAACCATTTCTTCCGTAATTCAAAAGTTATCTTTGAAGTGACTCTTGATTACCTGGGAATGAGAAGGCCTCATTTCTGGGATGCAGGCATGCATTTAACGTAGACTTCAGGACAAATTAAATTGATGTTTGCTGCAGGTTGCTATGAAAATTTAAATTCCACTGAACTCACCCTCAATCTTTAGTGCTCCTAATGGGTGATATTTAGGATTGGCTCTGGGAACATGTGTTAATTTTTCTTAGTAAAACTTATTTAAAGCTTCAACACTAATACTTCTCTAATTTTGGTATCATGATTCATTCTCAGCTTTAAAAATAAAGTGTCCTGGATCAGTTTCCTTTTGTGGTAAACTCCAATCATATACAGTTGACTCTTAACTCGGGTTGGGCTCTGACCCACCTCCCATGCAGTCAAATTCACATACAACTTTTGACTCCCCATAAACCAAACCTAATTGCTAATAGCCTACTGTTGACTGTCAGCCTTACCAATAACATAGTAAATTAACATATATTCTGTATGTTATATGTATTATATACTGTCTTATTACAATAAAGTAACTAGATAAAATCAAATGGGCTGGGTATGGTGACTCATGGCTAGTAATCCCTGTATTTTGGGAGGCCGAGGTGGGAGGATCATTTGAGCTTAGGAGTTCAAGACCACCCTGGGCAACAAAGTGAGACCCTGTCTCTACAAACCAGGCATGGTTGTACATGCCTGTAGTCCTAGCTACTCAGGAGGCTGAGGCAGGAGGATTGCTTGAGCCCAGGAGTTTAAGGCTGCAGTGAGCTATGACTGCACCACTGCACTCTATCCTGAGTGACAGGATGAGATCCTGTTGAGTTCAAGACCAGCCTAGCTAACATGGTGAAACCCCGTCTCTACTAAAAATACATAAAAATTAGCCAGGCATAGTGGTTGGCGCCTGTAATCTTAGCTACTCGGGAGGCTGAGGCAGGAGAATTACTTGAACCTGGGAAGCGAAGGTTGCAATGATGAGGAAGAAAAAATATATTTACTGTTCATTAAGTAGGAGTGGATCATAAAGGTATTCAATCTCGTTGAGTAGGCTGAGGAAGAGGAGGGGAGGGATCTTTCTCGGGTGGCAGAGGCAGAAGAAAATTTGTGTGTAAGTGGACTTGGACATTTTAAACCCATGTTGTTCAAGGGTCACCTGTATTTAAAATTCCACATTCAAATAAAATTGACCCTTGTGTATATTATTAATAACATACATAATACTTAGAATAATAAATGAATGTTAGATTGTAAAATCATTGGCCTAGAGGAGTTGCCTAAAGATTGAAATAAACCAGCTCCTTGGCTTCTTTATTTTGTAAATGAGGGGCAGACACAAAGTAAATTTCCAAGTCACCTTGAAATCAGGCACTTTGAAGCCTAGCTATGAGTAAACTCAGTTATACTGTCTTAATACCCATTTTAGCTTTTCTGTTTACAGCATAAACTTTAAGGCCGATCTTAGTTCTTTTAAGAAGTCAAAAGCAGAACCTTTCTAGCAGAAGTGTTTTTCAAACATTAAATCCTAAACCAAAAAAAAGTGACCAAATTACAGAACTCTAGGAGTTTATCTTACCTACCTACCACTGAAAGAGGATTTTTCTTTTAAAGAAAATTAGAAAATTCTGATGGACTAAACTTTTCTTGTCAAACAGGTAAAGTCTTGTTAGCCCATAAACTATCTCTTCTAGGAGTGTTTAGATTTGTTGAGAGAGAGAAGGCTTTATTTCTTTTTTAGTAGAGATGGGGTTTCACCGTGTTAGCCAGAATGGTCTTAATCTCCTGATCTTGTGATCCGCCCGCTTGGCCTCCCACAGTGCTGGGATTACAGGCGTGAGCCACCGCGCCCAGCCTGACAAGGCTTTATTTCTAAACTCCCCACTTAATGTAACACTTTACTTGTTTCTTTTTATTGATATAGATAATATTTGTGCATATTTTAGCAGCACATGTGATATTTTCATAATTGTATACCATGTGTAATGATCAAATCAGGGTAGTTGGAATAGCTATCACCTCAAACATTTATTTTTGTGTTGGGAACATTACAAATCTGGCTATTTTGAAATATACAATATAAATTATTATTAACTATAATTTTCCTACTGTACTGTAAAATAGTAGCTTACTCCTTCTAACTTTACTTTTGTACCATTTAACCAACTTCTATACATCCCTCCTTCCCCCACCCCACTTAATATAAGCTTTTTTTTTTTTTTTTTTTTTTTTTTTTTAAGTCTTGCTCTGGCACCCAGGCTGGAATGCACTGGCAAGATCTTGGCTCACTGCAGTCTTCGCCTCCCGAGTTCAAGCATTTCTCCTGCCTCAGCCTCCCAAGTAGCTGGGATTACAGGTTTGTGTCACCACACCCGGCTAATTTTTGTGTTTTTAGTATAGATGGGGTTTCACTATGTTGGCTAAGCTGGTCTTGAACTCCTGACCTCAGGTGATCCGCCCACCTTGGCCTCTCAAAGTGCTGGGATTACAGGTGTGAGCCACCAGGCCCAGCCATAACCATCTTTTAAAAAGGTGGAGGGGGGCTATCAGCTGTTATTTTAAGCATAGTAAGAGTTCATGCTACTACTTCTACAGTGAATTACTGCAAGATGTTTAGACATTGTGATCTTTTTATTACGGTTACTGTTTTCCCTAAAGGTCAAACCAATAACTTTAGGTCCTGAAATGCAACTCAAGAGTAGAAGCATCACTTAATATTAGTAACTTAAAAGAACAGCAGATCTGGCTCGGTATGGTGGCTCAGGCCTGTAATCGCAGCATTTTGGGAGGCTGACACAGGTGGAGCACATGAGGTCAGGAGACCAGTGTGGCCAACATGGTGAAACCCTGTCTCTACTAAAAATATAAGAATTAGCCGGGTGTGGTGGCACACACCTGTAATTGTAGCTACTCAGGAGGCTGAGGCATGAAAATTGCTTTAACCCGGGGGGCAGAGGTTGCAGTGGGCCAAGATTATGCCACTGCACTCCACCCTGGGAAACAGAGTAAGACTCTGTCTCAAAAAAAGAAAAAGGAATAGTAGTGGGTCTTCAGATACTTAGATGTCATGAGCTGGGACTTTAATGGGCCGTTTTTTTAATTTGACATTAAAAATTCAGTCCTAATGCCAGTAAATAATTTTCATTATTCCACGTGTTCTTGGTATATTATATTCATCAAGCACCTTCTGACTGTTATTAGACCTCCTATATAGTTAACCTTGGATATCATACGCTGGTTCGGTAGACTTTTTTTTTTTTTTTTTTTTTTACACACGTCTTTTAGCTTGGTTGATATGCCCTCAGCCTGAAAAATAACAACTTGCTTATTTATTACATAACCAGATTACTTGACTCCCTATGTTTGAAGTCCCCAGTTTAGATTGGTTATTAAATAAGCATTCATTAGATTTTCAGTTATTTATAAAAGCTAAATATAAAGAACCACAAACTATTTCAGCAAGTTAATACAGCCAAAGCATATAGATAAATATATGAAACAATATAGTAAATACATGAGACCAAAAATTCAGTCTTTCATCAGTCTGGAAATAAACAGATATTTTCTGTGTGATTGTTTCTGAGACTGCAGACAGGTATTTTAAATTCTTAACTCCTACCGTATTCAGTACATTATTCAGAAGATTAGCCAGGAACAGAAAATGTGCAATTTAATTTCCCTTAGGTTCAAGGTATAAGCTAAACAGAGTCTTTCCCTGCACAAATTATCAAGTTGGCTGTGTTTCACTGGATAGTAGATGGGACAGTGGGAATCTTGTTTATTCATTGATGGGTGTCATTATTTAGATGGTGGGGCATTTGGCTACCTTGAAAGTCATCTTTACTCCCTGTGTTACCCTCACTTTATTGAATTTCTTTACTTTGACTTTCAGAGCCCTGGGCAGAAACTGCATATTAGTTTGGAGGACTTTGTTATTTTATTCAAGTTAAAGTATAGGGTTTCCCCAAATTGAAAACCAGAGTAGCCCATGATCATTCCCTGTGGGATTCTTTAACTATTAAGGCAAAAGAAAATGCGGTTGCACTTATGAGTATATGGATAAAATAAAGAACTGTGAAGTGAAAAGGGGAGAGATTTTTTTAAAGATGACTGTATTTTAACTCCTCCTGATTAGTAAATTCAAGGATACCAGGAAAGTGAGGTGTAGACTTTAAACCTTCCAACATTCCATTGTGTTAATCATTCTTCCTCATCAAAGAGGCAGTAAGAGATAATTTAGAGTGACTACAGTTACAAGTAATGTGCTATATAAGCACCCAAGAGCAGAGATAAGGATGGAATTAAGGGTGTTAAAGAAAATATAGCCTCCCTTCTTTACCATTTGATTGTTTTGGCTGTCCCTGGAGACTCGTATTCTAGGACCAAAGTTTACACAACTGCCAAACATATGAACAAGAACACCCCATTAAAATTCCTGTGAAACATTGTACATCTTAAGAGAGCACATGTGTCTATGGGCTGTCACAAATATCAGTCTTGCTATGTTAAGCATAAACTTAACAAGTATTAGTGGAGACACACTATTTAGGATTCACCTAAAACCCTCTAAGATAGAGGTCCCCAATCCCGGCCCCTGACCAGCCGCACCAGCAGGAGGTGAGCGGTGGGCCAGTGAACATCATACCTGAGCTCAGCCTCCTGTCAGATCACTGGCTGTATTAGATTCTCATAGGTGTGAGAACCCAATTGTGAACTGTACGTGTGAGGGATCTAGGTTGTGCTCTCCTTATGAGAATCTAATGCCTGATAATCTGAGGTGGAAGAGTTTCATGCCAAAACCATCCCCTTGCCCTGTCCGTTGAAAAATTGTCTTCCACAAAACGGGTCCCTGGTGCCAAAAAGGTTGGGAACCACTGCTCTAAGGTGTCCTGTGTTGCCTAGCCCCTCTCCCTACTTACGCACCCATTGGTTTGCCTAACAGCTGATTGATCTCTGTTTAAATAGACACAGTATATTGGGGCAGTTTATTGCATCTTTGGTCAGCTCTTTTCCTCTGGGTCCCTAGAACTGAAGACAATATCCTAAGTTAATTCTGTCTCACAAAACATGAGTAAAATGAGGAATCGGTTAGGTAGGTGGCAAACAGCAAAGATTATTTGGACTTGTAGCTTGCTCCATAAGTAGACTTTAACCAAGTAAGCTATTTGAGAAACAATTTTAATTTTTTTCAAGTGTTGTTTTTAATTCTACAGGAATGTTTTCATAAAAATAATGATGTCCATTATGTTAGCAACTAGAATTACAATGGCAAGTTTTAGGAGATACTTGAAATGTGAGATGTTACATTTAAAACTATAAAATTATCGACCTAAGTATGTGATTGTACCCATGTGGCGGTAAACTTAAAATTTCCAGTTTCAGGTTTTGTTGTTGTTTGTTTGTTTTAAAGAGTTGTTAAAAGGGGGAAAGGAAAGGAATATGTGAGGGAGACTGGCTTGCAAAAGCCTAAAATATTTCTTATGTGACCCTATATAGGAAAAGGTTGTGTATTCTGGACAAGAGCAATTAAAGGAAATAGTTTGGACTTAAAACTTCTAAAAATAAATAGTGCTCAAATTGCACTTGGAAGCCAGAGACCTTGCTGGTCATCAAAGGTTCAGTTCAGTCAGTAGTTAGAAAGAGGGAAGCCAGCTTAGCCAAGAGTCAGAATACAAATATTCAGAACCGATTAATAGGCAAATAATTATATATACCATGCCCCAGCCAGTAGATGGAATACTATGCCACCATTAAATTTATATTAACATGAAAAATGTTTGGATTTTAGGGCTCTTTACCCGTATCTTAGTGACATAGGAAGAAAATTAAGGTAAATCACAAGCAACTAGAAAATAGACATGTTAACTTTATTTTAGTACATAATCTGGTAGGATTTTTACATAATCTTACATACTAGTGCTAGGTAGTTGGTTGTGCAGCAGGCTTCTTAGAAGTGTCACATAGTCAATATCCTTAAAGAGAAATGGAAGCTAATCAGGTAAGTAAATTGTGAGCTGAGGCCTACATCATGCTTGCTATTCAAAGAGAATAAAGTGATTGGATAAATGATAATGCCTCCTTGTTGGGAAAACAATCTTCAAAAATGGCACTAAGTCACAGTTCTAATGCAATGGAGTCACTAATTACTATGAATACTTGTTTTACTTGGCAGATTACTAATAAAGTTAATTGGATACAATAAATGTAAAGATTTTCTTTTAAAATGACAGATTTTCAGTGAGGCATAAACATTTTATAGAACAATTATCAAAGCTATATTGGACTTAAATATTGGTCATGAATGTATGCACACCCCATAGGTAGCTGCCCTCCTTGGGCAGCTTTTGACTCCTATGCCAAAATTTAAAATAAAGGCTGTGGCCGGGCGCGGTGGCTCACGCCTGTAATCCCAACACTTTGGGAGGCCAAGGTGGGCGTATCACGAGGTCAGGAGATTGAGACCGTCCTGGCTAACAAGGTGAAACCACGTCTCTACCAAAAATACAAAAAAAAAAATTAGCCGGGTGTGGTTGCAGGCCCCTGTAGTTCCAGCTACTTGGGAGGCTGAGGCAGGAGAATGGCCTGAACCTGGGAGGCAGAGCTTGCGGTGAGCCAAGATCACACCACTGCACTCTAGCCTGGGCGACAGAGCGAGACTCCGTCTCAAAAAAATAAAATAACAGCCGTATGTTTAATCACATTCCCCAAAAGGAGAACTTCATAAGGCACTAATGAGTAATGTTTGTTTTACGAATGATTTTACAGGAGAAATTACAGTGGATGTTTAAATTGCAAAAATACTCTTCCCCTTTTTTCTCCCCCCTCCCCGCCCCCACAATCCTTTGCAGTTATCACCTAAGCTTTTTCGGTGTGTGATTAAAAAAAAAAAAAAAAACACAAGACCTACCTTAACAATTTAAGTATGCAGTATTGTTTCTCCTCAGCTTTTGTTTCTCACTGTCAGCTGCCCAGTCTTTGTAATTCTTATTTCTTATGCAGAACAATTTAGCTTTTGACCCTACTATCACCAAAAAAAAAAAAAAAAAGAAGAAAAGAAAAGAGAAAAAACAAATACAGCAGTTGAGGGCAGTATACAAGCTTAGTAAGTATATTCTGGTACTTGCTTAGGAAGTAGGAAATGTGATCAGATTCTGTTCTCTACCATATGACACTGATTTGCAAGGCCCCGGGTACAGGACTACTGATAAAAAGAACCCTGTAACTTCCTGTCACAGAGGGACACAGCAATATATAGATTTAACCAGCTAATTTTACTAGGTATTTAGGAAAGTGTGACTGCAGTTCAGGGTCCTTGTTTTTTCTTTTAAGACAGGGTCTCGCTTTGTTGCTCAGGCTGGAGTGCAGTGGCATGATCAAGGCTCATTGCAGCCTCAGCATCCCTGGGCTGCAGCGATTCTTCCACCTCGGCCACCCAAAACTGGGATTATGGGTGTGAGCCACCACACCCGGCCTCTTATATCTTGATTAACATCCTGTCTGGGCCTGCAAAGGTTCAATTTGCTTAACCCCAGCACTTTCCCTCAACATGGAGGTCCTTAGTCAACATTAACCAAGGTAATAAAGAGTTGAAAGTTTTAATCATAAGTAGGTGGAGGAGCATTTAAACTGGTTTAATAAACTTGAAATATGAATACCTTAAATATTCGAATAACAAAGCACTGGTGAAACAGGTGTTTCTATGGAAAGACCACAATTTTCCATCCAGCACATTTCATTTGGCTGGGTTCCTAATAAATAGGACTTTGAGAATTCCAAATCAAATTTGCACTTTTGCACAAAAGGTTCACTTGGTGACTCTCATGCCTCCATAAGTGTCTTCCATCTGATTCTGCACAACCTACTGCCTTCAGGGTATCCTGGGACCAGCCAAAGAGATGATTCCAACCAGTGGAATCATCATTAAACTAGTAGTTCTTAAAATATGGACACTGAGTCAACCTGCATCAGAATTACTGTAGATTCTGGACAAATGTACCAAGTCAACATCAAATCAGTCCTACATTTTGAAAAAGTAACGAATAAGATGTTTTTTGAGATACTGAAATTGCAGTGAAGACAATGTTCCCACCTTTTTAAAATGGTGTAATATTAGGCTCATTTATGGAATATTTTATGAAGCAGATTTGTATTTTAACAAGCCTTTTAGGAATGCAGACATTATAGAGGATAACATGAACGGTGGTAAAGAGGGGGGCATATTTGAGCAATGATTTTTAAAGAGCTATGAATTTACAGTGCAATCCTAGCACGAAGAGAGGGAGAAAAGAACATATATTTTGAGCTGCAGACATAATTGCATCACAGCTGAGATTTCATAGTCCCCGTCCTCTCTATTCCTGTTGAATTACATGATTAAAGGGAACTATATATATATATATATATATATATGAATATATGAAGATGTTTAATTGTTGCAGGTTGGAGAATTTGGGCGGGGGGAGAATTCACCTGGCCAATGAGTTAAAAATGAGAAAAGGATTAGCAATCATCAAAATTTCTAAGTAGTTAATTATCTGCATGGTGGGTTCAGTATAAACAAACATGGTACTCTCAAATGACTGTTGATGGGCTATTAAATTACATTAGTATCCTGTGAACCCTGGTCATAGCTGGAAAGGAGTCTTGAGACATGGAAAAACCAGGTTCTTTGTACATAAGGAGTATGTCTTTTAAACACCCCCAAAGTATAGATTAAGACGTGATTGATGAAAAGTCTCCATTTTCTGATGATGGTTTTATGAAACCAAAGTATTTACAAGTAAGAACCTGATCGCCAGTAGAGAGTGGAAAATAGGGAAAGGTAACATCTTCGTATGATTTCTGGAGTAGTCTGGCTAGGACCATAAGCTTCGTTTTGTTACAAGTTCCCAGAAAATAAGCCTGAATGAGCTTAGAGCTTAATACTTCCAGTGATGCTTCTCTCTTCCCTGAAGTATACAGATAACTATTTTTGTGCCGTGGGCCTTTTGACAGCCCCAAAAAGCCCGTGGATCCCATCTCAGAATGTTTTACATGTGTATTACATAATGCTCACACATTCTAAATTTTATCTACCGACTCCTAGTTAGAAATCCTTTGCAAGGGGTGTTAGGGTTCTGAGAGAAGGCTGGTAACTAATGAGGCTTGTAACTTACTTAAGCACCCTGTTCAGGTCGGGAATATGTTGTGTTCTTAATTACTCTAGTTTCCAGCTCAATTGGTGTTGGAGAAACTAGCCCACTTATAAGTGGCTCAGATGAAAACCCACGGGGAGGCATTTTTCTTTAATAAGAAACCCTAAGCCCCCTTTGAAGTCAGTCTGACTAATCAAAAGAAAGAGGTTATATATCCTAGTTTTGACCTTTTGTGAAAATAGCCCTTTTACTGTATGTGATACATTATTGGCATCCCATTCTGCACAGTCCAAATGATGTAGACAAGATAATGATTGGTATATAACTATAGACACCGAAGATCCATTGCAAGGCCTGCCGATCACTTTACACAGGAGCCCTTTCCCTGAGGTCCAATTGGCTAGCTCGGGGTGGGGTGGTACTTTGCCCTAGTAAACTACCAAGCAGTCCGAACGTTCGCTCCTCCTCTGGAAGAGCGAGTTGTGAGCGGCTGCGCTGCGGGGGCAAACTCGCCGCATGCCCGCTGGCCAGAGCGAGTCGGGGCCTGGCGTTAGGGCATCCAGACTGGCCGGTATGGTACAGGGCGTATCCCAGCCGCCTTCTGCGTCATACGGGGCGCCGCCCTCCAGCCTGGGAGGGGCAGAGGGGCCTTGTCTGCCCGGGTCTGAATACCCCAGGTGGGGTCGGAAAAGCGGGTCACAGAAGAGCCCAGTAAACTGCAGGGGCGCAGCTCGTCTCCAGGGCCGGAAACCCCCAGGGCCGCGCGAGTCGGGAACAACCCATAATCCGATCCTGTCTTCGGGATCAGAAGAGAGGAGAGCTGGCCCGCGCGCCAGCTCAGTTCCTCCGCATTTTTCAGGAGGAGCCCCAGAAACGCACTTCCGCCGCGGGGGCCTACCTCCACGCAGGGCGCGTCCTAGGCCAGCTCACTTCCGCCTAGCGTTTTCTGCGGCCAGGGGAGTCAGGGCTTTCCTTTTCCCCTATTCGGGCTCTTATTTGACTCCCCTTTTCCGTTGAACCATTTTCTCCCCCCTTGTCCTCCAAAAACAGTCTGCTGCCGCTCCCGACTTTTCTCGTTGAGACACCGTCAGCTCACTGCGAGCCCAGCACAGCGGCCATCTTCGGGAAATCCTGGCAGCAGCCCGCTTGTCCGTTGTCCTGTGTGCCCAGAGGAAAGAACCACTCATTTTTCGTGATCAAGCTAGGGGAGGCAGGAGCAATAATGGCCCTGCTATAGGACTGGCTTTTATTTGAATTCCAACTCTTCTGCCACCTTAACCAGCTGTTTCCAGATTTTAAAACTTAATCTATCAGAGCCTCTTACTAAATATTAGGTTGATGAGATGATGCATGCAAAGCGCTTAGAACAGTACTAGACATAAAGTATCCGACATAAAGGTTAAGTAAAAGTAAGGAAAAGCTATGGGGATGTATTGAGTATCTCTTTGCCCAATGACGTATTAGTCGTATTAAATATGGAAAGTGACTTTGATTCTCCGTACCCATGGGAGAAGGCATAGGAACAGCCTTTTCCCACCTGTAATCAGAGAGCAGGTGTTTCTAGAACGCCCCTATGTTTTCGATCTCTCAAGCAGCCTTTCGGGCTCCTAATTCCTACGAAGTTTCCGCTTTTATTCAATTTGGCCCACTCCTTTTTGCAGGGCTTTGTACTGAGTTGAGTATTCTCATAAGGGTGGTGGACAAGCAAAGGTTTGTTTTGGTAGCATCATTTTTAATTTCACAGGGAAAATGGGTATGAAACATCTTCCCAAGTACATCTTAGACTGCCAGCTGACAGCAAGCCATAATGCTCCCCAGCTCTTGGGCCTTACACCCCCTCTCCCCCATCCCCGCTTTCTTTCTCATTGCTCATGGACAGCTGGTTTGGGGACCAGGTGCAGATGATGGGAGGTGTCTTTAAAAAACAGCAGGTGAGAAATGCTAGTTTTGTTGTTTTAAGTTGCACTGATGACTGTAGTAGTTATCTATGCTGCTTGTGATAATTTATAAGGCAGTGATAACGAATTAAACGTACAAAAGATTATCTTCCACAGGGAAAAAAAACTGCAAACTTGTGACACCATTTATGATCCACTTAGTCTTGAGATACTGAGTAATAGAACTTTCTCCTTCCGGGCTGAGTTGTGAACTTGCGTTTGGTTTCTTTCTGCAATCCCTGCAGGGCCATAAATTCTTGGCCCTTAAGACTGTTCTCGGTGGCCCATAACAGACTTAGTGATACCATCAGTAACCATAGTTCACACTGGAGTCAAGTTATCTGATTCCCACGGCAGTTGGAGAACTGGAGATTCCTTAGAACTTTTAACTGTCATGTTTTCAAAGTTGACATGGAAAATTTTACATGAAGCTTAAAAATACAACTAACCTGTGGTGATACAGATGAGAAGAGTTAAGCTCTAAAATTAGAAGAGCAGTTCGTTTTGAGGCAGCACTGATTGGGTGGGAGCATGGAGTATATATAATTACATTTCTATATAATGTAAAAATATAGATTTAAGATTTATGCATTTTATGTAAATTATACTACAATAAAACGAAAATGAAAGAAGACAAAGATGATCATATGTAGTTTAATCAAATATTGTGTACAAAGTAATTTCTGTTAAACATTTATATTTTTATGTGTATTTGTACCTTTTACATGTATGTGTTAAGGATATGCATTAAAATGTTAATAACTTCCTCTGCCTATTGGGATAATGGAGAGTTTTGTTACTTTTTGTCTTTTTTTTAAAACATGTTCTGCGATGATAATGTATTGCTTTTGTAATTATGAAAAACAAAAGTTATTTTGTAAATCTTTGTTACTGATAAGAGATGGGTATTCTGTTAACTACTCAATTCTCATGTAGGAAAACAAAATACATAATGTCTATTTGATAAATCGAGAAACAGAAGCATTACTTAGAAATCTGAGTTACCTCTAAAATAATGACTGGCATTTGAAGTTGAGGATGGGTCTTGAGTTCCTGTGATTTTAAGCTCTTGGATATGAGGGTTGGGTGAGTTCCTCTTTTTCTCTCTTTTAAAATATATGTATGTTTAACTTTGCTAAATAAAATTTAAAAGATACAATGTATCTCAGTGCAATTTTTAAAAATTTATTTTCGTCCAGGTTACTCTACCCTTTCCCTTTGTCATTCAGCAGGCAGAACAAGGAAAAATTAAACTTCTAACTGAAAGGTACTTTGAATAGCAATATCAAGTTAGAGACAAAATATAAATATTGCTCAATATAAAATGAGGGTTTTTCTTAATTGAGGGGACAGAAATACAGCTTCTCAGTTATCATAAATTGCATCATATTTTTTGGGAAGGCCGTTTTGGCTTGCATCCATTACCAATTATATATCTTTTACTACTGTGGGAACCTCATTATCGAAACAGTTAAAGCTTGTGTATTTAGCGCCCTCTAGTGCATTATCTTAAAATAACATAGCATAACTGATAATACTCCAAACATCTAGAAGAAATGTAAATCTCAGTCCACCTCCCCTCTTTGCACCTATATGTTATTTCCTAGCCATGAGACATTAGGCTGTGACCTCACAGTAGTTCTTTAATCTCTAGGCTTCAATTTTCTCATCTGTAAAATGAGGACGATAATCATAAATACTAGATAGGGTCCTGAGAACTGAATGGTCTATGCTTGTGACATGAACGCCTGGCACATAGTAGAAGCTCGATTAGTGCTAGCTACTCTTACATATAAATAGATCGAGTCAGTACTAACATGATTAAAGACAAGTAATCTTGACTCATGTCAGAATCTGCTAGTAGGAAAGGAAAATGTTAAAGAGGAACCAAAAAATAAAGAATGAAGGCCTAGGTTTGATACTCATCTTTGGTTCCCTTTTGTTGAGTCACTTGATGCCAATTCTGAAGTCTGGGAACATGTTAAATTCCTTTGCATCCTTCACAGTGCATATAATTGCACACTGTCAACAAATATTTGTGTTAATGTTCAAGCTAAATGGTTAGAAAACAAGATGAAGAATGATAGAAAATAATAATTAGTATAAAAATTTGTATTTGGATTCAACTTTCTGTTATTTGAGGCAGAAGCCAAATGTCATTTTTTGGATTGTAGCTTCGGAACAGGCTGTGGACAAGATTTGTGTTACCCGTGTGCAAATGAGCAGCATAATTATACTATGTGTTTCATATGTTCACTATGCGACTTTTGTGACTCATTACTGACAAATAACGAGAATAGTAGGTTCTAGAATTCTGCCCTCATCCATTCTCACCCATTTTCAGCATTGCATCGGCTATACAGCTAAAATTTACTTCCTCAGACACATTCCAAGAGATACCTTCTCTCCACATAGTCTACATGACCATTTGTAGCTCTTTCCCTGTGCTGACAGACATAGACTTTGGTACTTAATACCAGTACTTCTTGGGCTCTCCAAGAACCCAATTGCTTGAGGAAAGCATCGGGTGCTTCTCACCCCGAGTCCCTGGAATCTTTGGTTGGGCCTGTATATAATAAATGTCCCCATTGCTTATTTTTCTTGTGTGCTTTATATTAGACATGTCACAGTGTTGTCTCTCCTTCCCTTCCATTGCCTCAGTGCTAAACCAGACCAATTTTCTCATGAAAGGTACATGATACAGGTAACCATGTATTGTGCCTCTATTAATGCTTATACACTATGCTAAGCATTTTACATACATTTCTTCTTTCACAACCACATCCAGTAACAGAGTATTCCCGTTTTCCAGAGGGGAGAATTGCCCTAGTTCACACAGATAAGTGGCAGAGCCAGATTTCCAACCCAAGTCTGCCTCTAGAACCTGTGGATTCAACACTGCATCAGAAACTCCAAAGGGAAAATTTTGAGTTGTGTGTCTCCAGAAATTCCTGCAAGGAGAATCATGAAGATCCCTTCAGGCACTAAGCCATAAGTTCTGAGGCTTCCTCCTTTTCAAGAAAACCCACCTACTTAGCCCTGATAATTACTAGAACTGCGATGACTCACATTTACTTGGCACCTCACAGTTTTCAAAGGTTGGCCCATAGGGTATCTCATTTTATTTTCCAGAAAACCTTTTGCATTCATCATCAACTGAGCGTCCAAGCTGGTGAAGCAAGTTCTTTTCTGGCAGAAGATTGCAGCTCCTATTATTTACCCCCCAGGGGATAAACTGCAAATCCCAGGCCTTACAGCTGGGAACACACAGCTAGCTGTGCAAGCATATAAAAAACCTTGACAAAGCAGGAGGGGGTTCACACACTGGCTATCCTGATTACAGTGCATTGGGCAAGGAGCTCTCCCACTGGAAGCTGTATCAGAACCACAGGCACTGCCTTGGTGGGCAAAACCACATTCAGCAGTCCTTCAATCAGCCAGGGCCTTCCCTGCCTGTGTGCTCATTCACTTATGCTACGCATGTGGTCTCTTATAATTGCTTTTCCTGTCCTTAACTCTCTTTTCTTACCCCAACCCCTACCCCCAAGTCCCTCTTGTCCTTAAAAGCTTCTTCCTGCTTTACACCTTAACCTCTTTGTGGGATCCCAGTAAATGCCAAGGCTTGTGGGGGTGAAAGATTATAAATCAAAGCCACAGACACAGACATGGGGGAGGAGCCACCCAAGGGGTGGAAGGGCCAAAACTTGAAAACAAATGAGCCTCTTTCATCCCAGTGGGATTTTTGTTTTTTAAGGTCTGCAGTTCCGGTGGGGCATTAAATCAGAAGCTATGGTTTCTGGGACTTACAGGAAGAACAATAACTAGAGAGTTGTCCATATGTGTTCCCTGAGTTTCAGCAAAACTTGGGGGCCTAGAGAAGTCCTGTTATTTTAAAAAAGTGTCGTTTCTCCGTTAGCAAAGTAGGTTTCACATTTTAAAAGCAGCTTAAAGCATAGCATCAACCATTCTTCTACAATTGAGAAGTTCCATTAAATGATAGAAGGGGTCAGATTTGAGAGATCTGACTAAATATTATTTAAGAAAAGTTGAATTTTGTCAGTTCTCAATTATCTGTGCTAGTGGAGGGGATCCAGGGACAGAATTCCACTGGGACTTTTAATTCACTGTTGATTTGCATTTGGCATTGTGAGGCATTTTAGTAATGAACACTTTAATATGGGTGTGCCTGCAGTTCTGGAAATTTACAACTGTTTATAACAAATAACAAAGCTACTCAGTGAAGATGCTGACAGGGCTGGAATGCTGTCAAATGACTTTTCCAGCCTCTGGACCAACTGTTTACTGAGGCCTGGAAACAAAATAGGCTTTGGCTTCAGACAGGAAGGTTTAAATCCTTAGACTCACATTATCAAGTAGTTTAGAAAAAAAAAAAAATCCTGATGCTGCTGTGTAATTTTTCAGATTCTTCATTTGAAAAATGGGAAAAAGAAGTAATATCAAGTATCTTGACCATGGTATCAGAGAATGACCTCAAGTTGTGAGGGAATTCTCAGACAAAACTTTGAAATACAATCCAGGATTCAATCAGGTATTATTTTAATCTTTAAGTAGTCTAGATGGGTTGCAAACTTTCATGAATGGAGGAGAGCTGCTAAGTACTTGGGTTAAGAGGGCTTGAGACCAACTCCTGTATAAATTGTGACATTCTGTCTATATAGTATAAAGGGAGCTCAGCATGACCCAAGAAGGTCACAGACCAGAATCACTGGCTGAAACCTCTGGCCAGTGACCAACCTCAACTCAAAAGGTAAGTATATTTTGTGTTCCTAAGAATCCAGAAAGTTCAAAATTTCTATTAAGTTGCTGCTGCCCAGGCACAGGGGGTCACACCTATAATCCCATCTCTACAAAAAATACAGAGAAGCCAGGCATAGTGACAGGCACCTGTAGTTCCAGCTACTGGGGAGGCTGAGGCAGGAGGATTGCTTGATCCCAGGAGGGAGAGGTTGCAGTGAACCAAGATTGTGCCACTGCACTCCAGGCCCAGAGCAAGACCCTGTCTTTAAAAAAAGAAACAAAAAAAGTTACTGCTTGCTAGAAGACCTGAGACCTTCCCATAGCCACATGAATGGGTATGGAAGTAAATTTGCCCCAGGAGAGCCTTCAGATGAAAAGGTGGAAGCCCAACACCTTGATTACAGCCTTGTGAGAGAACCTAAATTAAAGGCACCTAGGTAAGCTGTACCCTAGATTCCTGGCCCAAAGAAATTGTGAGATAATAAATGTTGTTTAAAGCTGCTTTTAAAAAGAGAAGTTTCTGCTCTATGGTTTATCTGGAGTCAACTTATTCTGTGTGTTAATACGTGAGCCATTATAATTCTAAATAACACATTTGAATTTGCACTAAGTGGCAGATGTGGCCTTGAGTTCTCCACACTGCCCAAGAAGCCAGATGGCAAGAAGGCTCATTTAGGCAGCCCTCCTACACAAAATTCTGCACCACATGCACAAATTCTGAATTGTGTCTGTAGGAGGAGGGGGTGGTTAGAATCGGGCAGAAAGAGCCAGAAACCAAGTGCCCAAGCATTCATGATCTGCTGAAAATACCAAGTGAATTTCTGCAGTTTCCTTACCATCCATATTATATAACATGCCCTGGATTAAGGACTCATTCTTATCACTGAGGTAGAATTGGGTCCTTGTGCCCATAAACAAAAGAAAGCTTGGCTAATGCAATTGTACATTCTTTCCAAAGAACACATTTGTTTTCAGATGAGGAAGTCAGAGCACTGTTGTGCTAAATGTTTAGATCTGGTATAACTTAGGATAGGGGTTCAACAACTGTAACAAACATGCCAAAATTGAGTAGCACTTCAGTAACATCAGGGGCCTGGTTTCCTTCTCTTGGTGCTGCCACCCTCAATAGATGGCTTCTATTTCACTGTTTAAGATAGCTGCTCCAGCTCCCACCCTCACATCTGTGTTCCAGCAGAAAGAGAGAAGATGAAGACACTCTCCTCCCTTTTAAGGATAACAATCTGGGCCAGGCAGGGTGGTTCATGCCTATAATCCCAGCACTTCGGGAGGCTGAGGTGGGCAGATCTCTTGAGTTCAGGAGTTTGAGACCAGCCTGGACAACAGGGTGAAACCCTGTCTATACAAAAATAACCCAGGTGTGGTGGTGTGTGCCTGTAGTCCCAGCTACATGGGGGGCTAAGGCAGTAGAATTGCTTGAGCCTAGGAGACTGAGGCTGCAGTGAGTCATGTTCTTGTCACAGCACTCTAGCCTGAGTGACAAAGTGAGACCCTGTCTCAAAAAAAAAAAAAAAAGAATCTGGATGTTGCATACATCACTTTTACTCCCATCTATGACCATATCTGGCTGCAAGGGAGGCTTGGAAACTGGATGACTCTGTATTCAGCTAAAAATTCCATTATATAAGAAGAAAAGTACAGATTGGAAGATAAACTAGCAGTTTCTGCCAGGATTCCCTTCCTGTGGCTTACCCCTCCAAACATACCTGATTAACATTCAAACTGCTGGGCTAAAAGCCTATTTAATTCCCTATGTAAAGAACATGTTGAAAACTAGAGGCTTGTCCAGGTGCGGTGGCCCACACCTGTCTCTACTAAAAATACAAAAATTGGCCGGGCGCGGTGGCTCATGCTTGTAATCCCAGCACTTTGGGAGGCCGAGGCGGGCGGATCGCGAGGTCAGGAGATCGAGACCATGGTGAAACCCCGTCTCTACTAAAAATACAAAAAATTAGCCGGGCGTGGTGGCGGGCGCCTGTAGTCCCAGCTACTCGGAGAGGCTGAGGCAGGAGAATGGCGTGAACCCGGGAGGCGGAGCTTGCAGTGAGCGGAGATTGCGCCACTGCACTCCAGCCTGGGTGACAGAGCGAGACTCTATCTCAAAAAAAACAAAACAAACAAAACAAAACAAAAAAATTAGCTGGACGTGGTGGTGGGCACCTGTAATCCCAGCTACTCAGGAGAATTGCTTGAACCTGGGAGGCGGAGGTTGCAGTGGGCTGAGATTGTGCCACTGCACTCCAGCCTGGGTGACAGAGCAAGACTCTGTCTCAAAAAAAGAAAAAAAACCTAGAGGCTGTTTTGCACCCTCTATTATTTTTGGGTAGCACAGGTAGTGCATGTTTATTCTTGGGGGAAAAACAGAAAATACAAATCAGTAAGAACTTAAGAATTAACATCATGAGACTCTATACCCAGTGATAATAATGGTAGGATTTTGATGTCTTTCCTGATAGACTTTCCTGAAACAAATGTAGACATATATAACATACAATCTATTGGTGCCGATTGACATTATATAATGTCAATCACCACCATCGTGATGATAAATGGCCAGTACTATTGTATATGTCAGGTGGGGAGAGGACTTTGAACCTAACCTGTCATACAATTGAAAGAAAATAGAAATTGGGAGAATTGGATTTCACTTCTACCTCTTCACTGACCACCTGACCCTGTGTCACCGTGAATCAGTAACCTAAAAAATTTTTTTTTTTTTTTAAGACAGAGTCTCACTCTATCACCCAGGCTGGAGTGCAGTGGCACAATCTCGGTTCACTGCAACCTCTGCCTCCCAGGTTCAAGCGATTCTGCCTCAGCCTCCTGAGTTGCTGGGATTACAGGCATCTGCCACCACTCCCAGCTAATTTTTTTGTATTTTTAGTAGAGACAAGGTTTCACCATGTTGGCCAGGCTGGTCTCAAACTCTTGACCTCAAGTGATCCACTCACCTCAGCCTCCCAAATTGTTGGGATTACAGGTGTGAGCCACTGCAACTGGCCCCCCCAAAATCTTTTTTTTTTTTTTTTTTTTTTTTTTTTG
>NW_026652276.1:185617061-185746052 GCF_009828535.3 Hylobates moloch | reverse complement strand
TTTTTTTTTTTTTTTTTTTTTTTTTTGAGACGGAGTCTCACTCTGTCACTAGGCTGGAGTACAGTGGCTCGATCTCGGCTCACTGCAACCTCCGCCTCCTGGGTTCAAGCAATTCTCCTGCCTCAGCCTCCCAAGTAGCTGGGACTACAGGTGTGCGCTGCCACTCCTGGCTAATTTTTTTGTATTTGTAGTAGAGACGGGGTTTCACCATGTTGGCCAGGATAGTCTTGTTCTCCTGACCTTGTGATCCGCCCGCCTCGGCCTCCCAAGCTTAAAACCTTAATGTTTCCATTTCTCCATCTGTAAAATGGAAATTAGTTACATTTGATTTTTCTAATCCCTAAAATAGTTATGAAAATCAATTATTCCTCCCTGTATTCCTTCAAGTACTTTTGAATGCCCACTCTGTGTCAGGTATTGAGAACAAGACACACATGCTCCCTGTCCCCATGGAGTGGGACCTAATGAGTGAGGCATAGGAACATGTTTTGAAAAATATCAGCTGGGATACATAGGTGAAGGGTTACTGTCGAGAAGTGGCCACCAACTATCCCTAGCATTCCTTGATACCTCTCACTCTCCTTGATACCTCTTTCCCAAGGCCAAAGTGGGGGAAGAGATGAGAGATAAAGTGGTCAGATGAGTGGCAATGGCCCAGCCTGGTCAAGCTGCCATTTTACACTCCACCCACTCCCCAACTCAGTCAGCCCTAACTCTACTACATGAATCCAGATTTTCTCTTCTATGTGCCCCACCCTCTGACAGGGAAGTAGGAAAACAGAGATTTGTAGAAGTTGGTAAAAGCTAATGTCAGAAGGCAAAGTTCCATTTCTGGATCCAAGAAAAACTTCCTGTTTTGTTAAGACACTTCTTAGGAGCGGAAACTGGCTCACTCAAATGAAAACCACAATGAATAATTTTACTGATTTGTACCATATGTTTAGCAAGCCTGAAATCCCAAGAGGAGGTTGGTGAATAAGGAGAAATCATCAGAAAGGGACTGTCAGATACCAACCCCCAACCAACCAGGGCTTTTCCCCACATCACTCCCTGAAGGAACAGCGACAACTGAGGGAGTGGAAACATATTTGGGACATGTGATGCAAAGGTAACCTGGTGGCTCATTTAAGGGCTGTGTGACTTGGATTGGTCATCATCCTTTCTCCAGATGGAGTTTCCCTTTTTACAAAAAGATCTAGAAAAGCAGCTGTATTAGCATAGATAGTGCTGCAGTAACAAATTAGCTCTGGAGTATTGGCTTAACACAGTAAAAGTTTATTTCATGTTTTCATTACATGACACATATAGGTTGGTGGTGGAATGGGAAGTGGATATGGGAATTCTGCTTAAGAACCCTGGTTGATAGAGGCTTTGGCACTTGCAGCTGTATCACTGGAGCCTTGGGCCATCACCATCTTGGCAGTAGAGGGAGAGAATGCATAGAGAATTCACATGTGTCCTATACTTCAGCCTGGAAGGGACACATACCACCTCTGTCTCAGTGGTTGGACAGAACAAACTACAGATGGACTGGGACAGATGGGGAAGCCTATGGATATTTGGTGAGCAATAAATGCCTCTCACAACAGCCTTTTAATGCTGTGTGCATGTTACTACGTGTTATGGCAGCTCAGAATTCCAGACAGATCTTTTGAATCCTAATCTGCTGGGATGTCTCATCTAAGATTCTTATTTATTTCCTGAGCACCTAATAGCTAGTCCTCAGGTCAAAAATAGCACACCAGTGGGTTCTGCATAATGATTTTACCTCTAGAGTTTTCCCTCTCCCCTCCCCTCCTCTCTTCTCCCCTCCCCTCCCCTCCTCTTCTCTCCTCTCCTCTTTCTTTCGATGGGGTCTTCTTCTGTTACCCAGGCTGGGGTGCAGTGGCACAAACACAGCTCACTGCAGCCTCAATTCCTAGGCTCAGGCAATACTCCTGCCTCAGCCTCCCATGTAGCTCAGACCACAGGTGTGTGCCACCATGCTAAATTTTTTTTATTTTTTTATTTTTTTGTATAGACAGGGGCTCATTTTGTTGCTCAGGCTGATCTCAAATTCCTGGGCTCAAGCGATCCTCCTGCCTAAGCTTCCCAAACTGCTAGGATTACAGGCATGAGCCACCATGCCTGGGCTTTTCCTTTTTAATTTAATTTTTTACCTAATTAGCTAGTCCACAGGAATTAGCAGCTCAGCACAGCCTCACAATATGTTGTTGGAGGACTGACATAGCTTGGTGTCCCTGGGAGCATGGATTAGTCACTGGAATTCAAAGCTGAGTTTTAAAACAGTATGGAATTTTAAGCTGTTCACATTTAATTCCACAAAAATGACAACATAAAACTGAAGGATTGTTCTCTGAAGGATTATTGACCATAATTGTTCAAAATGTATTACGATCCAAGCCTCCTCTTGCAGTTGACTCATGTTTGACTCTTGTCCAATGTTTCTGTGCCCAGGGATGGTGCTCTGTATGCATCACTGTTATCAATTAAATATACATACAGTCCGTACACGTAGGCTGCAGTTCGCTTGAATGAAGTTGTATGCCCTTGCCCAGTAGGGGAGTAGGGTGGGAGGAGTCACTTCCTTTTTTCTTTCTTTCTTTCTTTTTCTTTTTCTTGCTTTCTTTTGCTTTGTTTTGTTTTTTTTTGTGTGTTTTTTTTTTTGAGACAGGGTCTCACTTTGTCACTCAGGCTGAAGTGCAGTGGTGTGAACATGGCTCACTGCAGCCTCAACTTCCTGGGCTCAAACAATTCTCCTGTCTCAGCACCCCTCAAGTAGTTGGGACTACAGGCATGTGCCAGCAGGCCCAGCTAATTTTTGCATTTTTTGTAGAAATGGGGTTTCACCATGTTGCCCAGGCTGGTCTCTACCTCCTGAGCTCAAGTGATCTGCCTGCATTGGCCTCCCAAAGTGCTGGGATTACAGGCGTGAGCCACCGTGCGCTGGCGGAGGCCGTCACTAAGTGATAGCTTATTCAGGTCCGAGTTTCTCTGCCTTCCCCTCTTGCTCCTTGCTTTGGGGACATTTTGTCATCCATTAAAAAGGCAGGAGAGAGCAAGGCAAATACAGATCAATTCGAAGCAGACTTACTTCACAGGGTGGTTCTCTACTTATTTTGTTTAACTTGGCCTGTTGTGGAGCTGTTTGGGGACACATACAGTTCTGCAGCCAGGAGGCCCTTTCCAGAACCTGATTTCCCCTTGGAATGACACATTATCCTCCCTTCACATGTAGCAATTGTAAATTCCTGCCCAGGGAGCAGCAATTGCTTTGAATTACACACTATTTGAATAGACCAGTATGGGATTAACAAGGCCTTATTGTTCTGCAGTCCTTTATTGAAACTTGCTATAGTAATTTCTGGTGAAATTATATTCCCCTGCCTATCATTTGACTATGCAAAGGAACACTTCCCACACTCTAATTGGTCCTTTCTAGTTGTATGTAATAAAAATCTCTTTTTACTATATTATCAACCCTGAGCAGGAAGAAATAATACTATCAGGTTTTTTCAGTTCACCCTTCTCTCCCTTTCCCTCCCTTTGACATCTCTACTATGATTCCATGACTTGGACGTTTTTTAGATTTGTGGTGCCCAGGATATTACTTTATGACTGCTATATACATATAGAAATGCACACACTATACCCACACGATCTAGAATTATCTCCTTTACAATATGCTATTTTTAAAATAAACTTCAGGAGCGCAGAATTAAATCAGTAATAATCCGTGTTTCAGGACACATTCTCATCATTGGTCTGGAAGTACCATTTTAAACATGTTTTTAAACAGTCTAGGCAAACAATTTACATCTACTCTTCAATTAAAAAAAAAAAATTCTAGCCCAGGCATGGTGGCTTGTGCCTGTAGTCCCAGCACTTTGGGAGGCCAAGGTGGGTGGATCGCTTTGAGTTCAGGAGTTCAAGACCAGCCTGGACAACATGGCAAAACCCCGTTTCTGCTAAAAATAGAAAAATTAGCTGGGTGTGGTGCTACACACCCATAATCCCAGCTACTTGGGAGGCTGAAGCAGGAGAATGGCTTGAACCTGGGAGGCAGAGGTTGCAGTGAGCCGAGATCACACCACTGCACTCCAGCCTGGGCAACAGAGCGTGATTTTGTCTAAAAAAAAAATAAAAATTCTTACTTTTCAATCATCTGCAAATAGAATTTGGTAACCAAGAATGAATCTACCAATATTTACTTCCTAACTAAGCTGTTTCTAACAGAAATCAAAAGGGAATCTCTTTATAATGACAAAGTCTAAAGGCAGACTAATAAAAATGCTGACATCAAGATGTTTAGGTCAGGTGCAGTGGCTCAGGCCTGTAATCTCAGCACTTTGGGAGGCCTAAGCAGGAGGATCACTTGAGCCCAGGAGTTCAAGACCAGCCTGGGCAACATAGTGAGACCTGGGTCTCTACAAAAAATACAAAAAGTAGCCGGGCATGGTGGCATACCTATAGTCCTAGCTATGTGACGTTGAGGTGGGAGGATCGCTTGAGCTCAGGAAGTCAAGGCTGCAGTGAACAGTGATGGCAGCACTTGTACTCTAGCCTGTGTGACAGAATGAGACCTTATCTCAAAAAAAAAAAAAAAAGTTTACCAGGCTTTAAGTAGTTTATTTTGGTGGACATTATTTGTCCATAAAATAGACCTTTATAAAAGCTCGGATTTGAAACCAATAAATTAGAGCCGTAATGTGTCTTTTCTAGCTGGTTTTAGGCCAGTTAAATCTGACAGAGATCATGAAGGCAGAAAGCCAACTTGAAGCCAAAATAACTATTGAGAACATTCTGTATTCCATTAATAGGTAATGAAATTAAATCTGTTAACTGCTAAATTAAAATACATATTCTACTTATTTACATAAAACTTTAGTCCTATATAACTATCATGCTTCCAAAAATAACAGCCTGGCCAGGCACAGTGGCTTACGCCTGTAATCCCAACACTTTGGGAGGCCAAGGCGGGTGGATCACCTGAGGTCAGGAGTTTGAGACCAGCCTGGCCAACAAAGTGAAACCCTGTCTGTACTAAAAATACAAAAATCAGCCAGATGTGGTGGTGCATGCCTGTAGTCTCAGCTACTTGGGAGGCTGAGGCAGGAGAATCGCTTGAACCTGGGAGGTGGAGGTTGCAGTGAGCCGCGGTCATGCCACTGCACTCCAGCCTGGGCAACAGAGTGACTCCGCCTCAAAAACAAATAAATAACAGCCCAACAGCACAATACTTTTAAAACATGCTTTGATGAAATCCACAAGGGAATCATCTTTACCCCTTTGTCCCTAAACCATCTTCTCAGATCTTGTGCCTAAATTGAAATTTTTGTGCCAGGAGTTAGAAAATAATACGGATATAATAAAACAGACATAGTTTATACTGTAAGAAATAATAAAT
Source organism: Hylobates moloch (assembly GCF_009828535.3). Classification (NCBI taxonomy): domain Eukaryota; kingdom Metazoa; phylum Chordata; class Mammalia; order Primates; family Hylobatidae; genus Hylobates; species Hylobates moloch. The sequence continues at coordinate 185,740,645 of NW_026652276.1, read as the reverse complement.
ATAGTTTATATTGTAAGAAGCATGACAGGTTTTTTAAAAATTATTGGATGATGACCATGAACTAAAAAAAAAATCTCAAAAACCCGAAGTCTATAACCTACACTGAAAGGTTTTAATCTATTAAGATGAAAGTCAGCTTCCCCCATTTCCATTTTTCAAACCAGAGACTTTTCTTTCTTTTTTTTTTTTTTTTTTGACAGGGTCTTGCTTTGTGACCCAGGCTGGAGTACAGTGGTGCAATCACTGCAACCTCAAACTCCTGAGCTCAAGTGATTCTCCCACCTCAGCCTCTTGAGTAGCTGGGACTACAGGCACACAACACGATTCCCGGCTCCAGAGATTTCTTTGAAACTTTCTATTAGAAAAAAAATAAAAAGAAATGGTCATTGCTTGCTGTGCATGCTGGCTCATGCCTGTAATCCCAGCACTTTGGGAGGCTAAGGTGGGCAGATTACTGGAGGTCAGAAGTTCGAGACCAGCCTGGCTAAAATGGTGAAACCCCATCTCTACTAAAAATAAAAAATAATTAGCCGGGAGTGGTGGTGCGTGCCTGTAATCCCAGCTGCTCAGGAGGCTGAGACAGGAGAATCGCTTGAACCCAGGAGGTGGAGGTTGCACTGAGCCGAGATCGCGCCACTGCACTCCAGCCTGGTGACATAGAAAAAAAAAAAAAAAATTTATTAGTAAGGAGATAGAGCTAATTCCTCTGGGAACTTGTTTCAGACTTGGGTAGATGAAGTCCTGTGGCACAAAACTGAAGTGGAGGAGTGCTTTATGTAGACAGTTGGCTTGCAGGCAACATAAACAGAAAAGCTCAATAAATTCAAACAAAGCTGAAGCCAAAATCATGTAGTGATTTATAAGGGAGCAGTAGATATTTTGAACTATGCCCCAAAGAGATGTTAAAGTAAATCAAAATCTTATGAACAGGTAAAACAATTACTATGAAATTTAGAAAAACTGCTATCCATCCCACATAGTGATTTTTTTTTTTCCTTAAATGAGTAGTGAATGACTACAAACAAATGTGTAAAAAAAGAAAAAAAATGACAGGAAATTTGAAAAACAAACTTCTAGGCTTCTGGTAACACAATTTATACCAGGGGTCAAATATGCAGGGTTGCTTCTAAATTAAAAGAAAGAAAGAAACAAAAAAATCCCATTTGAGCCTGAAGCATTTCATATTTGGTAAACTATTTGGGGAAATTCCACAAAATGTGCAGGCCAAGTCATTTTATTTACTCTTACACTCCAACCTTTCCATTTCATTTTGCTTCTGCAGTTGTTATAAAACTGAGCAGACAAGGCCAGGCACGGTGGCTCACACCTGTAATCCCAGCACTCTGGGAGGCTGAGGGGGGCGGATCATGAGGTCAGGAGATCGAGACCATCCTGGCCAACATGGTGAAACCCCATCTCTACTAAAAATACAAAAAATTAGCTGGGCGTGGTGGCTGGCACCTGTAATCCCAGCTACTCGGGAGGCTGAGGCAGGAGAATCACTTGAACCCAGGAGGTGGAGGTTGTGATGAGCCAAGATCTTGCCATATTGCACTCCAGCCTGGGCAACAAGAGTGAAACTCTGTTTCCAAAAAAAAAAAAAAAACTGAGCAGACAGCTGGGACAAACCCAGGAGCTCTCCTCTAATAACAAATTACAGGTTTGTCCTAGGAAGATAAGAAAAGTCCTTTTCTTCCAAGTACAGGCTCTTGCCACTGTTGAGGAGTGGTCACCACACTCCTCTCTGCCTCGGATTCCTGTGCACTGACCATTCTCACATCCCTGGGCACCAGATTATCACATTGCTAGGAGCTGTGGTCTGGCATCGGGCAGTTTGCACTCTGATTGGGTGGCTGGGTGCAAGAAGGGAGTAACCTGGCTTGAGTCACTGGTGACCATGACTGCTCTAGAAAGAACTTCGGAAGGCTGAGCCCCACCGGCCCCGCCAGCCCTAGCAGGCTGGTAATTATCTCCTGGGCTACAACAGAGCTCTGAGAGTTCGAGGTCTACCTCATCACAGCCTTTTCTCCCCTTCCTTCCTCTATTGGAAGTCCACTTTGCAGTGACCTAGTTCATTAGGATGCCCTTGTGCCTCAGTTTCCCTTATTAGCACTGGACTCGGCCCATCAGCTGGGATTCAATCACCCTTTCTTCCTCTTTGCCAATATACTTTCCTCTCCAACCTTCCTCAGTCCCTACTGGCTGGGGCTCTGCTTGGATTAAGTCAATTGCTCAAGAGCCATGACTCCTTCCTGACTTTGGTCTACTATCCTGACTCACAGTCATCCCAGCTGCTTACTTTGCTCCCTGAAGATACTGATAATCAACTGAACCAGATCCTAGCTTGCCTTATCTACTCAGCCCACCTGGTTACCCTTTCCCAGAGCCAGTCTAGCCACCAGGTTAGTTCCCCACTTGCTGTCACCCACCCACCCAATCCTGGATCCTCCTCCTTCCCATCAGCTGGTGCTGCTCGAATATTCACATCGATAGCAGTAATTAATGGCAGTTAAGAGCTCAGTCTGTCTCAGGAACTGTCTTAAGTACATCAGTACTTAAATTCATTTAATTAGGACCACAACACTTGGAGAAACTGAGGCTGGGAGAGGTTGACTTGCTCAAAGTCACACAAAGAGTAAATACCACAACTTTAAGTTGAACCTAGACTAGATCTTTCTGATGCCAGGTAAATACTCTTAATCACTGGCCAAGGGTTCTCAAGGTTCCTTTGCCCCTTCATCTATCCCACACGTGGTATATTTGTCAAAGGGACTGTGCAGATCTCAGCTATATTGCCTCCCTACAGGCCTTTGGTCTGGGCCCAGCCTTTGGACACCATTCATTAGAAAACTGGTCATCTCTGGCAGGGTGCGGTGGTTCATGCCTGTAATCCTAGCACTTTCAGGGGCTGGCTGAGGTGGGCGGATCACCAGAGGTCAGGAGATCGAGACCAGCCTGGCCAAAATGGTGAAACCCTATCTGTACTAAGAATAAAAAATAATTAGCTGGGCATGGTGGCGGGCGCTTGTACTCCCAGCTACTCGGGAGACTGAGGCAGAAGAATCGCTTGAATCCGGAAGGCAGAGGTTGCAGTGAGCTGAGATTGCACCATTACACTCCAGCCTGGGCGATGTGAGACTCTGTCTCAAAGAAAAAAAAGAAAAAAAAAAGAAAACTGGTCATCTCTGCCTCTCCTATTTATGCTTCTACTACTTCAGCTGGCTTCACTGTCAGTAGAAATGGCCGACAATGATCAAAGTTTATATCTCAGTGCAGACATCTGTCAGCTCGCTGAGATGTGTACAGGTTTCCCCAAGATCTAGGGAGCCCCAAGTCACAGGTTTCTGGCTCAAGCCTTTTATTTTACTATTGAGACCTAAAGCTCAGAGAAGTGAAGTGACTTGTCCTGTGTCACACAGCTAGTTAATGGCAGAGGCAAGATTGAGGTTTCATGGCTTCCAAACCACCTTGAGTAGACTGGAACCATGGAAGGCCACATTTCACAGCAGGGCTTTTGAAGACAAGCTAGGTTACTTAACCTTTGACTTTTGCCTCTGTGTTTTAATCTGTGACATGGAGCAACAAAGGAGGCCTAACTAAAACGATGACACGTTGCTGATGAGCGGTAAATTGTTGGAGGAATTGCTACTACCACCCATCTTTGGTAAGCACCAGGACCTTCTGAGTTCATTTACCAGTCTAGAAGCCAGGAAGATGTTCATAGATACATTCACATAATTGTGATCTAATTGACACCACAAGACAAAAGCAATTTCATGATAAGAATAGCAACTTTAGCTTAGTTTTTTTTTTTTTTGAAACAGAGTCTCGCTCTGTCACCCAGGCTGGAGTGCAGTGGTGCGACCTCAGCTCACTGCAACCTCTGCCTCCTGGGTTCAAGCAATTCTCCTGTCTCAGCCTCCCAAGTAGCTGGGATTACGGGCACGCAACACCATGCCTGGCTAATTTTTGTGTGTGTTTTTAGTTGAGATAGGGTTTCACCATGTTGGCCAGGCTGGTCTTGAACTCTTGACTTAAGGTGATCCACCCACCTCGGCCTCCCAAAGTGCTGGGATTACAGGCATGAGCCACCATGCCCAGCCAAGAATAGCAACTTTAATTGAGCATTTGCAATACACCAGAGACTGCTTTAAGTAAGCATCTATTTGAGACACACTACAACTCTAGGAAGAATGCATGTGCTTTTTTTTTTTTTTTTTTTGAGATGGAGTCTCACTCTGTCGCCCAGGCTGGAGTGCAGTCGCAGGATCTCGGCTCACTGTAAGCTTTGCTTCCCGGGTTCTAGCAATTCTCATGCCTCAGCCACCGAATAGCTGGGACTACAGGTGTGCACCACTGCACCCAGCTAATTTTTGCTTTTTTTTAGAGACGAGGTTTCACCATGTTGGCCAGGCTGGTTTCGAGCTCCTGAGCTCATGATCCTCCCTCCTCAGCCTCCCAAAGCACTGGGATTACAGGCATGAGCCACCATGCCTGGCCCAGAAGAATGTGCTTTATTTCCATTTTACAGGTAAGGAAACTGAGCCCTAGAGAGGTTAAGTAACTTGCCCAAGATCGCACAGCTACTAAAAGGTGGAGCTAGGTTCTGGAGGAAGCTGTTTACCTCCAGGGTCTACAAATCCTAACTTCTGCATGAGTCTGGCTCACATGGCAAATGGGGAATGGAAGTTTTTGAAGATGCCCAGAAAGACACAGGGATCTGAAACTTTGTCTAGGAAGAAGAGTGAGGACCAGTTATCACAGGCATCCATATTCCTAGGTTCACAGCTTATCTACCCACTGACAGGGGGCCATGTATGAACTCAATGGCCTACAGTAAGCTTTTCAGGGCTTGTCACTTTGCTCTAGGAAACTGTTATCCAGCCTCATGTGGTTCCTGGATCACTCCGAAGTGCTTTAGAGTCACTTTAATCCTTGAGTTTCAAGTTTAAAGCAGATAAGGTATACAGAAACATAGAAAAGGAACCAAAGAAAACTGACAAAAAAAGTTCGGTAATTTTCAAATCTTGCTACATAATTCCTTGCTTGGGAAGAAAAGCTCAAAAATCAGCAAAAGGAGGACAAAAACAGGATGTTAAAAAGCATTTTTATGTTTTAAGAAATTTACTGCCAGACTAAGAGTATTTCTGCCAAAAATAACATGCTTCTTTCCTACAACCTACACAATCTGGGGTTTGCTGAGAATTTGGTTGGATTTTGAGGGTGAGACCATAATTTCCCACCATGTTCATTTTCAAAAAGAATGTCCCAGACTTGAAAACACACACAGACACACACACACACACACACACACACACACACACACACGAATGCTCCAGTGGAAGCAGTGGTCTTGCAGTTCCTACTATGAGTAAAGTATCCCACAAAGATTTGGCCCAGAGATTGGCATCTGACATGAGTCTCTTTTAGTGCACTCATTGCAAATCTCCATCTGAAGGTCTGTAAGGAACATGGCTGTGCTGCAGCCAAGCAGGCATAGAGCAGCAGGCATAGGTCGAGGTAAACAGCCTAAATGACTCAGCGGTATTGGGGTGCAAGCGCACAGTCTCGTGTCTTATATAATCATAGCGATGTAGACATAACATAGACAAGCTCACCACCTGGCTCTCAGCCACTATTGTCTGTGTAGTGTATAAATGTAACACTGACCCTGTAAAGGGGCTGCTGAATAAAGCCATGTCTCATTTACATGCTGTCTCTCAGGTGTTCTTCCAGCTCCCTGCGCTGTGTCCACCCACTCCCCTCAGCCCTCAGCTGGGGCCAGAACCTGACCCCGAGCATGACAAGGTTTTTGTCCTGTGGGCTGGGGATGCGAAAGGACACAAGATCATGAACATGTGGGAAGGACTTGGGACTGGGAGCTAAACAAACTGGACTCAAATTCTGGATTCACCAATTCCTAGCAGTGTGATCTCTCTGAGCATCTGTTTCCTCATCTGTGAAATGAGAAGCAAAATACTATCCTGCAGGATTGTCAATGAGGCATTGTATGTATATCACTCAGCACAGCCTGAAAGTAGTAGCTTAAGCCCCTCTACTTGGAAGAACACTGGATAGCTCCAAGTGACTGACAGCTAGAAACACAGAGTGAGAAAAATCAAGACTGAGGGGTGAGCCAAGGGATAAGAGAAGAGACTGAAGCATCATGAGGAAAGAGAAGAGGAGACAGAGGAAAAGCAGAGAGGAAGGACTTGCTCCTTTTTGTCCTCTAAGATAGATTTGGCAAAGACAACAGACTCAAGGGGAAAATGAGACATTATTTTGCACCATCCAGGAGCAAGATTTTGCAAGTACTCAAGCTTCTCTCTTCCCGATATTAAAGGCATAGCAAAGGGGTTATATTATTACTACCGAATGCTAGAATACTATTTTTAAAACATTGATTTTGATTTTTTTCTTCTAGATTTTTTCCTTCTATTCCATCTCCCCATTTGAATAGACAAACCATTCTTTGCTCCTATCTAAGAGATGGGTCTTACAAGCAGAAAGCAAAGTTTTTCAGTTTCAAAAGCCTGGGCCAGTGGTTCTCAAAGTATAGTCTCCAGACCACATCAGCATCACCTGGATACTTGTTAGAAAGGCAAATTCTTGGGCCCTACCCCGGACCTACTGAATCAGCACCTCTGGGGGTTGGGCTCCACGTTCTGTGTTTTAACAGGCCCTCCAGGTGACTCAGATGTAGGCTGCAGATTGAAAACCACTGGTCTAGATCCTTAGTGAACTGGAAAGAACAAATTGGTAAAAGATTTAGGAGCAAACATCAGGAATCACAGCAAAGCTCCTTACCAAAGTTAGAAAAATATTCTCTAGGCTGAGGGATGAGGGGAGATAGAAGGGAAGTGATAAGACAGAGAGGTGGTGGGGACAGGAGGAGAGGGCTAGAAGGGACAGGAGGAGAGGGCTAGCCTACGTTTTAGTAAGCCCCTTTGCCTATGCCAGACCACTCGGTTGGATCTGCCTTCTGCTAGGTGTCTAGTGAGGACTTATGCCTGACAGCAAGCAACAACCAGGACATTGTCTATTGGCTAACAGTCAGAGCAAAATATTGGGTTTGTGTCCTCCCTATTCCATATGGACAGTCCTTCCTTACAACATCCTGGAATGCTCATTAACTCTTGAGAAGGAAGGTAAGGCCCTGGACCCCTAGTGACCTGATGGTTAAGGAAGGGAGAATAAGCCCTGCACTTGATCTTGGTGGGGATGAACAGAACCACCACAAGATTACCCCTGAGCCAGGGCAAGATAACACTCACCCCAATTATAATTACTACTTGTGTTGGAAATTGACACTCAGCATTTATTCCAGTCTCCTCCTGGGTTGCCTTTCTGTAACAGTTGAAAGCTTAGAGAGGCTAGAAAATTTAACTCTACATTTCCCAGACTCCCTTCAGGTCGTGGATGTGCAGCTCACCATTGTGTTGCAGAAGGCAGAAGGAAGGCAGAGGCTCTTGGCCATCTTTTCTTGGCTTGCTTGGTCAAGCTTCATGTTGGTGGCAGCAGTGGTGGCTCTTCATTCCAACTTCCACATTTCTGGAGTGCAGCAACTTCGGCGTGTTCATGAGCTCAATAGCTCCAGTGACAGCCTCCTGACCCCTCAGCCCGCTAATCTGGGCTGAGGTTGTAGCTCCTGGAGGGAGGGAAATGAGGGTCAGTTCTGTGGCATTCAGATAGACATTCCAGGAGGCCCCAGCCTACATGCTTATTCCTTCAGTACTTTCAACTATTTCATGAGCACCAACTTTCCTGTATTAATTCCTTCTTTGCTAAAAAACCCAGTCTGGGGCCAGGCACGGTGACTCACGCCTGTAATCCCAGCAATTTGGGAGGCCAAGGTGGGTGGATCCCCTAAAGTTAGGAGTTCGAGACCAGACTGGCCAACATGGCAAAACCCCGTCTCTACTAAAAATACAAAAAAAAATTAGCTGGGTGTGGTAGCGGGTGCCTGTAATCCCAGCTACTCAGGAGGCTGAGGCAGAAGAATGGCTTGAACCCAGGAGGCAGGGTTGCAGTGAGCCAAGATCACGCCATTGCACTCCAGCCTGGGTGACAGAGCAAGACTGCGTCTCAAGAAAAAAAAAAAAAGGTTCATATTTCTTGCACTAAGGATATACTATTAAAAAAAAAAATCTGCCTTGAAATTTAACTGGAGTGACAGATGGTTGCACAGAAATGCTTATGATTTCAGAAAATCAGGCCATATGCCAAGGAGCAGTAGCAGTACATGCAGTCCATGTGTCAGAGGCTCAGAGGTGAGAGTGCTCCCCACCCTGGCCTGGGTTAGGTTTTGGGGCAAGGTAGAACTTGAAGGAAATGTCTTCAAAGAGCAAGCACTGTGCTTTCTGGCTAGTTTTCCTGTTTCAGTTGACTTTGGCCTTGCCTTGCTCCCTGCTTCCTCTTTTCTGCCTCCATACCATCTCTTGTGCAACTCCGCTTACGGGTAACTCCCACCCCTGTCTCTTAAAAACCAAGCAAACCCCTTTTTCTTTTCCTCTTTTATCAGCCTGGCTCTTGTTTCAGAATACACATCTCCGTATGCTTCAAAGTAGTTTACAGTTTTCAGCAAGCATGACCATGTTGGTGTTACTTATTTCAGAATGTGAGCCCCTGTTGACTGCCAAGCATTATCCCATGTCCACGAGGACTCTCAACAATTGCTACGTTATTTGTTAGGGTAGCTTCAAGGCCCAGCTTCCACTGTCTGGAGGAGCTTCAAGAAGCTGAATATGGCAATGTCTGCTGTCCCTACCCAAAAAGTATTTGATTAGCTCTGTCCACAAAGAGCAGAAATTTGAGATGACCCCTTCTGGGCCTGGAGAGCCAGCCTGAGACGAAACCTCCCTAGAAGAAGCTTTTTTTTTTTTTTTTTTTGAGACAGAGTCTTATTCTGTCACCCAGGCTGGAGTGCAGTGGCGCGATCTAAGCTCACTGCAAGCTCCGCCTCCCAGGTTCCCGCCATTCTCCTGCCTCAGCCTCCCGAGTAGCTGGGACTACAGGCACCCGCCACCACACCCAGCTAATTTTTTGTATTTTTAGTAGAGATGGGGTTTTGGCATGTTGGCCAGGTTGGTCTTGAACTCCTGACCTCAGGTGACCCACCTGCCTCAGCCTCCGAAAGTTTTGGAATTACAGGCGTGAGCCACCGCGCCTGGCTGGAAGAAGCATTTTTTTATTTTCATTATTTTATTTATTTATTTATTTATTTATTTATTTATTTTTGAGACAGAGTCTCGCTCTGTCGCCCAGGCTGGAGTGCAGTGGCACCATCTTTGCTCACTGCAAGCTCCACCTCCCAGGTTCACACCATTCTCCTGCCTCAGCCTCCCGAGTAGCTGGGACTACCAGCACCCGCCACCACACCCAGCTAATTTTTTGTATTTTTAGTAGAGACGGGGTTTCACCATGTTAGCCAGGATGGTCTCAACCTCCTGACCTCATGATCTGCCCGCCTCGGCCTCCCAAAGTGCTGGGATTACAGGCTTGAGCCACCGCGCCCAGCCTAGAAGAAGCATTTTTTACGTCAAATCTCAGACAGGGCAGGAGGGAACTGCTCTGGATTTTTTTCTTCTTATTATTATACTTTAAGTTCTGGGATACACGTGCAGAATGTGCAGGTTTGTTACGTAGGTATACATGTGCCATGGTGGTTTGCTACACCCATCAACCCATCATCTAGGTTTTAAGCCCCGCATGCATTAGGTATTTCTCCTAATGCTATCCCTCCCCCTGCCCCCCACCCCCCAACAGGCCCTGGTGTATGATGTTCCCCTCCCTGTGTCCATGTGTTCTCATTGTTCAACTCCCACCTATGAGTGATAATATGTAGTATTAGGTTTTCTGTTCCTGTGTTAGTTTGCTGAGAATGATGGTTTCTAGCGTCATCCATGTCCCTGCAAAGGACATGAACTCATTCTTTTTTATGGCTGCATAGTATTCTATGGTGTATATGTGCCATATTTTCTGTATATGTGCCACATTTTCTTTATCCAATCTATCGTTGATGGAGATTTGGGTTGGTTCCAAGTCTTTACTATTGTAAATAGTGCTGCAATAAACATATGTGTGCATGTGTCTTTTTTTTTTTTTTGAGATGGAGTCTCGCCCTGTCACCCAGGCTGGAATGCAGTGGTGTGATCTCGGCTCACTGCAACCTCCATCTCTCGGGTTCAAGCGATTCTCCTGCCCCAGCTTCCTAAGTAACTGGGATTACAGGCGCATGCCACTACGCCCAGCTAATTTTTGTATTTTTAGTAGAGATGGAGTTTCACTATGTTGGTCAGGCTGGTCTCGAACTCTTGACCTCGTGATTGGCTAGCCTCGGCCTCCCAAAGTGCTGGGATTACAGGCGTGAGCCACCACACCCAGCCGCATGTGTCTTTATAGTAGAATGATTTATAATCCTTTGGGTATATACCCAGTAATGGGATCGCTGGGTCAAATGGTATTTCTGGTTCTAGATCCTTGAGGAATCGCCACACGGTCTTTCACAATGGTTGAACTAATTTACACTCCCACCAACAGTGTAAAAGCGTTCCTATTTCTCCACATCCTGTCCAGCATCTGTTGTTTCCTGACTTTTTAATGATCGCCATTCTAATTGGCATGAGATGGTATCTCATTATGGTTTTGATTTGCATTTCTCTAACGACCAGTGATGATGAGCTTTTTTTCGTATGTGCTCTGGAATTTTAGCAAACCCATATTTCTCCAAAGCTACACCAGCCATGAGCATTCTTAGAAGTGTGAGTTCCCAGTACCCCTTATCTAGTTGAAGGCGTTGTGAGGGTTTCTCACAGGACTCTTTGATTGGCTGTCTTTACTAAGTCACTGCACTAAAGCCTCAGCTCCTACCCAGAAAGCTCCTGTCCCTGGATTACTGTCTCCTTTTGGTGAGGTCAGAGCTGCACTTACAATCTGTTCCAATGGCTAATCCTGGTGAAAGAAATACTGCTTATATTAGCAGGGCTCCCAGAGAAACAGAACCAAAAGGATGTGTGTGTATATACATATAAAAATATTTATCTTAAGGAATTGGCTGATGTGATTGTGAAGGCTTGGCAAGTTTGAAATCTTACCAGGGAAGCCTCAGGAAAGCATTGCAGCTCAAGTCCAAAGGCAGTCTGCCAGTGAACCCTGAAGAACTGATGTTGCAGACAAAGTCCAAAGGCAGCCTGCTGCAGAAGTCTCTCTTTGGATGGGGGTTGGGGAGTGGGTGGATGTCAGCCTTTTGTTCTATTCAGGCCTTCAATCAATTGGATGGGGCCAGAATAATGTTTGACCAAGTATCTGGGCATTGTGGCCCAGCCAAGTCGACAGATAAAATTTTATTTATTTTTTTTGCCAAAGTTGCACTCTGTCGCCCAGGCTGGAGTGCAGTGGCATGATCTCGGCTCACTGCAACCCCCGCCTCCTGAGTTCAAGCGATTCTCCTGCCTCAGCCCCCCAAGTAGCTGGGGCTAACAGGCATGTGCCACCATGCCCGGCTAATTTTTGTATTTTTAGTAGAGATGGGATTTCATTATGTTGGCCAGGCTGTTCTCAAACTCCCGACCTCAAGTGATCCCGCAACCTCGGCCTCCCAAAGTACTGGGATTACAGGCGTGAGCCACCGTACCCAGCCAATTTTATTTTATTGTATTGTATTTTTATTTTTTGAGATGGAGTCTCACTTTGTTGCCCAGGCTGGAATGCAGTAACACGATCTTAGCTCACTGCAACCTCCATCTCCCAGGCTCAAGCAATTCTTGTGCCTCAGCCTCCCTCAAGTTGACAGATAAAATTAACCATCACAGGGCCCTTGTTACTAAGTGACGGGAGAAATGTCTCGTGTTCTGGTGCTCTTAAGCCTCACCCTGCCTCTGCCACAGTCACTTCATTACAGGTTCCCCGAGTCTCTCTTCTCCCAACTCTAGGGACCTGATATGGCTTCCCTTGGGGGTCATGTATGAAATAGTAGGATGGAAAAGGGGTGCTGGGCTAGAAGTTAGCTAGAGAAATGCTGGCCTCAAAATCTGCTCTTCTTACTAATTTCCAGCCTGTATCTCTGGGCCAAGCCAGCCAGAGAACTCTCTTTTCCTTCAGGGTTACTTCCACAGCAGCTTTCCACCCCCAGCTCGCAGAAGACATTTTCCCAGGCTTCACCAACATCTTATTTCTGGAGCCTAAGTTCAGCTAACTGCTGTCCTTCCAGCTGGTCAGCCCCAGCAGCCTCTAGCACATGTCCAAAGCCTCCTGAATCCACATGTGTGGTTGAGTTGAGCCACAGTGACATTAGTCATATTTTTTGTTGACTGAAAACAAGGGTAAGCTGTAACCAAGGACTCACTGTGGTTTTCAACTTAACTGTTGCTCACTAACTATAAAAAGAAGGCTATAAAAAGGACCAAAATAGAAACTGTGTATATAGTAAGAGTAGAAGGCTGGGAGACCACAGTCTTTCTCTTCAATAATACAAGGTGGTTTGTCTCCTTCCATGGAAAGAAGCCATGTACACATCTTCCTCAGTGTCGCCTGAGTAATTCCTGACTTTTTTCTTTTAAATAACAGCTTTATTGAGATACAATTCATGTTCCATACAATTCATCCATTTAAAATGCACAATTCAATGGTTTTTACCATTTGGTTTCACAAAATTGTGCAACCATTAGCACAAACAACTTCAGAACATTTTAATCACCCCCAAAAGAAACTTCATCCCCAAAAGCTGTCGTTCCCATTTCTGCCCAAACACCTCAGGCCCTAGCCAACCACTAATCTGCTTTCTGTCTCTGTGGATTTACCTATTCTGGATATTTTATATAAGTGGAATCATATAATACATGATTCTGGGTGGGCATAGTGGCTCACACCTGTAATGTCAACACTTTGGGATGCCAAGGTGGGAGGATCACTTGAGGTCAGAAGTTCAAGACCAGCCTGAGCAACATAGCAAGACCTCCCCCAAAATACATAGTCCTGACTGATTTTTATAAAGGTGAAATAAGTTTAGATTTTGTCATGATAGCAAGATAACCAAACCAAGCACTCACTTACCAAGGATAGCTGGTCACATTGCTCATCTTTTTTTTTTTTTTTTTTTTTTCTGTCCCCCAGGCTGGAGTGCAGTGGCGCGATCTCTGCTCACCGCAACCTCCACCTCCTGGGTTCACGCCATTCTCCTGCCTCAGCCTCCCGAGTAGCTGGGAATACAGGCGCCCGCCAACACGCCCGGCTAATTTTTTGTGTTTTTAGTAGAGACAGGTTTCACCGTGTTAGCCAGGATGGTCTCGATCTCCTGACCTCGTGATCCGCCCGCCTCAGCCTCCCAAAGTGCTGGGATTACAGGCTTGAGCCACCGCGCCCGGCTCACATTGCTCATCTTAATGGAATAAGCAGAAAAGCAGCTAAGCAGTAACAAAGAAATACCGGTTGCGTGTAAATTTGACTTACAATCAAAGGAGGTCCTAAGAGGAGTTTGGTGGCCAAGGCATTTGGAATCACACGGAGAGCCTACTGAACAGTTCAGTCTGGCAACCCAGGTGGCAAATTTTCTGGAGTCCAGTTGTATCTTTTAAGCTATGTTTCTTAGGGAATTCTCTTACACCTTGCAATTTTCTTTCAAAGGCAGATATGGTAAGTATGAAATAGATATTTTTATTTATTTCCATATCTTGATTGAGTAAGAAAAGGGTGTAGAGTGTGTAAAATCAAATGTACTTTAGGGGAATCACAACATCAGAGCCTGAACCAAGGGCAAAGAGTCCAAATCTTGCTAACCTACAATATTGTGCACTTGGTAAATTATAAGCAAGAAAGTGCCAAAAATTAAACTAAGTGCCTTGAAGTGTCAAGACAAGCTAGCTATTTAAAACAAAAAGCTAATCAGCCAGCTTTCAAATTGCCTTTCTCTGGACGCTGGGTTATGGTTTTGCTTTCTCAACGTTTGAGAATTATAAAATGTTAAAAGAAATGTAACAGGGCCAGGCACGGTGGCTCATGCCTATAATCCCTGCACTTTGGGAGGCTGAGGTGGAGAGACCACTTGAGTCCTGGAGTGACAGAGAAACATGGTGAAAACCCATTTCTACCCAAAATACAAAAATGCCAAAAGAAAAAAAAAATTAGCTGGGCATGGTGGTGTTCACCAGTAATCCCAGCTACTCAGGAGAATGAGGTGGGAGAATCACCTGAGCCCAGGAAATCAAGGCTGCAGTGAGCCATGATCACACCACTGCACTTCAGCCAGGGCAACAGAGCAAAACCTTGTCTTAAAAAAAAAAAAAAAAAAAAAAAGATAACATAAGAACTGAAGGATCCTTTGGTAAGTATATGAGAACCTGCATGTCTGACAAAGCTCACTACAGGCCAGCCCATTGGAAAAAGGTACTGCCCACATAAGCAAACATGAGCTTGAGGGGAAAGAATGACAGTTTATGTAACAGCAATGACTGAAGTGAGAGGAAAGGGAGGAGAAGGGTGGAGAATGTCCCTGAGAGTGGCTTGTTCTAAGCCACTGCTTGGAAGTTATATCCTCTCTCAATAAAGTACTCCAATTATAGTCCAGCGAGAAAATGCCATATTACTTTCTGGGATATCCCCATGCTTGGTCAAAGAGGAATGAAGAAAACAAATCATTCAGTTTATCTAGTCAATTAAACTAGAAGGACTTGGTGCAGTGGTAATCCTAGTGCACGCCTGTAATCCTAGTGCACTGGGAGGCTGAGACAGGAGGATTACTTGAGCCCAGGAGTTCCAGGATACAGTAAGCTAAGATCGTCCACTGTACTGCCTGGGTGACAGGTGAGACCTTGTCTCTAAAAAATAAAAATAAAAATTGGCTTGATGTGGTGGCTCATGCCTGTAATCCCAGCATTTTGGGAGGCCAAGGTGGGTGGATCACTTGAGGTCAAGAGTTCAAGACCAGCCTGGCCAACATGGTGAAACCCCATCTCTACTAAAAATACAAAAATTAGCCGGGTTTGGTGGTGTGTGCCTGTAATCTCAGCTACTTGGGAGGCTGAGGCACGAGAATCACTTGAACCCAGGAGGCAGAGGTTGCAACGAGCCGAGATCGCACCACTGCACTCTAGCCTGGGTGACAGAGTGAGACTCCGTCTCAAAAGAAAAAATAAATAAATAAAATAACAACAAATAAGTAGATGAATATAGATTCTAATTTTTCTAACTAAGGAAAAAATTAGATCATGGTAATCATTGTACATACCACCTTATACTGTTTTATAATCTCTCACTTGTGATAGCCTTATCTCCTCATCTGCATTTTAATTTTCTTTTTTTTTTTTTTTGAGACAGAGTCTCACTCTGTCACCCAGGCTGGAGTACAGTGGTGGGATCTCAGCTCACTGCAACCTCCCCCTTCTGGGTTCAAGTGATTCTCCTGTCTCAGCCTCCTGAATGGCTAGGATTACAGGCACTTGCCACCATGCCTGGCTAATTTTTCTATTTTTTTGTAGAGACGGGGTTTCACCATGTTGGCCAGGCTGGTCTTGAACTCCTGACCTCAAGTGATCCACCTGCCTTGGCCCCCAAAGTGCTGGGATTGCAGGTGTGATAGCCACTGTGCCTGGCTCACATCTGCATTTTAATCTGGAAGGTAGGATTGTACATTTTCCTTTCCTGCTATTCCCCATGGCACCTAGAATACAGGGTCAGAGGGCACTCGGCCACTGCTGGCTGCTGGGTTGAAGCAAGGAAGCTACACAGAGCAGAGAATTGGCAGGCAGAGAACAGACAAGGGCCAAAAAGAAAATTTTCAACGAATTTCAAAACCAACTTGCAGCTTATCAATAATTGATTTTAGCACCTTGAAATCCATTCTAAGGCCCAGAAGCATTTTAGAAATTAATACCATGAAACGTGTTACACATTTTCATGAATTAAAGCAATGTCACAGTTTTATAGGGAATTTATATTCTAAGAAACCATTTGTATAATTCTTTGAAAATCTAGAAATTTTCTTTTTCTTAGGTGGATGCAAAGGTGTTAAATGCAGTTGAATATATTGACCAGAAAAGAAAATATTACAGCCCTTTGTTGAAGAAGAATTTTCTCATACTGGAAAGAAAAAAAAAAAAGGAAAGAAACTTCAAAAACTTCATGCTGCTTTCTGAAGTACTCCAGCCAAAGAAAATAATGCAGGTATCAAGTTGGATTAGCTCAGATGACTACAAAATGGTAAGTACATTCAGATATGGGAGATTATGATAAATAAAGGGATTAGTATCTGCCCAAAAGAGAAGGTAGATGCTGGGGCCCAGAGTGAGGAGGCTTTGAACCACAAAAGCAAAAGAAATGCAAGATAAACCCAAAATCAAAATTAGAAAGTGGAAATTGGAGGATCTTGTGAAATGTTTCATTATTTGAAGTCCCTCCGCTCCCTGCTGCAATGTACTGGCCAGCAATTCCTCAGTCAATGACTCTCATCTTGAGATGCTCAAGAGAATAACAAGGGACTGGATGCAGTAGCATGTGCCTGTAGTCCCAGCTACTTGGGAGGAGGTGGGAGGATGGCTCTAGCCCAGGAGTTAGAGGCTGCGGTGAACTGAATAGCCACTGCACTCCAGTCCGGGCAACATAGCAGGAGTGTTATGTTGAAATAAAAATTAAAAAAAAAAAAATGTGACTGGGCTGGGTGGCTTACACCTGTAATCCCAGCACTTTGGGAGCCTGCTGCAGACAGAATTCAAGGCCAACCAGGGCAACATAGAGAGACCTCGTCTCTACAAAAAAATACAAAAATTAGCCAGGCGTGGTAGTCCCAGCTACTAGGGTGGCCGAGGTTGGAGGATCACCTGAGCCTGAAAGGTCGAGGCTGCAGTGAGCCATGATTCTGCCACTGCACTCCAACCTGGGTGATGGGGTGAGATCCTGCCAAAAAAAAAAAAAAAAGAGAGAGAGAATGACCAGGGAACTATTTGAAAAGTCAGCTGTCAGATGCCAGGGCTCAGCTTAGACCTACTGAATCTGGGACACATTTTCTAGTACTGACATTTTTTAAAAAGCACATGAGGTGGGGTGGGCACCGTGGCGCATGCCTGTAATCCCAGCACTTTGGGGGGCCGAGGCGGGTGAATCACCTGAGGTCAGGAGTTCAAGACCTCCTGGCCAACATGGTGAAACCCCGTGTCTATTAAAAACACAAAAATTAGCCAGGTGTGACAGTGGTGTTACACCTGTAATCCCAGCTACTTGGGAGGCTGAGGCAGAAGAATCTCTTGAACCTGGGAGGCAGAGGTTGCAGTGAGTTGAGATTATGCCACTGCACTCTAGTCTGGGTGACAAGAGTGAGACTCTGTCTCAGAAAAAAAAAAAAAAAAAAGCACACCAAGTGATTCTGATGCAGTTGGGGGTCTCTGGATCATTGCTTTCAGTATTGCTAAAAGAGACCATTGCTATGGACTGAATCATGTCCCCCTAAAATCCGTATGTTGAAGCCCTAACCCCAATGTGACTGTATTTGGAAATGGAGTCTTGGGAGATAATTAGGTTTTAATGAGGTCATGGTGGTGGAGTCGTGGTGTTGGAATTAGTCCCCTTATAAGAGGAAGAGAGACCAGTACTCTCTCTCCACCAAATGAGAATATAGCAAGAAGGTGGTGTCTGCAAGCCAGAAAGAGATTCCTCACCCAGAACCAAATCACTGGCTCTTTGATCTTGGACTTCCCAGCCTCCAGAACTGTAAGAAATAAATGTCTGTTGTTTAAGCCACCCAGTCTATGGTATTTTGTTATGGAAGCCCAAGTTGATGAATACAATCAGCCATTAGGTAGATATATAAAGTCAAACCCCCTCTATAATGCCGGGAAAGCAGCAGCCATCACAACACAGAGTTTTTCAAGTAGCTTAAAGTCATATTCTGTACACAAGTTCGAACTATATCATGCTAGCCTCTGGGAGGCTCAGGTGTAGATACTGAGGAGAGTGTCTAAGTCATTGTTGGGTAGGAATGGATTCTGCAAAAATAAACTCTTCATTGAAACTTTGTCCTAGGCAGACTCCCTATTTCTTTTCGTGGCACTTAACATCTTTTTCTCCTTATGATTCATCTGTGTACATGCTTTCTTCACTACTGACCATGGGCTTCAAGGAGGCAGCACCATGACTGATACATTTCTGTAGCCTGGGAATTTAACACTAAGCAGTCTTTTTTTCTTCTTCTTCTTTTGAGACGGAGTCTTTCTCTGTCGCCAGGCTGGAGTGCTGTGGCGCGATCTCGGCTCACTGCACCTCCGACTCCCTGATTCAAGCAATTCTCCTGCCTCAGCCTCCCAAGTAGCTTGGATTACAGGCACGTGCCACCACACCCAGATAATTTTTGTACTTTTAGTAGGGATGGGGCTTCACTATGTTGGCCAGGATGGTCTCAAACTCCTGACCTCGTGATCCGCCTGCCTTGGCCTCCCAAAGTGCTGGGATTACAGGCGTGAGCCACCGTGCCCGGCCTACACTAAGTAAGCACTCTTAAAGAGACAGGGACTCTTAAAAGACAAAACAAAACAAAAAAACATAAGCACAATAACATTCTCAAACCTAAAATAACAAACCATAAATATGAACAGACATCCAGTCAGTATTCAAATTTTCCCAACTGTCTCATGAATAATATTTTTGTTTTTGTTTTCTGAATCAGGATCCAAATAAAGCCCACACGTTGAATTTGCATTTGTATGATATATCTCTCATCTCTTTAACCTAAAAATTCCCTTTCTTTTTCCTTCTTGCAACCTTGTTGTTGTTATAAAAGCCAGATCATTTGTCCTCTAGAGATTTCCACATTTTAGAGTTTTTTTATTTTCTTTTGACTTTTCTGTGGTATCAGATTCCCTTAACATGTTCCCAAATAAGGTCCTTTTTTGGGAGGGAGCAAAAAAGCTTCTGCACTGCTTACCATTGTTGCATAACAAATTATCCAAAAAACTCAGTAGCTTAAGCAACTTCTAAATTTTGCTCATAATTTTATGGGTCAGGAATTTGGGAAGGGAATCCGGGACACTCCATGGTGTCTGGGACCTTAGTTGGGGCTAAAACTCAAACTGTACACACAGCAATGTCAATATTACAACTACAACATAGAATGCAGTTTTAGATTTCTTTGATGTTTGTTACAGGCTGAACTGTGTCTCCTCCCTTCCCTTGCCCCCCTCCCCAAATTAACACGTTGAAGTATCTCAGAATGTGACCGTATTTGGAGATGGGATCTTCAAAGAGGTAATGAAGGTTAAATGAGCTCTCTATGGTAGGCTTTAATCCAATATGACTACTGTCTTTTTTTTTTGAGATAGAGTCTTGCTCTGTTGCTCATTGCAACCTCCACCTCCTGGGTTCAAGCGATTCTCCTGCCTCAGCCTCCTGAGTATCTGGGACTACAGACATGCGCCACCACGCCTGGCTAATTTTTGTATTTTTAGTAGAGGCGGGGTTTCACACCATATTGGGCAGGATGGTCTCAATCTCTTGAACTTGTGATCTGTCTGCCTCGGCCTCCCAAAGTGCTGGGATTCCAGGTGTGAGCTGACTAGTGTCTTTATAAGAAGAAGAGATGAGGACACAGATGTGCACAGAGAGAAGACCATGCAAAGACACGGGGAGAAGGCAGTCATCTACATACCAAGGAGATAGGTATCAGAAGAAACCAAATCTGCCCACACCTTGTCCTTGGATATCTAACCTCTGGAACCATGCAGAAGCCAGTTTCTGTTGTTTAAGACACCAAGTGTGTGGTGCTTGTTATGGCAGCCCCAGCAAACTAATATACTGTTTCCATTCATCTTTAGGCTATATTACAGTAGAGATCGCTTACTGTATTTTAAAGTTACTTAAAATAATTCCTCTCTGTAAAATTAAATCACTAATTCAATACACAGTTAAATTTATTTGTTTCGATTGCATTCAGTTTTTAGGAATTTCTTTTTTGCCCCCATCTTTATTAAATTTTATTTTTATTTTTATTTTTTGAGACAGGGTCTCACTCTGTTGCTCAGACTGGAGTGCAATGGAGCCATCTCTGCAACCTCTGCCTCCTGGCCTCATTTCAGCTTCCCAAGTAGCTGGGAGTATGGGCACCAGCCACTACACCCAGTTAAACTTTTTATTTTTTGTAGAGATGGGGCTTCACCATGTTGCCCAGGCTGGTCTTGAGCTCCCGGGCTCAAGCGATCCACCCGCCTTGGCCTCCCAATGTATTGAGATTATAGGTGTGAGCCACTGCGCCCGGTCCATCTTTATTAAATTTTGTTTTATAATTATGTAAAACATATCCAGATGGGTGCAGTGGCTCATGCCTGTAATCCCAGCACTTTGGGAGGCCAAGTCGGGCGGATCATGAGGTCAGGAGATTGAGACCATCCTGGCTAACACAATTAAACCCCGTCTCTACTAAAAATACAAAAAATTAGCCGGGTGTGGTGGCGGGCGCCTGTAGTGCCAGCTACTCGGGAGGCTGAGGCAGGAGAATTGCTTGGACCTGGGAGGCGGAGGTTGCAGTGAGCCGAGATTGCACCATTGCACTCCAGCCTGGGGGACAGAGCAAGACTCTCAAAAAACAAACAAACATATCCATGGTTCCAATGACAAACCTACAAAATGAGGCACGTTCAGGGAAGTCAAGTCTAGTTTCCATTTTTCTCCCTTCTACTCTCTTCCCCCATCTCCTAGATAACTACTTTTACTGGTGTTTGGCTTATGTTTCCACTTTTTAAATATATATTTATTTATATTTTGAGACAGAGTCTCACTGTGTCACCCACCACGATCTCGGCTCACTGCAACCTCTGCCTCCCAGGTTCAAGAGATTCTTGTGCCTCAGCCTCCCAAGTAGCTGGGATTACAGGTGCCCACCACCAAGCATGGCTAATTTTTGAATTTTTAGTAGAGATGGGGTCTTGCCATGTTGGCCAGGCTGGTCTTGAGCTCCTGACCTCAGGTGATCCACCCACCTCAGCCTCCCAAAGTGCTGGGATTACAGGTGTGCACCACCATGCCTGGCCTCCAGTTTTTTAAAAAAGTCACATACATACATGTAGTTGTATTTCTCCTTCTTAGATAGCATACTCTATACACCATTCTGCAGTTTGTTTTTTTCACTTAATATACACCATAGGTTACACTAATACACAGAACTACTTCTCATTCCTTTTTACAGCTGCACAATATTACTTGTGTAGATGTCCCCTATAGGTGGACATTTGCATTTTTTCTAGTCTTTTGCTATTACATAAAGTGTGCATATAGTGTCCTTGCATGTCTGAGACTTTAGGATGAAATCTGATTAATTTGCCAGGGTCTATGTCTATCCCTGTCTCAAAGTGGGCTATTTCTATAACTTACCTTGATTGTTAAGGTATTACATTTTTCGTTTTTTCTTATCTCACTTTGCATGAGAAATAGAGTATAAACAACTCAAGCTCCCATATTCAAAATAACAGGCATCGAGGGGCTTTTGAAGGAAAAAAAAAAAAAGCAGCAATCAACATTTCTGTGGGTTACTATTCAGCAACCTGTGGTCCACCTCCAACCTCCACCAAGAAGACCAGTCAATGATTACACAAATGCCTCTAGTTCCGTATTCCATAGATTTGCCCTACCTAGATCTACAAAAAAAGTGAGACCACATCCCCTTAGGCAGCATCTTACCATTGCTGTGTGTTGAGGCACCTGCTCCATTCACTTACGTATTCAACAAATATTTTATAAATGTGTACTATGTACCACATGTTGTGCCAGGTGCTGAAGACGAAGCAGTGGGTGAGATAAACCCAGTATCCATCCTCCTGGAGATCAGACAGTGGCTCTTAGCTTCTGTGATTGGCTCAAGCCATTTTTTGTTCAACACATGAAAGAGCACTTGGATATTCTTTCCCAAAGACCTCATAGCCTCAAAAATACCAAAATACCACCATCTTCCCAAGGTGAACACTAGACTGTGAGTTTCTCCTCATTTTATGGAAAGTGATGGGAAAACACCCAGATGATTTTGCAATACCCCTGGTGCTTCATTCTCAGGGGCAAAATTGGGCATAAAACCTAGGTATCTAGATCGTGTCTCCAAAGGAAGCAATTGCTCTAATTCTGATAACCAGCCTTTCCTTTACTTGCCTTTCTTTTTTTTTTTTTTTTCTGAGACAAGGTCTTGCTCTGTCACCCAGGCTGGAGTACAAGGCATGATCTCGGCTCACTGCAACCTCCGCCTCCTGGGTTTAAGTGATTCTCAGGCCTCAGCCTCCAGAGTAGCTGGGATTACAGGTACACACCACCACACCCAGCTAATTTGTGTATTTTTGGTAGAGATGGGGTTTCATCATGTTTGCCAGCCTGGCCTCAAACTCCTGGCCTCAAGCAATCCGCTCGCCTCGGTCTCCCAAAGTGCTGGGATTACAGGCGTGAGCCACCGTGCCCAGCCTACATGCCTCTTCTAAATCAATCATGTTTCACGACTGCAAATTTTGCATTTATTTTGTGCTGGACTCCCAAGTTCTTTTATAATAAACAATAGTCACCATTTATTAAATATTCACTAGGTTCCAGGCATCCAGGCTAAGCCCTTTACACTAAATCATGTAGTCTTCCCAATTATAAGTACCATCATGATAGCCATTGCCTAGAGGAGAACACTGAGGCTTAGAGAGGGTCAATAAAATTCCCGAGGTCACACATCTAATAAGAGCAGACATGACTAGAGAAGTCACATCAACAGAGGTACAGAAGTCTCTGGTATGATGAATAAGCTATAGCTCATTATTTTTTTTTTTTTTTTTTTTTTGAGATGGATCTTTGTCCCAGGCTGGATCATGGCACAACTTGGCTCACTGCAAAGATTCTCCTGCCTCAGCCTCCAGAGAAGCTGGGATTACAGTGCCCACCACCATGCCCAGCTAATTTTTGTATTTTTAATAGAGATGGGTTTTTGCCATGTTGGTCAGGCTGGTCTCAAACTTCTGACCTCAGGTGATCCTCCCACCTCGGCCTCCCAAAGCGCTGGCATTACAGGCATGCATGAGCCACTGTGCTCGGCCTGTAATCACTAACTTCTGTTGAGCACTTACTATTGTGCCAGGTACTAAGTGCTTTACATGTATTTATTAGAAGGGAAAAAGATTCTTCCTCATCCCTTACATTTCCTTCCCTGTGGAAGAAGCTTCTCTGGCATGAGATTTCTGACCTGTCTCCCTGGTCTTTGACTCACTCCTGCCCAGGAGGGCTGTGGTGGTAGTGAAGAGGGTGGTACAGGAAGAGGAGAAACTTCTCAATGGTGAGGCTGGGGAGGAACTGGAGATGCATAGCTCAGCCCATCTCTGTCCTCTTGGCAGCCATCCTCCTCCAGAGCATGCTTTGGGCTCTGCTCTCCCAGGCTCCACTGTTTACAGGGACAGTTTCCAACTGGGAGGCATGCCCGAGCCTGCGTGGGTACCCTGCCTAATTCTGGCATTCACTTACCCACAAATGTAAACCACGGACTCCTATATAAAATGTATCAGTGATAAAGTTGATGTTTTGATCCCATTTGCTCTTTTTTTTTTTTTTTTTTTTTTTTTTATTTTCTTTTTCTTTCTCTCGCTCGGGGGGGGTGGGGCCCCCTCGGCTCACTGCAACCTCCACCTCCTGGGTTCAAGCGATTCTACTGCCTCAGCCTTCCGAGTAGCTGGGATTACAGGTGTGCACCACCACACCCAGCTAATTTTTGTATTTTCAGTAGAGACAGGGTTTCTCTATGTTGGCCAGGCTGGTCTTGAATTCCTGACCTCAAGTGATCTGCTTGCCTTGGCCTCCTAAAGTGCTGGGATTACAGGAGTGAGCCACTGCTCCTGGCCAATCCCATTTGTTTTTATTTCTCCTTGCCCAGCTCTTGATTACTCAGAACTTGGGAAGGGAAGAGAGGTTTCCTCTATTATATTCTCTTGAATCTCCAAACTATTAACTCATTTAATCCTAACAAAAATTCCATTAGAGGACAGGGAGTAATGGCTCATGCCTGTAATCCTAGCACTTTGAGAGGTGCAGTTGGGAGGATCTCTTGAGGCCAGGAATTCGAGACCATCCTGGGCAACACAGTGAGACCCTGTCTCTACCAAAAATTTAAAAAAAGAAAAAGAAAAAGGAATTCCATTAGAAAAGTACTCTTATTATCCTCTCAGATGAGGAAACTGAGCATTTGGCCTTTTGGTTGAAATACAAATATTTGCTCTCAGTCCAGGATCAGATGAAATTAAAGCATATAAGAGTGTTTGCAAACTGTTAAAGCTATGTATACAGAAGGCAATGAGGGTGGTGGTTCTGGCTTTCACACCCACTGGCAGTAGGACTCTGAGCAAGTACTTTCCGGACTTTAGTTCCTTTATCAGGAAAGTGAGGGGTGGGACAGGCTGATCTGTGCAGATCTTTCCTGTTCTAACGCCTGTAACCACGAATCAGTGATGACTAGCCATTGACTGTTTTCTCCTGGCTTCCTCTGCGTCATTGAGGACTTTTGGATGCTGACTTTTCCCGATTGAGCTAGGCCCAGTCCCTGGGGAACACATGCCACCTGAAACTCCCCCTCGTTGAATGGGCTGGGCTCAGTCATCTTAGGTTTGCTGCTCGGTTGCCTTTGGTTGCTGCAGCAACATAACACACGCCCACACTTCCGTTTCTGAGAGTGCAATGAAGGCTGATCTCCTCCTGTCGGCCACAGGGGCTCTCCCAGGCCCTGCCGCTCACAGTACTTCCTGGCTTCCTCACAAGGCCACACGACGGGAGGGGGAAGGAAACCCACTAGTCATTCCTGGGGGGTTGTGGGAGTTGAAGTGAATACTTTCCCAGAAAAAAAAAAAAAAGCACATCTCTATCAGGTCAGCACTGAGGGGCTAAAATCTCAAGAGATTCACTCCTGGCTCACTCCTGTAATCCCAACACTTTGGGAGGCCGAGGCCACCTGAGGTCAGGAATTTGAGACGAGCCTGGGCAACATGGTGAAACTCTGTCTCTACTAAAAATACAACAAATTAGCTGGGTGTAGTGGCAGGCACCTGTGATCCCAGCTATTCGGGAGGCTGAGGCAGGAGAATTGCTTGAACCAGGGAGGTGGAGGTTGCCGTGAGCCAAGATAGTGCCACTGCACTCCAGCCTGGGCGACAGAGTGAGACTCTGTCTCAAAATAAAATAAAATAAAATAAAATAAAATAAAAACTGATTTAGAACAGTGTTTGTGAACAGGATTTCTGCTTGCTGACACCGTTGGAAGAGCCTGTGTTTTTGAAATGATTGACGTCATGAAATCTAGTTTGGTCACCAGGATATGGGGTTGAAAAAGACCTTGTGGCAGGCCTTTACTATAAGTTTCATCTAATTCTGAAATTCAGTGGTTTCACACCGGAAGTGAGTAAAATAACAAAGAACAGAAAGTGGAAAAAACATTCTGCCCTAGTGGAAACTATCTTTTGCCCACCTGCATTCCTGCAAAATAGCAGTCAAATTAGCCCAGATACCTACCTTTGAGGGGGTCCCCATATGGTGTATCTCCCAAAGGGATTTTGTCGATGAATTTAATGCCCCAGTTATTCAGAAGAGAGTTCTAAAGGCATTATTAGGGGAACCTGAGGTTGTTTCTCTCTGCCTCCATAACACAATAGCTCACTCTTTTGCACACCTGAATAAAGAAACTACACTGGGATCAGGAAATAAGGGCACAGCCAGGGCAGATTCTAAACCAATGCAAGAAAACCTTTAAATGCAATTACCAGGATAGTTCTCCCATTGAGAGGAACAGGATGTGTGCTGGTTTTAGCCAAAAGGAATGGGCGAGATAAGATGAGCACAAGTTTTGAACATGCAAAAGGATGAGGTGACCAGAGGGAAAAGGCGAGCAGCCAGGATAAGAAGACTCCTCTGTCCTTCTGACCCTTGCCCTCACAGGACCTGCTCCCACCAGCAACCAGCAGACACTTCCTCACTTAGGTGGCGGACTGAGGCTGTCGCCCTTGATGGCATTGTTCCCAGCATGGAAAATGTGGGTGTTGGCAACCATATCAAAGGCCTCTGATTGTTTAGAAACCTTTACAGCTCTGATCACCAGACCGCAAAGCCCAAGGGGCGTTCAAGGCCTGTGGAAACTTTGGAACAATAGACTTGGCCCCCTGCCTATCTGTTTTCGTGGCTTTCTGAAAGAGGTAGACGGGGCCTCCAGCTACTCGATGCTCCAGCCCAACCATCAACCTATCAATCTTCTTCAAGCCGGTTCTCGCAAGCCAGCACTGGTTAGAGATAGGAGCTGAGATGAGTGCACTCTGCTCTTTAGAGACCGAGACTAGATTGAGATGAAGGAGGTACTGGATCAGTGTACAAAGTCCAATGGGTGCCAAAAGACTCAGCAACCATGATAAACAATATTTTAATGCAACCATTTAAAAAATAAAAATTAATAAAAAATTATCCATGATGAACAAAATATCAAAAATTTTAAAAGAACTGCACTAAAATATTTATCCTGTTTACTGAGTTTTTTGGTGGCCCCTTAAATTTTGCACCCATGGGCCCGGCATTGTGGCTCACACCTGTAATCCCAACACTTTGGGAGGCTGAGGTGGGTGGATCACCTGAGGTCAGGAGTTCAAGACCAGCCTGGCCAACACAGTGAAACCTGTCTCTGCTAAAAATACAAAAATCAGCTGGCTGTGGTGGCACACACCTTTAATCCCAGCTAGTCGGGAGGCTGAGGCAGGAGAATCGGCTTGAACCTGGGAGGCAGGCAGCCGAGATCGCTCCACTGCACTCCAGCCTGGGTGACAGAGTGAAACTCCATCTCAAAAAAAAAATAGAATTTTGCCCCCATGTTGAGTGCCTCCTATGCCTCACTCTAGTTCCTGCTCTGCTGTGAAATGGTGTGCTGTTGACAGGCACTCAGAAACATGAAACATTGAAATGCTCATTTTGATTATCAGGAGGTGAGGGTCCTCCAGGATGTGTGGAATGTGTTCCCCAGATAACCCAGGCCATGTTGCTTTTTTGTCTTTCTTTTTTAGAGACAGTGTATCACTCTTTCGCCCAGGCTGTAGTGCAGTGGGACAGTCATAGCTTGCTGCATTACTTCAACTCAAGCAATCCTGCTTCCTCACCCTTCTAAGTAGCTGGGACTACAGACGCAAACTACCAGCTAATTTTCTAATTTTTTTTTTTTTTTTTTTTTAGATGGAATCTCACTCTGTCACTCAGGCTGGAGTGCAGTGGCACGGTCTCAGCTCACTGCAACCGCCACCTCCTGGGTTCAAGTGATTCTCCTGCCTCAGTCTCCCGAGTAGCTGGGATTACAGGCATGCGCCACCACACCGGGCTAATTTTGTATTTTTAGTAGAAATGGGGTTTCTCTATGTTGGTCACGCTGGTCTCGAACTCCTGACCTCAGGTGATCTGCCTGCCTCAGCCTCCCAAAGTGCTGGGATTACAGGCGTGAGCCACCACGCCTGGCCTCTAACTTTTTATAGAGATGGGGTCTCACTATGTTCCCTGGGCTGGACTCAAATTCTTGGCCTTAAGCGATCCTCCTACCTTGGCCTCCCAAAGGGTTGGGATTACAGGCATGAGCCACTGTGCCTGGACACATGTTTCTTAAGACCTAGATGTTGAAGTTATAGGCTCCAGATACCTAACAATTATGCCAGGGAATATAACTGTAAAGCTGCCTAGAAGAGCTGCAGTCCAGGCTACCCGAACCTTCCACAGGGGACTGGGGCAAGCGTCTGGGGGAGGCGGTTGCCTGTTTAGTATCATCTAAAAAGGACTGGAAAGGTTCATTTCTCTAAGTTTCTCTTCTAGGCATGCCATCAGTAGAGTTGTCAATCCTTTGGCTCTTGTAATTGTCTTGGTTTTAAAGAACCTTCCATTAAAATAATATAACTATCTCTGTGGTTATTATTGGCAGAGATCTTAGCAGAGTCTTACTTATTCATTCATTCAACAAACATTGAGCACCACATACCAGGAATGCCCAGTCTAATGAAAGTGGCAAGGTGGAGGTCAGGGCAGGATGGCAGAGGGGCCACTCATTCGATTCTGATCTGCTTCCACCCAGGACTGCAACTAAGGAAGAGCAAGATTCAGAGCAGGTGCCTATCTGGGATCACAAGAAAGAGGTGCAGGAAGAGAGACAGAGAGAGCCCTCAAAACACTTCTCACTCCTTTCAGATGTACCTGGGCTATGCAGGGCTAGAGGAGGCAGCCAGCGATGGGCTTTGATTCATGGAGGTCTTGTTGCACAACTCTGGAGGTGGGGGCGCCATTCTCATAGAATACAATGTACCACTCAGGCATTGCACAGTTTTGGGAAAGTTCTGTCTCGGGGAAGTGAAGACTATCAGTAAGGTGGCAGGGGAGGAGAGTTTTCCCCTGAGGATATGCAGCTGTGCACCTGGGGGTTCTGTGGGTGGGATCCTGCTGTGTCCGGAATTGGTGGGTTCTTGGTTTCACTGACTTCAAGAATGAAGCCGTGGACCCTCGCGGTGAGTGTTACAGTTCTTAAAGGCGGCATGTCCAGAGTTTCTTCCTTCTAGTGGGGTTCGTGGTCTCCCCAGCTCAGGAGTGAAGCTGTGGACCTTCGCGGTGAGTGTTACAGCTCTTAAGGCGGGGCGTCTGGAGTTGTTCCTTCCTCCTGGTGGGTTCCTGGTCTCGCTGGCTTTAGGAGTGAAGCTGCAGACCTTGGCGGTGAGTGTTACAGCTCTTAAGGCCGCGCGTCTGAAGTTGTTCTTTCTTCCCGGTGGGTTCGTGGTATCCCTGGCTTCAGGAGTGAAGCTGCAGACCTTCGCGGTGAGTGTTACAGTTCATAAAGGCAGTGTGGACCCAAAGAGCGAGCAGCAGCAAGATTTATTGCAAAGAGCGAAAGAACAAACCTTCCACGGTGTGGAAGGGGACCCAAGCAGGCCGCCACTGCTGGCTGGGGCAGCCTGCTTTTATTCTCTTATCTGGCCCCACCCACATCCTGCTGATTGGTCCATTTTACAAAGAGCCGAGTGGTCTGTTTTGACAGGGTGCTGACTGGTGCCTTTACAATCCCTAAGCTAGACACAAAGGTTCTCCACCTCCCCACTAGATTAGCTAGATACACAGTGTCCACACAAAGGTTCTCCAAGTCCCCACCAAAGTATGTAGATACAGAGTGTTGTTTGGTGTATTCACAAACCCTGAGCTAGACACAGGGTGCTGATTGGTGTGTTTACAAACCTTGAGCTAGATACAGAGTGCCGATTGATGTATTTACAATCCCTTAGCTAGACATAAAGGTTCTCCAAGGCCCCACCAGTCAGGAGCCCAGCTGGCTTCACCCAGTGGATCCTGCACGGTGGCCGCAGGTGGAACTGCTTGCCAGTCCCGCGCAGTGCGCCCGCAGTCCTCAGCCCTTGGGTGGTCTATGGGACTGGGCGCCGTGAAGCAGGTGGCAGC
Organism: Hylobates moloch; assembly: GCF_009828535.3. NCBI lineage: Eukaryota > Metazoa > Chordata > Mammalia > Primates > Hylobatidae > Hylobates > Hylobates moloch. Next base: position 185,711,227 of record NW_026652276.1, on the reverse strand, counting down.
ACTCGTCTGGGAGGCTTGGCGGCACAGGAGCCCACGGAGGGTGGGGGAGGCTCAGGCATGGCGGGCTGCAGGTCCTGACCCGTGCCCCGCGGGGAGGCAGCTAAGGCCCGGCGAGAAATTGAGCGCAGCGACGGTGGGCCGGCACTGCTGGGGGACCCGGCACACCCTCTGCAGCTGCTGGCCCGGGTGCTAAGCCCCTCATTGCCCGAGGCCAGAGGGGCGGGCCGGCCGCTCCCAGTGCGGGCCTGCCGAGCCCACACCCACCCGGAACTCGTGCTGGCGCGCAAGCACCGCGCACAGCCCCGGTTCCCGCCCGCGCCTCTCCCTCCACACCTCCCCACAAGCTGAGGGAGCCGGCTCCGGCCTCGGCCAGCCCAGGAAGGGGCTCCCACAGTGCAGCGGCGGGCTGAAGGGCTCCTCAAGTGCCGCCAAAGTGGGAGCCCAGGCAGAGGAGGCGCCTAGAGCGGCTGTGAGGACTGCCAGCAAGCTGTCACCTCTCACTGCCCCTAGAGGGTTGGGGAGAGGGGCCCAGATGGACCCCAGCTCTTTGCTCTCTGCCGACATGAAGGGAGTTTGTTAGCCTTTGTGGCCCTGGCCCAGATCCAGGCTTTCTGGTGGTAGAGGGGCTGTGACCCTGATGAGGCAGCCTCCTTGGGAGAGAGAAGCCATTCTGTTCACTCTCCCTTTGATGCGCTTTCCACGGGAGCTGGCCTGAGAGCTAATCATTGATTTAGCAGCCTGAGAAATGAAAGAGAGAGGGGAGGCCAAGAATGTTTCTGGATCCTCTGAAAGCGCTCTCTCTTTTAAAACAATTAACAAACATGTATGTAGAATTTTTACATACATTATCCTATTTCTTTTTCATTACAACACTTGTTAGGAGAGGCTCTATTATTCGCGAGGAAATTCAGTACCAAGAGGTGACAGAACTTCCAGATAATGGAGTCAGTAAACAGAAAATTTAGGCTGTGAACACTCCATCTGTGCCTCTTTCACCAGGCAGCTCAGGTCTGGGCACAGAACCAAAGGCTCCCATGCCTTAATCCAGACACCTGGAATCATTCTTTCCCCCTCATCCTCCCTGCTCCTCACACGTACCACCACAAGTACTTCCACCTGAAAAATATATATCAAACCTCATCTTTTTCTGTCTCACTGCTACTCCCTACTCCAGGCCACCCTCATTGCTCACCACCTTACAGATTTCTCTGCTGCTACTGTTGCACTCCCTTGGTTTTCTCTTTCTACCAGCTGTGTGACCTTGGGCAAGTTTCTTAACCTCTAAGGACTGAGTGCTGTCTCTAAAATAGAAATGAGAATAACATTACCCTGCAGGTTGCGCTAAGAGTTCAGATGCTGTGCCTGGCATAGGGCCACCCGAAAGGGTCTAGGATAATCCACCGTGGCTTAAGAATTATTTTGAGCTGAAGGCATTTGAGTTTCTAAAATCCCTTATCTGCCTAAAAACAGAGCCTCCCCAAAGAACTCAACTGTTGTAAATCGCCTCCCCTAATCTCTGCTCGGCAAAGAAGAAGGTTTGCACCACACCCAAGCAGACATTTGTCACAAAAGTATAATATCTTCCATCTATGTTGCTAAGGGCCCATGTATCTTTCCAAAGAGTAATTTGTTTTTCCCTAAGTACTGTCCTTCACTCACTTTCTAAGAAGTCATTTGTTCTCTCAAAAATGTCCATCTGCCTCTCCCCATCCCCTGTTAGATGGCAATATATAAGCCCCAAAATTTATTGGCCTCTTTGAGTCACAGTTCTTTGTGAACTCTTTTGCATAAGTAATTAAATATATATTTTTTCCTCTTGGTAATCGGTCTTTTGTTAGTTTATTTATTTTTGAGACAGGATCTTGCTCTGTCACCCAAGCTGGAGTGCAGTGGCACGATCACTGCTCACTGCAGCCTCAACCTCCTGGGCTGAAGCAATCCTCCCACCACCACCATGCCAATTTTTTTTTTCTCAGCTAATTTTCTGTGTGTGTGTGTGTGTGTGTGTGTGTGTGTGTGTGTATAGATGGGATCTTACCATGTTGAACAGACTGGTCTTGAACTCCTGAGCTCAAGCGATCCTCCTGCCTCCGCCTCACAAAGTGCTGGGATTATAGGCATGAGCCGTCACACCCAGCTTGTCAGTTTAATTTGCAGGCTCCCAATGATTAAAGCTAAGTGGGTCGAGGGAAAGATTTTGCTCCCTGACATTTCCAAGAGAAATATAAATGTCAGACATGTAACTTAAAGTTTAAAATTTTCTAGTGGCTACTATAAGAGATAAAAAGAAAAGTAAAATTAATTTTCATAATATAATCTAACACAATATAAATAGTATCCATTTAACATGTAATCAATATTTCTTTCTTTTTTTTTTTGAGACGGAGTTTTGTTCTTGTTGCCCAGGCTGGAGTGCAATGGCGTGATCTCGGCTCACCACAACCTCCGCCTCCCAGGTTCAAGTGATTCTCCTGCCTCAGCCTTCCCAAGTAGCTGGGATTACAGGCATGTGCCACCATGCCCAGCTAATTTTGTATTTTTAGTAGAGATGGGGTTTCTCCATGTGAGCCTGGCTGGTCTCGAACTCCCGACCTCAGGTGATGCACCCACCTCGGCCTCCCAAAGTGCTGGGATTACAGGTGTGAGCCACTGCGCCCAGCCCGTAATCGATATTTCTAAAATATTAATGAGAATTTGCAGCACTGTTCACAATAGCGATACATGGAATCAACCTAAATGCCCATCAATGATACACTGGAAAAAGAAAATGTGGTACATATATTCCACGGAATACTATGCAGCCATAAAAAAGAACAAGATCATGTCTCTTGGGGGAACATGGGTGGAGCTGGAGGCCATAATCCTTAGGAAACTAATGCAGGAACAGAAAACCAAATACTGAATATTCTCACTTACGAGTGGGAGCTAAATGATGAGAACTCATGGACACAAAGAATGGAACAACAGACAATGGTGCCTACTTCAGAATGAAGGGTGGGAGGAGGGAACGGAGCAGAAAAAGTAACTATTGGGTACTGGGCTTAATACCTCGGTGACAAAATAATCTGTATAACAAACCCCCATGACACGAGTTTACCTATATAACAAACCTGCGCACGTACCTCCGAACCTCAAATAAAAGTTAAAAAAAAAATTAATGATATTTTAATATTCTTTTTTCATACTAAGTCCTCAAATTTCAGTGTGTATTTTTACATTTACTACATAACTCAATTTGGACTAGCCACATTCAAGTGTCCCATAACCACATGTGGCCAGTGGTTGCCATACTGGGCAGCGCAGCCTTAGAGCAAGGCCTGGCTCATAGTGTTCCCTATTACCGTGGTAGTTACTGTTACATGGACGCTGGGCCCCTTGGCCCTGCCTTAGTTTTCCTGTCTGCTCATGGGGAACCCTGACACTGTTAGCTAATCCAATTTTATCAAATAAATCCCAACAGAATTAGCATGTCCGTTGGGGCTCCGGGGGGCAGGTGGACATGTTTTGAGTAAGGAGGGTTCAGGAAATGCTCCTTTGAATCAGGAGGAAAAGGATTTTCACATCACTAGTCACTCCTACTGAAGAGGCAGCAGGCACCAGGAGCTTCAGTGGAAAGCAGTAACTAGAGAGAGGTTTCCAGGGCAGAGCTTGGCTACGCTGCCACGTTTATGATGTCCTTCCATGTCTCTTTAAAAGAGTCTGGCTGGAAGCACCTGGGGCCTGGAAGAACAGTCTGTCCTTCAGCAGAGTTTCCTGCCCCTGTCTCCATGCCACCCTCCCCTGCCCAAATGCAGAAACAAAACGCTCTCTTCAAAGGCCTGTGTCAGGCGGACCAACTACTGGCCCACGCCCTGTGTGGCTGACCAGCCATTCCGCTTGGCTGAGCATGAGCTCACTGGAGCCGTAAGTGACTCTGTTCTTCTGCTCAGGGCATCTCAGAGCCTTACCTTTGCCCTCCCAGGACCTGCGGCCCCAGCCCTGAGATGGGGCTCACTTTGGAGGCCCTCTGGCTTCTCAGTGTGCTGTGGCTGCCTTACCAAAGCACCACAAACTAGGTGGCTTAGAACAACAGAAGTATATTGTCTTGTAGCTCTGGAGGCTCGAAGTCTGAAAGTCACATCTTTGGCAGGGCTGATTCCTTCTGAGATCTGTGAGGAAGCATCTGTTGGAGACCTCTGTCTAGCTTCTGGTAGCCTCCCGCACTCCTTAGCTTATAGACAACCTTCCTTTTGTGTCTTCACATCATCTTCTCTCCATCCATGTCTGTCTCTGTCCAAATGTTCCCTTTTTATACATCGGTCAAATTGGATTAGAGATGGGATTCAGAGAAGAACTTTGGTTGCTCCTCATTTTAACCTAATTACCTCGGTAAAGATCCCATCTCCAAATAAGGCATGTCAGGGCTCAGAAAACAACAACCCAAAATGAAGGCCTCAGAAGCAACCAATTCCAGGTGGAGGTTACAGTGAGCTGAGATTGCACCACTGTACTCCAGCCTGGGCGACAGAATGAGACCCTGTCTCAAAAAAAGAAAAAATGAAAGAAATTATCTGACCTACCCTTGCTTGATTATAGTCATAAGACCCCCATTCCAGGGAGAGTGCTGCCCCACACGCAGAAGGAAGGAATGCTGGCTTAGAGAGGCCAAGAAGAATCTAGACAGAGAGGCCTTGCTGGGTTTCCCCCCTCAGTCTGTTAGCAGTAGATCCCCTTTAGGTACAATCATATTTCTACAAGGTTGTCCATACTTTATTAAACTAAGCATAAAAATGGACAATTTCCCCTGCATCTTTGGGTCTTCATTCTGATGACTCCTGTGCATACATGTTAAATAAATGTGTATTGCTTTTCTCCAGTTAACCTGCCTTTCAATGAGTTGAGTTTTCAGCGAAACTTGAGAGGGCAAAAGGGAACTTTCTCCTTGGCCTCTAGAGGTCATATGCTGAGGTACTAGGGGTTAAGACTTTAACACAGAATTTTGCTGGAGACATAATTCAACCTATGACAACAGTCTAGCCTCCTTCTGCAAGGGTAAATGTCCACTCTGTCATGCCTGGGAATCCACGAGGTGGGTGAACTTTTGAGGCTTCTGGGCCAGCATTTTATAGAAATAATTGCTTAGTGGAGCTCACAAAAATTCAGAATTTCCTGGAGCTGCAGGCAGTACAGTGACCAACAAAACTCAGCCTTTGTGCTCTAGGAATTGTAATCCAATAGGACTTTTCTTTTCTTTTGAGACAGAGTCTCGCTCTGTCGCCCTGGCTGGAGTGCAGTAGTGCAAGCTTGGCTCACTGCAACCTCCGCCTCCTGGGTTCAAGCAATCCTCTGCCTCAGCCTCTCGAGTAGCTGGGATTACAGGCACCCGCCACCACACCTGGCTAATTTTTGTATTTTTAGTAGAGGCGGGGTTTCACCATCTTGGCCAGGCTGGTCTTGAACTCCTGACCTAGTGATCCACCCGCCTTGGCCTCCCAAAGTTCTGGGATTACAGGTGTGAGCCACCATGCCCGGCTCCAACAGAACTTTAACCAGATAATAAAATACAGGGTGAAAGGTACAAAGAACAAAGCTATAGTTGAGAGAGTGCTTTCTTGTGGTTGCAAGATAAGTGACAGATTTATGGAGATTTGCTTTGAATAGTCCTTCTGATTCTGAAAGTAAAGATGAGAATGGCTGGGTATTCCAGGGGTAGAATTCCAGGGACAGGTGGGCATTCCAGGGAAGAGTAAATCACTTGCATGTCTGGGAGGTGGACAGAAGCAGCCAGGGTGAGAAAAGGGTAGGAGAGCAGGACACAGCCAAATGGTGTGATGGCTTTTCCTGCCAGGCCAAAGAAGTGGCCTTTGATAGGCAAAGGGCATCCCTTGAGAGTTTTCTAGTAGGAGGGCAACAAAGCAAATCATCTGTCAAGGACATGAATCCTATTGGTAAGAATGGGCTAGGAGGAATTAAGGAGAAGGTGGGTGGGAAAGTGTAAACAGGAGGCTCTGGCAGTTCAAATATGAGAGGTAAAGGCCTCAGTTGGGGTAGTTGCTATGGAAATGGAAAGGGAGGAATGAAGGTGTAGGAAAGTGTTTGAAAAGAAAGAACCCAAGGCCGGGTGCGGTGGCTCACGCCTGTAATCCCAGCACTTTGGGAGGCCGAGGTGGGTGGATCACTTGAGGTCAGGAGTTCAAGACCAGCCTGGCCAACATAGTGAAACCCCATCTCTACTAAAAATACAAAAATTAGCTGGGCGTGGTGGTGTGTGCCTGTAATCCCAGCTACTCGGGAGGCTGAGCCATGAGAATCACTTGAACTGGGGAAGAGGAGGGAGGTTGCAATGAGTCGAGATTGTGCCATCATGCTCTAGCCTGGGCAAAAGAGCAAGACTGTCTCAAAAAAAAAAAAAAAAAAAAAAAAAAAAAAGACGAAGAAAAATCCCACAGAACTTGACAACGAAATAGATGTTTAGGAATGAGGGGAAAAAGAAAGAGAAGACAAAGATGGTTTCAGGTTTCCCAGTCTGGGCAATTTGGAGAGGGTGAGTACCATTAAGAGATTTGGGCCGGGCGCGGTGGCTCACGCCTGTAATCCCAGCACTTTGGGAGGCCGAGGCGGGTGGATCACGAGGTCAGGAGATCGAGATCATCCTGGCTAACACGGTGAAACCCCGTCTCTACTAAAAATACAAAAAATTAGCCGGGCGCAGTGGCGGGCGCCTGTATTCCCAGCTACTCGGGAGGCTGAGGCAGGAGAATGGCGTGAACCCGGGAGGCGGAGCTTGCAGTGAGCCGAGATCGCGCCACTGCACTCCAGCCTGGGAGACAGAGCAAAACTCCGTCTCAAAAAAAAAAAAAAAAAAAAAAAAAAAAAAAGATTTGGAGAGGGTGGGTACCATTAAGAGAATAAGGCAGGCGAGTCAGGGGCGTGGCTGCTGGAACACTCCCTGCAGAGGGGAGAGGCTGGCAGTCAGTCCCTTCAATTGCCGAAAGCAAGAGTGACCTCTCCCCTTCCCCTCCCGTGGCCCCTTGTTCCTTTTTCCCTTGGAAGCTGTATCATTTAAATTAAATGTATTTAATCATTAAAGGCACAGTGTGGTCTCAAGGGTGTTCTTGATGTCACAATGAGGAAATGAGGAAAGGGAAGGGCCTTAAAGTTATATCCCTTTCACGAGACTAAGGAGGAGGAGGTGATGAGAAGCGTGTAGTAATATACATCTGCAACTTCATTTCAGTCCAGTGCTGGGTCAGCACCTCCAGGACACCTTTGACACTGGACGTAGTGTCAAATGGGGCAAAATAGGTACTTGCATTCAGTTCACATGTCCTGGTATTTCTCCCTTTGAAATGCAGAAGATGCAACTTTTGGTTCCTTATGAAAGCTTTTCGTCTCCTATGTGGAGAGGCTCGGGAGCACACCTGTGTGAATGTGTGTGTATGTATGTGTATGCGTGTGTATGTGTATGTGTGAATGTGTATGTATGTGTGCATATGCATGTGTGTATGCATGTGTGTATGTGTATATGTGTGTATGCATGTGTATGTGTATGTGTGCATGTGTATGTGTGTATGTGTATGTGTGTATGTGCATGTGTGCATATGTGTGTGTATATGTGTGCGTGTATGCATGTGTGTATGCATGTGTGTATGTATGTGTGTATGTGTATGTATGCGTGTGTGTATGTGTGTCTGTGCATGTGTGCGTGTATGCATGTGTGTATGTGTATGTGTGTATATGCATGTATATGTGTGCATGTATGCATATGTGTATGTGCATGTGTGTGTGTGTTTTCATCTATTTGGACCTGTTCTCACCTCATCTCTTCCTTCCCAACCCTGCCTCAGCTCACTCTCACTGCAGGAGTGTTTTAACTCCCTGCAAGCCAGTTTGAAGGCCCCTTGTCTAATCCAGCAGGACACTAATGGGTGTGTGTTTTGTGTGTGTGTGTGTGTGTGTGTGTGGTGCCAACACTGTAATTGGGAAGTCACCTTCCACTAATAAAATACATGATGCTGGAAACAAGATCTAGCTGAAGCCACTTGTTTTGCCTCAGCTGTAATCTGTTGTCTCTGAGGGCTAAGAGGGGGAAGCCCAAGTGAGAGATGATGTTGTGGTCCCTATAACACGTTTATGGACAGGGCTGACACAGGAACACATCCGGAAACTACCTGAGGTTGAGTCTAAGGGAACATAATAGATGGAAATGCAGAGTAGCCAGGTTGGAGTGAGCTGGTGGGTGAGTGAGATGGTGGGTGAGTGGGTGGGGATGATGGGGAGAGGACTATTGAACAGGCTGGGATATCATCTCCTCTAGTCTCAGTCTGTCCCTTCATAAAAGAATTTAAATTCCCTCACAAAGAATCTAAACACATAACAGTAGGGGACTGACTGACTCCATAACCTTTTAAATACACGATGAAATATACTGCAACCGTTAAGAAGGGTGTGGAGGAAGTGGATTTATTGACATGGAACGGTGTTCATGATCTATTGTCGTTTTGTTTTTAGAGACAGGGTCTCACTCTGTCACCCAGGCTGGAGTGCAGTGACACAATCGTACCTCACTGTAACATCAAACTCCTGGGCTCAAGTGATCCTCCCACCTCAGCCTCCTGAGTAGCTGGGACTACAGGCGTGAGCCATTGTGCTTGGCTTCCTGATCTTTTGTTGTGCATATGTATAGTATCGTTTGGTTTTTTTCGTGTGTGAAAAGCGTATGAATTCTAAGTGTTGAAAGTGGCTCCTAGTTATAGGTGACTTTTCTGTCATCTTTTTATTTTCTATTTTTTTCTTCAGTGAAAATATATTTCTTGTAAATTTTTTCAAAGGATAAAATTCTTTAATAACAACATGTGCCCTTGGAAATATTTCTTTGATGTTTAATTGGAGAGAGGAATTAGACGAAGAATACTCTTGACCGTGAAAGTTAGAGCCTGGATCCCACCCACCAACCCCCCCCACCCACCCCCTGCCCCCCCGCCCCGCACTCCCTCCGCTGCTTTCCATCTCAAAGCTCCTGTCAGCGGGATTGCCCTTCTGAGCCCTGCTGGGAAGGATGTGGGAGATATGATAAGCATCACTGCCTTCATTAGGAGAGGGGCCTAGGGGGCCTTAGGCAGGCTGAGTGACTGGCTCTGAAATCCCTGGTTAATCGGTCCTACAGGAGGTAGGAACTGGCCTTCCTTTCTCTCTCCTTCTGTTTTCCAGCTGCCAGCTGCTCCTCTAATGAATAGGTTTTCTTCTGGTTTCAGTCCCATGACTTTGCTTTCCAAGTGCTATTGTACCCAGGCCAGCTGGTTAGCAGGACTGGTTTTTAGGGTTATAGAGTCTTCAGGTCACACAGGGGTTAAGTGCCATGGGAAAGGCCCAAGCAAAGTTAGAAGGTCACCAGGAAATCAGGAGGCAGGGCAAAGGTGAAAGGATGTGGGCCTCCCTGCATGCACAGTCTGGGCGAGTGTCCACTAAGTTGGCAGAGCATTGTTAGGGACTTGCCTGTAGGGTTCCTACAACAAAACTCTCAGGGCCTGGGTGGGAGCCAGGAGAGTGTCCAGGTGTTCTAGCAGACAGCGATGCAGACTTTTGCCATGGCTTTCAAAGGTTAAAGTGGGTCATGCCCCCCTTCTCAGCAGTGCTGTGCCCTCCGAGGGGTACAATAATGCCAGTGAGGGGTCCTCTTGAGTTCCCATAATTCCTGCAATGAGGAGCTCAGAACCATTGTGCAGCTTTAGAAAACTGTTTGCCTTGGGAGGCCGAGGTGGGCAGATCACAAGGTCAGGAGTTCGAGACCAGCCTGACCAACATGGTGAAACCCCATCTCTACTAAAAATACAAAAAGGAGCTGGGCGTGGTGGTGCGCACCTGTAATTCCAGCTACTCAGGAGGCTGAGGCAGGAAAATCGCTTGAACCTGGGAAGTGGAGGTTGCAGTGAGCCGAGATTGTGCCATTGCACGCCAGCTTGGGTGACAGAGTGAGACTCTGTCTCAAAAAAAAAAAAAAAAGAAAAGAAAAGAAAAGAAAACTGTTTGCCTGCAGGACTCTTTGTCGTTTGTTTTTACTGTGACCTGGGACCTCTCTCAGTATGGGGAGAGCTTTTTTTTTGAGACAAAGCCTCACTCTGTTGCCCAAGTTGGAGTACAGTAGTGCAATCTCTGCTCACTGCAACCTCCGCCTCCTGAGTTCAAGCAATCCTCCTGCCTCAGCCTCCCTAGTAGCTGGGATTACAGGCATGTGCCACCAAGTCTGGCTAATTTTTGTATTTTTAGTAGAGACAGGGTTTCACCATGTTGGCCAGGCTGGTCTTGAACCCCTGGCCTCAAATGATCCACCCGCCTTGGCCTCCCAATGTGCTGGGATTACAGGTGTGAGCCACTGCACCCAGCCGGTGTGGGGAGATCTTACATGGAGAAAAGGAGAGGCCTGAGAACACCCAGCCTTCCCAGCACTCTGGGGCTGCAGCCTCTCAACTCTTCTTGGCTGCTCTTCTGAGGATAAAGAAATTCTCACATACCAATTTCAGGGGGCACAGCTGGAAAATAGGGAGCAGTGGTTAAGAACTCTGCCTCTTTCTAGCTGCCCTGATCCACAGTTTCTTTATAGGCAAAAGGAAGTACTCATAGTGTATGTTTCCATGTTGCTGTGAGATAATGTAGCATAAAGAATTGAGAGGGCAGTGCTGGGAACATACCAAGCAGGGATGAACTTGAAAAACATGTAACAACCAGTAAGGGCAGAGGAAGCTCCTTCTTTGCAGATTGGAGGTCAAGATTGTGCTGGAGCAGGTTCTGGAGAACACTTCAGTGCCAACATTAACCCATTAGCTGCTGGGCTGTGGGGAGTTTCCAGAGAGGCATTGGGTGAGGAAGAGGGGTGATGCTATTTATAATCAACTATGAAATTATTTAAATATTTTAATAATAAGCTATGGCTGTACACTATGTAAATAGTAACTGTAGTTCTAAGTATTAGTAAATATTAATTGTTAATTAGTATAAAGATTAACTATAGGGCTTTTATAGCTAGATTCTCTCTTCCCCAACACACACACATATACCTCCATTCTTATTTATTTATTTAATTTATTTTTGAGACAGAGTCTCACTCTGTTGCCCAGGCTGAAGTGCAATGGTGCAATCTCTGCTTACTGCGACCTCTGCCACCCAGGTTCAAGCAATTCTTCTGCCTCAGCCTCCCGAGTAGCTTGGATTACAGGTGCACATCACCATGCCCAGCTAATTTTTGTATTTTTAGTAGAGACAGGGTTTCACCATGTTGGCCAGGCTGGTCTTGAGCTCCTGACCTCATGTGATCCACCTGCCTTGGCCTCCCAAAGTGCTGGGATTATAGGTGTGAGCCACTGTGCCAGGCCTTCATTCTTAACTTTAAAGACAGAAAAACAAGCAAGCACTTAGGAAAAGTACAGGACCAACATGGGTCAGACTTGGATTCCAACTCTTCAGATGTGCAGTATTCTGGAACCCAGAAACACATGTGCGCCACCAGCCAGGGGGCAACTGCTTTCAGACAAACAAAGCTCTGTTCTCAAGGCCCAGAGTTGGGTGGACCTTCCTGTCATGCTCCACCCAATGTGGATTCTGCAAGTTACCAGACTGGAGCTTCAGGGAGACATCACTGGTTGGGGGTATGGAAAAACACCCCTGCACTTGCATGGCAAATCAAAAGGAGCTCTGTATAAGTTTGCTAGGTGCTCTGATCTGAATGTTGGTGTCTCCCTAAAATTTCAATATGTTCCAATATGTTGAAAGCTAATACCCGATGTGATAGTATTACCAGGTGGGCCTTATGGGAAGTGATTAAATCATGAGGGATCTGCCCACAGGGATGCCGTTAATCTATTTATAAAAGAAGTTGAGGGGGAGTGCCCTTCTGACCCTTCCACCATGTGATGAAGTGACACAAGGCGCCATCGGTGAAGCAGACAGCAGCCCTCACCAGACATCAACTTTGCTGGAGCCTTGATCTTGGACTTCCCAGCTCCAGAACTGTGAAAAATAACTTTCTGTTGTTTATAAATTGCCCAATCTAAGATATTTTGTTATAGCAGCTGAACTGAGTAAGACACTTGGGCTGCCTTAACAAAGAACCACCGACTGGGTGGCTTAAACAACAGAAATTTATTTTCTCACTGTTGCGGAGGCTAGAAGTTTAAGATCAAGGTGTCAGCAGGGTTGGTTTCTTCTGAGATCCATGAAGAAAGATCCGTTCCAGGCCTCCCTCCTTGGCTTGTAGGCCTCCCTCCTTGGCTGTTTTCTCCCTGTGTCTTCACATCACCTTCCCCCATATGTGTGTTTGTGTCCAAATTTCTTCTTCTTCTTTTTTTTTTTTCCAGACAGTCTTACTCTGCCGCCCAGGCTGGAGAGCAGTGACACGATCTCAGCTTACTGCAAACTCTGCCTCTTGGGTTCAAGAGATTCTCCTGCCTCAGTCTCCCAAGTAGCTAGGATTACAGGCACCTGCCACCATGCCCAGCTAATTTTTGTATTTTTAGTAGAGATGAGGTTTCACCATGTTGGCCAGGCTGGTCTCGAACTCCTGACCTCAGGTGATCCACCCACCTCGGCCTCCCAAAGTGCTGGGATTATAGGCATGAGCCACCGCACCCGGCCCAAATTTCCTCTTCTTATGAGGACCCTAGTCATGTTAAATTAGGCCCCAGCCAAATAACCTCATTTTAACTTAATTACCACTTTACAGACCCCCATCCCCAAATATGGTTACATTCTGAGATAGTGGGGGTTAGGACTTCAACATATGAATTTATGGGAAGACACAGTTTAGCCCATAACAAGTTCATTCTGTTCACCCTGGTGTGGCCAGGGTAGCTTGCAGGCTTCATTTCTGGCACATGTGGGTACATGTTCCTCTGAGCTTTCCCTCAATGTCTTCTTTTTCCAACTTCTTATGAAAATATTTAAACATGCAGTAGAATACATACCTATCTATGTACCCACCCTCACCTAAATTCAATACTGGCTAATATTTGTCAAGTATCATTTATTTACACATGCACATGTAGGAGACCAGAATATGCTTCCCGTAAATATGAAGGATTGTTGAGCTGAAGACAATTAAGAAGGCGACGGAGAAAGCTCTCTGCCCTCCCTCTATTTGCCTAAAAGCAGGACATAGATTTCCAGAGACAAAAGATACCCTGGCCTCCTCTTCTACCAGGGAGAACAAAGGTTAACTACTAAAGACAGCATTGGACCGTTTGGGCCTGGAGGTGATACTGGAGGAAATCTACACCAAGGAGCTCTCCTAACCAGCCTTTATCTGCCAATTATTTGCCTTCCCACAAGATGCCACCCCTAGAGACTCAAAGACTATTTATTATGCTTTTGGCTTCCACCAACACGTGGGACAGAGCTGTTTTGGGATGGGACCTGGGTTAGGTTAATTCTAGCTTTTTCTAGGCTGTTAGGCTGGAAGTGGCATCTCAGCACCCCAGCGGCCAGCGGCACCTGGCAGTCTGTGGTGCAGCAGCAACACCAGCTGGTCGAGAAGGCTTTCTCCAGCAGGGCCCGCCCTCAGCCCGCTCCTGCTCTACCTTAGCAGTAGGAAAGCACTGGCACCCCCAGACGACAGGCTCACCAAGAACTCAAGTGCTCATTCAATAAAACACACACAGTTGAAGGGAAAGTCTGTAATCTGAGTATGTGTGTGGGCAGAACAGTTTCCCACTCCAGCACACTTGATTATTTGTGCTAATGGGGCGGGGTCTGGGGAGGGAGAGTCTGGGTCCCCAGTGTGACCCCCAGACTATTTACACATGGAGGAGCTTTATCTGGCTTTGGGAAGTGTGAGGTCGAGAGATGATAACTTAGGGTTCCTCCCTGGGCATCAGGGAATCCCTGAAATTCTGTGCACACGTTTTTAGGAGTGGCGATGTATATCTTCCTAGGGAGAGAGGCCCTATTTACTGTCAGATTTTTGAAGGGAGACCCTGACCCCTAAAGGTTAAAAATGATTACTCTGTGACTAATCCAGATAAAGTTCTGTTGATTTAGTATTAACTTTAGCTAATTTAAAATAAGTTTACCTTTCCTAAGAGATTTCTGTTCAATTGGCTTGGGATTTGGTTAGGTGGTGGGAAAATGTTAAATAGAGTGAAAAATGTATCACTGATTAACTAGTGGAAATTTATTACAGCAGTTAAGAGCCCTGGGTCTGGAGCAAAACTGCTGAGGTTTGAGGCCCCGTTTTGCTGCTCACTAGCTACATGATCTTGGGCAAGTTATTTAAGCTCTCTGAGCTTCAGTTTCTTCCTCTGCAGAATGGGGATGAAAGCAGACTACTACCTCATGGCATGTTTTGAGGATGAAATGAGCTAATAAACACAGTTTTCAACCCTACATTAGGTAAGCCATTCTTATTATTTGTTCTATTATTTCTTATCTATCTATCTATCTTTCTATCTATCTATCTATTATCTATCATCTATCTATCATCTATCTATCTATCTATCTATCTATCTATCTATCTATCTATCTATCTATCTATCTTGAGACAGAGTCTAGCTCTGTTGCCCAGGCTGGAGTACAGTGGTGCAATCTCGGCTCACTACAACCTCCGCCTCCCTGGTTCAAATGATTCTCCTGCCTCAGCCTCCTGAGTAGCTGGGATTACAGGCATGGGTTACCATGCCCAGCTAATTTTTGTATTTTTTGTAGAGACAGGCACCCTTGATTATTTGGCCCAGCTGGTCTCGAACTCCTGTCCTCTCGAACTCCTGATCGGCCACCTCTGCCTCCGAAAGTGCTGGGATTACAGGCGTGAGCCACTGCACCTGGCCTATTTCTTATTTAACAAGGTGGAATTGTTATTGGTGGCAGCGCCTTTGTGGCATGAAGATGTTAAGGCTGTGTCCCCTACATCAGAGTAGGCTGGGTTCTCCCATCTCTCTGGGATTCCTCTCTCTTCCCAGACCATCTAAAGCCAGCTTGGTCTTAAGGCTGATTCAAGAACTACTTTTTCAGTATCTCCCAGCACATTCCACACTCCAACCCAGTTTATCCCTCTCTTCTCAATAGCCTATAACACCCATGTAAACAAATACCCATACATATTATGTATATTAGAAATGGGCTGGGTGTGGTGGCTCACGCCTGTAATCCCAGCACTTTGGGAGGCTGAAGTGAGTGGATCACGAGGTCAGGAGTTCCAGACCAGCCTGGCCAACATGGTGAAACCCCGTCTCTACTAAAAATACAAAAATTAGCTGGGCATGATGGCCTGTAATCCCAGCTACTCAAGAGGCTGAGGCTGGATAATTGCTTGAACCCAGGAGTCAGAGGTTGCAGTGAGCCGAGATCGAGCCATTGCACTCCAGCTCTAGGTGACAGAGCAAGACTCTATCTCAGAAAAAAAAAAAAAAAAAAAGAAAGAAAAGAAATGGAGTGCTTTTCCTATATCAGGTACTGTGTGTGTGTGTGCATACTTCTATATATAAAACCTCATTTGGTCCTTATAGCAACTCTGTGAGGCATACCTCATACCTTATTAGCCCAATTTTACAGATGGGGAAATTGAGGCACAGATAGGTAAGTGATTACACCTCAATCCACAAAGCTAGTAAACAGTAAATCTGAGATTAAGATCTGCATATTCGAAGCCAATTCACCTTGCTGTTATTTAGTCATTTACTTCCTTGAAACTTCACTTACAGCGTAAGATATTCCTCTTTCTTTCTTTCTTTATTTTTTTAAAAATTGAAACAGGGTCTCAGTCTGTTGCCCAGGCTAGGGTGCAGTGGCAAAATCATAGCTCACTGCAGCCTTGAACTTCTGGGCTCAAGTGATCCTCTTGCCCCAGCCTCCTGAGTAGCTGGGACTACAGGCACGCACCACAATGCCAGCACAATTTTTTAACTTTTTGTACAGATGAGGTCTCACTGTGTTGCCCAGGATGGTCTCAAACTCATGGCCTCAAGTGATCCTCCTGCGTTGGCCTCCAAAAGCAGTGGGATTACAGTCATAAGCCACTGTGCTTGGCCAGTATTTTGGTTTTCATATTATGTTAAAAAGTCTATAAATTCCTTTAAGACAGAGATGATTTCTTAGACTTTTTTTTTTTTTTTTTTTTGAGACTAAGTTTCACTCTTGTTGCCCAGGCTGGAGTGCAATGGCACAATCTTGGCTCACTGCAACCTCCGCCTCCCAGGTTCAAGCCATTCTCCTGCCTCAACCTCCCAAGTAGCTAGGATTACAGGCATGTGCCACCACACCCAGCTAATTTTTGTATTTTTAGTAGAGACAGGGTTTCACCATGTAGGTCAGGCTGGTCTCGAACTCCTGACCTCAGGTGATCCACCTGCCTCGGCCCCCCAATGTGCTGGGATTACAGGTGTGAGCCACAGTGCCCAGCCCTTCTTAGACTATTTTTCATTCCTCATAGAACCTAGGACAATATCTGGGACATAATGAGAACCCAATAAATATTTATCTATGAATTGTTGACCGATTATATGTAGATGGGAAGCAGCTAAAATATGTTCACTGTGTTTGTTTAATAATGTAACTATTTTCTTATACTATAAGCAGATTTTTTGGTTTATCATTTCTGCATAACAAGATTTAAACATACATAATATGTTACTATTAATGCTACACTCTTTCTAATGTGTCTATAGAAAGAGTAAAAGTATAGGTGAAGTTAGTTGTACAATTATTATTATCACCAGAGCAAGTTGTGCTTGCTCTGAGGCAATTCCTCACTCCGGTTTTAAAATGTTGAGAAGGGTCTGGACGTGGTGGCTCACGCCTGTAATCATAGCACTTTAGGAGGCCGAGGCAGTGGATCACCTGAGATCAGGGGTTTGAGACCACCCTGGCCAACATGGTGAAACCCCGTCTCTACTAAAAATACAAAAACTAGCTGAGTGTGGTGTCGGGTGCCTGTAATCCCAGATACTTGGGAGGCTGAGGCAGGAGAATCACTTGAATCCAAGGCGGGGAGGTTGCAGTGAGCTGAGATTGTGCCACTTGACTCCAGCCTGGGCGAAAGAGTGAGACTCCGTCTCAAATAAAATAAAATAATAAAATAAAATAAAATAAAATAAAGTTGAGAAGGAAGAAGAGGAATATTCCCTGTTCTAACTTCTTTCCTTTGATCCTCACTCAGTCTTGAGAATAAGTTTGTCATCCCCATTCTTATGAGGAAACTGAGGCCCAGAGATGCCATGCTATTCACCCAGGGAGTGGTGGAATCAGGATTTAAAGGCAGTGTGCTTGTCTCCAAAGCCCCAACTCTTTCTACTAACAGATAATCATCATTTTAAATTCAATACTCTGTTAGTTATCCATTACTATGTAACAAATGACCCCTAAAGGTATCGGTTTATTGATAACATTAAACGTAAACATTAAACAATAAACATTTATTCTGAGGGTCAGGGAATCTGGGACCAGCTTAGCTGGGTAGCTCTGATGCAGTCTTTCATGAAGTTGCAGCCAGGCTGTTCACTGGGGTTGCAGTCATCTCAAGGCTTGACCGGGGCTGGAAAATCTGTGTATAAACTCACTCAAATGGTTGTTGGCAGGCCTCAGTTCTTCGCTGGCTGTTGGCTAGGGTGTCAGTTCCTTGCTTTCCAGGCCTTTCCATGGGCTGCCTTCATGTCCTCACAACATGGCGACTAGCTTCCCTTGTGAGTGATTAGAGAGCCCATGATGGAAGTCACGGTATTTTAAAACCAAATATTGGAAGTAATACACCATTTTCTGCCTTATGCTGTTGGTCACATAGACCGACTTTGACAGAGTGTGGGCGGAGATTACACAAGGGTGTGAATACCAAGAGGTAAAGATCGCTGGGGCCACCTTGTGGAGGTTGGCTACCACAAGTACTTGGGCCAATTTTAGGGTCAATTGGATAAGGTCCAAATGGTGGCAACTAACAGTGCCAAGTGCACTGGCCATTTTGCAGGTACTCTTGGGCTTATTCTCTGGGGGCATATAAAGCCCATTGATGTCTCCCCTGGGCTGTGAATGTACTTGGTACTGTTGGGCCTAATAGAATATTTCTATAAAGTCTGCTCTGAAGCTGCAGCCCTGAGTATAGAAGGAGCAGAGAATCCAATGCTTCTATATTTGTTTTTCTTCTAAGAACTTGTACATATTTATAAGGAGACCTGGAACTTGAACTTCCAGCTTCTGTAATTGTAGATAAGGCAATGTGACCTATGGCAGGAAAAGCAGGTTGGGGATCAAGGACTTCGACACTGGAGTCAGAATCTCTACACTGCCATTTACTAAGGTGTGTGACTTTGGGAAGTTATTTCCCCTCTCTGAGCTTACATTTCCTTTACTGTAAAATAGTAATAGCATACGGTTTCTTTTGGGGGTGAGGATTAACTGAGATAAAGCACAATGTGGCAAATTGTGTTTTCCAAAGTTGGCTACACCAGTATGTAGCTACATATCACATCCTACATGCTCTTTCTAGGCTGTGCCATGAGAGGTGGGGTGTATGTCTCCTTCCTTTCTAAGGAATTTAGACAGATCTTTGTAATGGCACCAAGTGATGGAACATGGCCAAAGGGATGCTGAATGATTTCCAGGGTGAGGTCATAAAAGGCAATATGTTTTTCTCTGTTTCTGTCTTGGAATACTTGTCCCACCCCACTCCTTTTTTTCCCCCTGTTTTGAGGCAGAGTTTTGCTCTGTTCCCCGGGCTGAAGTGCAGTGGTGAAATCAGGGCTCACTGTAGCCTCAACCTCCTGGCCTCAAGCAATCTCTCCCACCTCAGCCTCCTGAGTATCTGGGACTACAGGGGTGTGCCACCACACCTGGATAATTTTTGAATTTTTTTGTAGAGGCAGGGTCTCACTGTGCTGCCCAGACTGGTCTCAAACTCCTGGGCTCAAGTGATTCTCCTGCTTTGACCTTACAAAGCGCTGGGATTACAGACATGAGCTACTGCACGCTGCTGATGCTTGCCTTTTGATCCCAGCTGCCGTGTTGTGAGGAAGCCCAGGCCACATAGTGAGGCCAGGTGTGGGTGATCCTACTGGCCCTTGGTCAACAGCCAGTATGAACTGTTAGGCATGTACATGAAGAAGCCATCAGCCTATTCCAGCCTCCAGCCTTCAAGTTTTTTGGTTGAAATTCCAGACATTCTGGAGATTAGCCATCTCCACTGTGCTCTGTTTGAATTCCTGGCCCACAGAAAATGTGACAGATAGTAAGATTGTTGTTGTTTTACAGCACAGTGTTTGGAAGGGACTTGTTATGTAGCAATAAATAAGTAATAAATTCGGGTTATACATTTTTAAAAAATGTATGCCTCACTGTAAGATATTTTCAAAACACTGGGCCAAAACTTTGTTTTTTCACAAGATGACTGTTTCCTGGGAGGGTTTTGGGGAAGGGACATTTTGATTTTGTTTTTCCCTGGCTGCTTTTGCACATAAGATTACTTACTCTGAGTATAATGTATGTAAGAACAGACTTTTCATTCTCTATCTGCGGAGCTGTCTCATGGATTTCCAGTCCACTGCTGGGGGTTGAGCCACAGCTGTTTCTGGATTCGGCTTATCTTTTGGTTCACTGGTTCTTCTGAGTTGTTTTTCAGCGTTAATCAATAGGCATCAAGGTTGTTCACATTCATTTCTTGCTCTGCACACAAATGTAATTAGGATCATGTCCACTTTTTTGACATTTTCCTTCTTTTAAAAGTATAACCTTGATTACCAGACCAAGGCAGCTATAGGGGAAAATTAGAGCTCAGGTTGGAGTCAAAGGGCAGTTGTTGCACCAGGATCCCAGAGTGTTGCATCTCCCTCCTTCCTCTAAACGTGCCTGCGTATATGTCCTGGTATGTGTGTGTGGTGTGGTGGGGGAGGGAAGATGGGGGAGCTCGGAATGTCTCCTTTGAGTTCCTGGTGCATCCTGGCCACTATCCGTGTCCTCTGGAGGTGGTCCTGGGCTGCCCAGCAAGCATATGGATGTAACGAGGGTGAAGGAAGTGGGAAAGAGGTGCATGTGGCCAGGGCTCTGGCCTGCCTGTGCTTTTTTTTTTTTTTTTTTTTTTGAGACGGAGTCTCACTCTGTAGCCCAGGCTGGAGTGCAGCGGCGCGATCTCGGCTCACTGCAACCTCTGCCACTCGGGTTCATGCCATTCTCCTGCCTTAGCCTCCCGAGCAGCTGGGACTACAGGCGCTCACCACCGTGCCCAGCTAATTTTTTGTATTTTTAGTAGAGATGGGGTTTCACTGTGTTAGCCAGGATGGTCTGGATCTCCTGACCTCGTGATCCACCTGCCTCGGCCTCCCAAAGTCCTGGGATTACAGGCGTGAGCCACCGCGCCCGGCCTGCCTGTGCTTTTAAAAGAAAATTGTGATAAAATACACGTAACATGAAATTTACCATTTTAATTATTTTCAAGTGTACAATTTACATTCACATTTCTGTTATTACAAGCGTGAGCCACCATGCTTGGGCTCCCTTTAATATTTGTGACAAAAAGTTTTTTCTTAGTCTGTAAGGTATATGAGAGAACTTTGTTGTGTATAGGAGCTAGTCTTCTCTCTATATGTGCAAATGTAAATGCTCTATTTAAGATGTGGCCCTCGCCGGGCACGGTGGCTCACGCCTGTAATCCCAGCACTTTGGGAAGCTGAGGCAGGCAGACCACGAGCTCAGGAGTTTGAGACAAGCCTGGCCAACATAGTGAAACCCCGTCTCGACTAAAAATATTAAAAATTAGCCTGGCATGGTGGCGGACACCTGTAATCCCAGCTACTCGGGAGGCTGAGGCAGGAGAATCGCTTGCACCCAGGAGGCGGAGGTTGCAGTGAGCCGAGATCGCGCCACTGAACTCCAGCCTGGCAACAGAGCGAGACTCCATCTCAAAAAAATAAATAAATAAAAATAAAAAAAAAGAAAAAATAGATGTGACACTACATTGCTCTTAAGGATAACCCTGTGGATCTATATAAATTTAGCACGTTGAAACTGTCAATGAAATGTATCACTAGATGGCAGTAGAAACCAAGTTTTAAAAACTCCAACTGCTATTTAAATCTGCAAAATAAGTTAAACTGTAGGAAAGCAGCTGCATCATTTTTGACATGATCAGGGCAACTGTATTTAATTCAGAATTGATTTTAATCACCTGGAAGAGAATTCACAATCTTTGTTAAGGCAGAAGGCCTGACAAGTGTAAAGGCTTTTACAAGGAAAGCTGCTCCTAAAATGTAAAAAATTATTGCTTTGGAGGAAGCCAAAGTTTCAAGTAAATGTTTTGACTTGAGAAACTTTGCATCAGCAAGATAGCGTCACATCTACACACTTACTTTTTGAATTCTTTCAGTTTTCCAGCCTGGTTTGGCTAAGAGGCAACCTTTTAGTCCATAATTACAAATGTAACAGCCAATTTTGTCCTCAGGTGAAGTTCCATTCAGCTAATGCCAGAGAAAAATCCAGTGCTTAAATAATGTGGGAAGTTAGGATTGACACACAGTTTGGTCTGACATCTGAGGCCCTGAACTTATTGACTTGTGGTGGGATAACGAAACAGATCTCACCCGTTAGAAGAGGATTCCCAACTTTTTCTTTGAGAGAGGAGTAGCAGGTAGTATGGGGTGAGGTAAATGCATTTACTTGTCTTGGTTCACGAGGGTTTGGCTCTCATCTGATGAATTTTAATGTTCTAACTTGTATCCTGACTAGGTGAGAGAATTAATGTTTCATTTCAGAGGAAGCTGTATACTTGCACCTGGATGCCAAATTCTCTCAAAAGGGAAAACTGACTTAGAAATGGATTTTTCTTTTTTTTTTCCTCCAGCTGACTTATGTAAGTTATTAGTCTTCTAGAAGGATCACAGGGAACCAGCATCAAAGAAATGGAATCCAGCTAATTCCTCTAAGAAACTGAAATTTTCAGGACATGACTTGTGAAAGGCAAACATAAGCTGACATCTTTTCACACTGAACAGCAAGAGCCAAAGTGTATCCGAAAAGCCATTGTCAAAACAAGGAGTGAGAACAGCTGGGGTCAAGACCTAATGAAGGGCATCACTGAGCCTCTCTGAGCCTCAGATTCCTCATTTGTAAAATGCGCATAATTATACCTCACAGGGTAGTTATGAGGGCAAATGAGATAATGGACATGAAGGCACCTGTACACTCCATGGTGCTATCAGAATATTGACTATTAGTACTTTCATCACAGGACTCCATCCAAACCCCTGCTTTCCCTCACTCCAGTAAGTGGTTGCCCTCCACCCACCCCCAATCTTCTAATAATGTAGACTGGAAACCCAAGCATCATCTTTGTCCTCCTTTTCATTCCCCCACCCCAACTGGTCTTCATCCACAGTCTCTCTTTTTTTTTTTCTTTTTTGAGACAGAGTCTCACTCTGTCACAGAGGCTGGAGTGCAGTGGCGCGATCTCGGCTCACTGCAACCTCTACCTCCCGGGTTCAAGTGATTCTCCTGACTCAGCCTCCCAAATAGCTGGGACTAGAGGTGCCCACCACCACACCCAACTACTTTTTCTATTTTTAGTACAGATGAGGTTTCACCATGTTGGCCAGGCTCCTGACCTTGAACTCCTGACCTGGTTTTGCTCCTGACCAGGCTCCTGGTCTTGCTCCTGACCAGGCTCCTGGTCTTGAACTCCTGACCTCGTGATCCACCTGCCTTGGCCTCCCAAAGTGCTGGGATTACAGGTGTGAGCCACTGCGCCCGGCCCATCCCTCAGTCTCTATTTCCATAACTGGAAGAATCTCCTAAGTGGGCTCTAATCTAGCCTTTCGTGACTCCATCCTGCTCACCATTAAAGAAATAATCCTCTTAAAATCACACTTGGATTATTCTTTTCCGTTGTTCAGAAACTTTCAATGGTTTCCCATTGCCTGCAGAATAAAGTCCAACCTTCAAAGTGGCTGGAATTAAAAACCATTAACAATCTGGCCTCCCTACCTAAATAACATCAATGAGAGGGCCACACAGAAGTCAGACATGTGGAAATCAAAACATGTTTTACTGCTGATACATGCTGTACTAGAGGATAGGTTATGTGGCCAAAAGAGTTTGCTGACAATTTCTGCTTCCCATTCCCCCAGTCTAGACCTTCGGACACAGTCCACCTGAGGCTTGCCTTCCTCTCCGTGGTCATTTAAAGTTGACCCTACTCATCCTTTTCCCTCACTGCAGGCTTCCCAAGGGTTCCTGCAGCCCTTGGCATCTGTCTCATTCACCTGTCCCTTCGCATGTTCTGCCATGATGTTTAGCTTCTTTCTTGAGAGTATGCCCTCTTCATAGAAGTCAGAAACTCCTGGCCAACTGGCTAAACCTGATCCCTAGAGGTTTTTCTGACTCTCACAATGTTGGTCTGTGCTGTGTTTGACAATGCATCAACTTACCTGACAATTCATGTTCTATTTTTTTTTTAGAGG
Source organism: Hylobates moloch (assembly GCF_009828535.3). Lineage (NCBI taxonomy): Eukaryota > Metazoa > Chordata > Mammalia > Primates > Hylobatidae > Hylobates > Hylobates moloch. The sequence continues at coordinate 185,687,831 of NW_026652276.1, read as the reverse complement.
TGGAGTCTCACTCTGTCACCCAGCCTGGAGTGCAGTGGTGAGATCATAGCTCACTGCAGCCTTGACCTCATGGGCTGAAAAAATCCTCCTGTTGGGACTACAGATGCTCACCACCATGCCTGGCTAATTTAAAATTTTTTTTGTAGAGACAGGGTCTCACTATATTGTCCAGGCTGGTCTCAAATTCCTGGCCTCCACCAATCCTCCCACCTCAGTCTCCCAAAGTGCCGGGATTATAGGCATGAGCCACTGCATCCGGGCTATATTCTAAAAAAATTCTGCTGAGAAACTAGGAAAGCTAGCAGCCTTGGTTTCTTAGGTTTGACTTGCAACAATTGACTTCTTGTAAATGTTGCCTATATTACTTTCTCTACCACCTCAAAATCAACTTTTTTCCAATTCACTGCTCATATTTCTGCTATTTCATGAAGATTGCTCTTGTTAATGTCACCAAGAGCCTCCACAATTGCCAATCCAGTAGTTTGTCTCTGCTTTTGTCTTACTTGCCCTTTCGGCAGCGTTTGCCACTTAATCATGCTTTTCTTTTTTCTTTTTTAGACAGGATTTCACTCTGTCACCCAGGCTGGAGTGCAGTGGTGCAGTCTTGGCTCACTGAAACCTCTGCTTCCTGGGTTCAAGCCATCCTCTCACCTCAGCCTCCCTAGTAGCTGGGACTACAGGCGAGGGCCACCATGCCTGGCTAATTTTTGTATTTTTAGTAGAGACAGGGTTTCACCATGTTGACCAGGCTGGTCTCAAACTCCTGACCTCAGGTGATCTGCCTGCCTTGGCTTCCCAAAGTGCTGGGATTACAGGCATGAGCCACCATGCCTGGTCGACACTTAATCATTCTCTACTTGTTTTTTTTAAATTTTCTTTTTACAATGTCACTGTCAGGATATCTACTTCTTAAAATACTTTTTCTCCCTCTTGGATTCCCTAACAACCCATTTTGCGGGTCCCTCTTAATCTACTTTGCTGACTCTTGTCCTTTGTTCCAAGTCAGGTGGTCTGGGCCTGGTCTAGCTAGCATCCTCTTCTCTATTTGTACATTCTTCCTAAATGATTTCATCTAGCTTCAAAGCTTTAAAAGCCATCTATTTGCCATGACTACTAACTTTGGATTTGTAGCCTAGGCTCCTCCCTAGAACTCTACTAATGGCCTACTTGATAGCTAAAAATGAATTTCTTTCTTTTTTTTTTTTTGAGACGGAGTCTCACTCTGTCGCCCAGGCTGGAGTGCAATGGCATGATCTTGGCTCACTGCAACCTCTGCCTCCTGGGTTCAAACAATTCTCCTGCCTCAGCCTCCCAAGTAGGCATGAGTAGGATTGCTAATTTTTGTATTTTTAGTAGAGACAGGGTTTCGTCATGTTGGCCAGGCTGGTCTCAAAACTCCTGACCTCAGGTAATCTGCCCGCCTCAGCCTCCCAAAGTGCTAGGATTACAGGCGTAAGCCACTGCTCCCAGCTATGAATTGAATTTCTAATAAGCAGCTTAAACTTAAACTTCACAAAAAAGAAGTTTTGGAGTTTTATCTCCCAAACCCCTGCTTCTCCTCTTCTTCCTTTCTTAGTAAATAGCACCACTATCTACCCTCAGAGCAAAAAAAAACCTAGTAGCTCTCTCTTCTCATATTCCACATTCAATCCCTCAACAAGTCTTAATGTTCCAAAAACACACTTCTCTTTAGCAGATGCCATGATGTGCTATGCAGAGCCCTTCCCAGGACTGCAGGACTTATACCCACAGCTGCTGGGCATGCTGCCACCTCACAGCCCTCTGCCCTCTCTGCAAATTGCCCTCAGCTGCAGAGAGCCACCTTACCTAAGATCACATCCCTTCCTGCTTGCATATAAAGGTCCACTCCCTCAGTAACCCAAGACAACTCTGGAAGGCCACCCCAGCACATCCCAGTGCTGCCTGTGGGGTCTGCTAAGGCCCTCATGGAGACTGCCTCAGAGCCCAGCATCTCCTCCTGCTTAGACTGTGTCCTTCCCTTCCCTTCTGGAAACCAAATCTGCAACATTATCCCAAGTGTACCTGCCTCTTTCCATCTTGCTTTTACGATTTTGGTGAAGCCACCACCTTCTCTCACCTTGACTGCTGCATTGCCTTTCCCCGTCTCCTTGCTTTTGCTCTTCATTCGACCATTCATTTCTTTCACAACTGTCAGCTATTGATACCGTTTTGCTGTGTCCCCACGCAAATCTCATTTTGAATTGTAACTCCCACAATTCCCGCGTGTTGTGGGAGGAACCTGGTGGGAGGTGACTGAATTATGGGGGCGGGCCTTTCCTGCGCTGTTCTCGTGATAGTAAATGAGTCTCACATGATCTGATGGTTTATTTTTATTTTTATTTTTATTTTTTTGAGACGGAGTCTCGCTCTGTGGCCCAGGCTGGAGTGCAGTGGCGCAATCTCGGCTGACTGCAAGCTCCGCCTCCCGGGTTCACGCCATTCTCCTGCCTCAGCTTCCGGAGTAGCTGGGAATACAGGCGCCTGCCACTACGCCCGGCTAATTTTTTGTACATTTAGTAGAGACGAGGTTTCACCGTGTTAGCCAGGGTGGTCTCAATTTCCTGACCTTGTGATCCGCCCGCCTCCATCTTCCAAAGTGCTGGGATTACAGACGTGAGCCACCACGCCCGGCGAGATCTCATGGTTTAAAAAAAACAAGAGTTCCCCTGCACAAACTCTCTCTTTGCCTGCTGCCATTCATGCAAGATGTGACTTGCTCGTTCTTGCCTTCTGCCATGATTGTGAGGCCTCCCCAGCCACGTGGAACTGTGAGTCCAATTGAACCTTTTCTTTTGTAAATTGCCCAGTCTTGGGTATGTCTTTATCAGCAGTGTGAAAATGGACTAATACAGCTATGTTTTATTTTTTATTTTTTTAGAGATAGAGTCTTGCTCAGTCCATTCTCAGCTGGAGTACAGTGGCACAATCATAGCTCACTGTAGCTTCAAACTCCTGGGCTGAAGCAATCCTCCCACCTCAGCCTCCCACCTCAGCCTCCCGAGTAGCTGGGACTGCAGGCATGCGTCATCATGCCAGGCTGATTTTTATTTTTTATTATTTTCAAGATGGGGGTCTTGATACGTTGCCCAGGCTGGTCTAGAACTCCTGGCTTCAGGCGATCCTTTTGCCTTGGCCTCCCAAAGTGCTGGGTTACAGGTGTGAGCCACTGCACCTGACCTTAGTTATCTTTTTAAGATATTCTGTTTATTTTATCTTATTTCATTAGATTATATCTTACACAAAAAATGTAACATATATACAATTTAAGAAGTGTAAAACAAATGAGCCTATGAACTGTCCACTCAAGTTCTGAACTATTGACATAGCCTGTATGCATTGCCCTGATTGGTAACCCCTCCCTACTCTCCAGAAGTAACCACAGTTCTGGATTTTTTTTTGGTTATTCCTATACTTACATCTTTATAATTGTAGCATAGATGTATTTATTGCTAAACAATATACACTTTAGTTTTTCTTTTTTTTGAGATTTATATGTGGAGCCATAGTATATTTTCTGCAATTTGTTTTTTTCCCCATTCAGCATTGTATTTCTGATCTAATGTAATCATTTATATGGATGTTTGTAACTGAGATTTATTCATTTCCGTCCTTACAGAGGTATTAAATTAGTTAATTAAAAATACTGCAAATTGTAAATGGTTTATTTATCCTTGTTGATGGACATTTTCCTTATATTTTGAGCAATCTGTTAGACGAAGGTTTTCCATTTTTGTACATGGTTTTTGGTGCTTATGTGCAAGAATTTCTCCAGCATATATACCTAGGAATAAAATTGATGAATTTAGTGCATGCAAATGTTCAGTTGTAGAAGATAATGCCAAGTTGTTTTTCTTTTTCTCTCTCTTTTTTTTTTTTTTTGTTTTGGACAGAGTCTCATTCTCACCCAGGCTAGAGTGCAGTGGACAATCTCGACTCACTGCACCTCCACCTCCGGGGTTCAAGCAATTCTTGTGCCTCAGCCTCCGGAGTAGCTGAGATTACAGGCACATGCCACCACGCCCAGCTAATTTTTGTATTTTTGGTAGAGATGGGGTTTCACCATGTTGGCCAGGCTGGCCTCAAACTCCTGACCTCAAGTGATCCGCCTGCCTTGGCCTCCCAAAGTTCTGGGATTACGGGGATGAGCCACTGCGCTTGGTCTATTTTGACAGTTATTTTATCTCAGCACTTTAAATATATCATGCTAATGTATCTGGTATTTATTGTTGGTCCAGAAATTATTCCTTTGTAGGTGGTGCAAAGGATCCGCCCGGGAGTTTTGACTTGCTCCGTTTCTGACCTGGGTCGGTTCACCCCTCCTTAGGCAACCTGGCAGTTCCCCACTCCAGGGAGGTCACCCTCTTGATGCTGAATTTAGCATGGACACCTGATGGGCACAGTGCACTGCAGCCCAGAGCTCCTGGGCTCAAGCCATCCTCCTGCCTCAGCCTCCAAGTAGCCAGGACCACAGGCACGCACTCTGAGGTATGCCATTTCTCTTTGGTTCTTGTTATGGTAGTTCCTCTGTCTTTTCCCTGTATTTTTACTGTCATGTCTTCCTTTATATTTATCTTGCTTGATATCTATTGTGCTTCCTATATGTGTGGATTCATATCTTTGTCATTTTTGAAAAATTTTCAGACACTTTCTATTCAAATATTGCCTTTCCCTTATTCTATTTCTCCTGTTGGAAATCTTGTTAGATGTCTATGTCTTCTCTGTTGTTTAACTTCTTTGTCACTTTCCAACCTGTTGGCTTTTTGTATTGTATTCTGTGTAATTTCTTTAGATCTATCTACTAGTTCACAGCTCCTCTCTTCAGTTATACCCGTTTGTAATTTACACATTGTACTTTAAATTTCAATGATTATAGTTTTAATTTCTAAGACTTAAAAAATTTTCCTTCTAATCTATCTGATTATGTGTAATGTATTCTTTATTGTATTCATTGTTTTAGATGCTGTCTTTATTTCTTTAACATATGAAACATGATTATTTTATATTGTGTATCTGGCAATTCCACTATCTAAAATCTGTAGGATAATAAGTCGGCTGTTAGTTATATCTGCTGATTATCGCTTACGGTTTATTTGTATGTTTAGTAATTTTTATTTTTATTTTTGAGACGGAGTCTCGCTGTCTCCCAGCCTGGAGTGCAGTGGCGCGATCTCGGCTCACTGCAAGCTCCGCCCCCTGGGTTCACGCCATTCTCCTGCCTCAGCCTCCCGAGTAGCTGGGACTACAGGTGCCCGCCACCACGCCCGGCTAATTTTTTTTTGTATTTTTAGTAGAGACAGGGTTTCACCGTGTTCGCCAGGATGGTCTCGATCTCCTGACCTCGTGATGCGCCCGCCTCGGCCTCCCAAAGTGCTGGGATTACAGGCATGAGCCACCGCGCCCAGCCATATTTAGTAATTTTAAAATTGCAATTGCATACTTTGTTGAGCTTAATTGGTGAGAGCTATGTGAGAGATGCTTTCCTCTAGACAACATATGCTTGTATCTGCCTGGTACCAGGGGCCCTAAAAAGCTCTTTAATTTCTTGGTTGGGGTTTCTTTGACCATATGGAGAGTGTAAGACTGAATTCCATACTTGATGGGGGCAGGCATATGATAAATTTCAAGGGGTCATTATTATTATTATTTTTCCATCTAGAGCCAGTGTGGAGATGGTGTTCTTGAGAGATTTCTTTTACTAGCATGAGGATTTTTCCTAGACCACTCTTGCCTAGGATGTAGCCATCTTCAAGCATCCTGCTTTAGGATGTGAATGTCAAATTTAACTCACCTACTTCCAGTGGCCCAACGCTTAATCTTCCATTCCCTACTTTGTTATACAGATTTACCTTCAGGCAAGCCCAGTTTTTGCCTTTACTTACGTTTCACACTTAGTTTTCAACTCACTTCACTTCTTTTTTGAAATGCTTTTGGAATTTCCCTTACTTTCTTGTAATCTAAGCTGTGTGTTAAAAATAAACATTGTAATTTATCTAAGATTTAATAGTATGGCATAAGAAAGGCTTTTTAGAGGCTAGGCTCAATGGCTCACTCCTGTAATCCCAGCACTATGGGAGGCCAAGGTGGGTGGATAATGAGGCCAGGAGTTCAAGACCAGCCTGGCCAACATGGTGAAACCCCGTCTCTACTAAAAATACAAAAATTAGCTGGGCATGGTGGTGCGGAGGTTGCAGTTAGCCAAGATCGCCCCACTGCACTCCAGCCTGGGTGACAGAGCCAGACTCTGTCTTTAAAAAAAAAAAAAAAAAAAGAAAGGCTTTTTGGAGTATCTAGTTTATACTGCTAGATGCAGAAACCAAAAGTAATCTTTTAGAAATGTGAAATAGTTTACATCACTCTTCTGCTTAAGATCCTCCAGTGGCTTTTTCTCACACTTAAAATGTACAAACTATCCTGGCCTACAAAGCCCAGAGCTGGGTCCTAGCTTAGTCCACGTGGCTCCCCACTCTGCCACCTTGCCGTTCCCGGTCTGGCATGCCTTCTGTTTTTTTCACATTTGGCTTTTAAATGTTTGTTCAGGTCTCACTCTAAATGCCACCTTTTCATGGAGGCCTTACCTGACTCCTCTCTCCATTTCTCTGTCAATCACCCTGTTTTAATTCTCTTTAGGGCATCTATTATTAGCTGACATTTTCCAGTCTATTGTCTGTCTTCCCCTACTAGAACATAAGACCTATGAAAGGAAAGCAGGGTTTTGTGTGATTCACCACTATCTTCTCAGAGTTTAGAACAGTTCTTGGCACATAGTAGGAACTCAATACATATTTGTTGAATCATTAGAGCTGAGCGTTGACTACTTACTCCCTTTAGACAGGACCTAGGCTCTTCAGTGCTCCACAGTTCCCACTACTTCCTTTTAAAAATTTATTTTATTTTATTTTATTTAAAAAATTGTTTTTTTTAAATTTTTTATTTTCAGAGAAGGGATCTCACTATATTGCCTAGGCTGGTCTCAAACTCCTAGACTCAAGTGATCCATCCGCCTCAGCCTCCCAAAGTGCTGGGATTACAGGCCACTGTGCCAGGCCAGTTCCCACTACGCCCTATTATCTCCCCAGCTGAGCTTGCTTTGTGAATTTATTGGCCCTTGTATGCATTTGAATTTTTAATCCCTGCTCATAAATGTCACTCTTATTGTCTTCAGGATCTTCAGAGCAGAGACTTTGTTTTAGGTTTCTTTTCTTCCTTCAGTGTCTTGCATATAGTAGGAGGGGAAGGAATGAACATTCACTGAATATCACCTACCTGTCAAGCACAACAGTATAGTTTACATCCTTACAACAATGCTATGGAGCTGAGTAATATTATTTGTATCTATTTTACCAATGAGGACACTGAGGCTTAGATTTGTTCAGAGTCATATAGTAAACCAAGGATCAGGGATTGGAACCCACTCAGACAACATATACCCAGTATGAAGTGTTGTTGCTTCATATACCCAGTATGAAGGGTTGCTCATGTGCGAGGAACAGTTGGTTATCCAACTGGATATTGGAGGTCGAGTTTTACCTGAGTAGTCCAGCTATTTATTTAGTTATCAATTTCATTCCACTGAGTGTATGGAGAATTAGCTGGAGATATTCCTACATTTGGCTAGAAGAGGCTTTGGAGATGTTAACCATGCCTTCTACATGAGAGTCCTGCTGTTGACAGATATGGAATCCAACAGCAAGGAGATTTTCTGAGATAGGTACTTCAGTGGAACCATCAGCTGTCATCAGATCACTGGACAAAGACAGAAACTGAATGCACCAAATATGTACCACACCACCAAAAATTCTTTTAAGTAACAAAATCTTTTTATTTTTATTTTCTTACAGAAATTCAGATATTCCAACAAATTTCTTTACATTTCTTGGACCTTAAAAAAATTACACACAACTTTTGGACGCAGTACAACAGAACAGAATGAGAAAGGGAGTCACTTTTTTTGTTTTTGTTTTTTAAAAAGATAAAAACCTACTTCTTATATTTAATTAACAATTAGTGATTTACATGTGTATTACCTATATACAAATGGTACATCGTCAATGACGCATCTTCAGAGCACTGTGGTATGCTAAATTACACTTAGGTTTTATGGCAAAAACTTTTTTAAAACATTCACATGTGGATAGGAAGTACTTTCTTAGTTTTGTTCACACCACTGTTAGTGATGTAGGACTCCCGATGGAATTTGTAGTTTGCATGGATTAGAGAAAGCCAATACCTTTTGTTTTTATTGTAGATAAAGTAGACAGGTACCTCCCTTCAAATAAAATATGAATTCTTGAAAAGTTGTGTGTAATTAAATTTAGTAAGTAGGGTGTTATGGATGCAGTAGGGAGCTAATACTTAAAGCAACAAATAATCCTCAGAATGACCAATACTTTAGTTGTAGATACTAAGTATTCCCTTAATTTGGTTCTTTAGGAAAGCCACATCTCTGTGAATTGGGTTTTACTCCTTTGAGGATACCCATAATATGTTTTCAGCCATTTGAAACATAATGCCATTCATGGTGAAAAGATGGCCCGTACCAGAAACATTTGGCTAAAATAGGAAGGGGGTGCTAACAGAGAGAGGGTAAGAGAAGTGAACCCTGATCTGTATCACTTCTTGTGTTATCCTCCATCTGATGTTCTAGTGATATATACTGATTTGTTCTTAATTTTGAATATATGAATAAAAGCATTCTACATGTCCATGTTTTCTGCTCAGGTATAGAACATGGTTTGGCTTCCATTAAGTACCCTTGCATGTACATTTTAGCTTGTGTTCATTCTCAGGCAATGGGCTATTTCAATATTAAATATTTCTTTGTTGTTGGATATTAGCAGGATATGTGGTAAGGGTGATGACGGGGGAAGCCTGGGAGCAAATGATTGTTGAAGTCAACTGGTTAGTTGTTAACTACTTCCAGATGTCAGCCAACTAAAATGAATCTGAGTATTTTTGAAACCAACATTAGTAAACAAAAAGGTAACTTACTCCTACCAAGTTTTTTTCAACCTGTATAAGTATATAGTCATTTATTTCTAAGGCTATTAAATTATTATTTATTTTGTTAGTACCACTTACTATTATTTAGAAATATGTTTAATGGAATGATTTAAAAAAAAATAAAAATTAGTGCCTGTCAGTAAGGGAAATAGAAGACATGGATTTCTGATAGCATGTATGGCAAAGAAATAGGAAAAAAATAGGAGATATTTTAGATACTTATTTATAAAGTATATTAAATTCCTATGCATATACTAGGGAGAATTAGAAAAAAAGTGTTTATTTGATAGTAGCCTATAATATTACACATGAGCTTCCAAGGTGAAAATGAACTTTTTCTACATTTTTCAGAGTTCCTTGATGCTGTTTCCTGAAAGATAGGGAAATCTATGTTGCTTGGGAAGCTATGATGTAAAGATGTACTTCCTGTAATATACAGCTTGATGGAGTAATAGTATATGGCATAAACACTTTCTCAGTAATAACTTGTATGGACAGATTAAACAGAACACAGACTTGGTAAAAAGTTTGAAGTGTTACGTCTCTTAACTGAGTGGTTGTAACTAATTACACAGTGAAGTAAATGAATGCTAGAGATGAAGAACCAAAGGTCACGGCTCCTATGAAAACATTCAGAGGCATTTTCTAAGATGCTTCCTCAATAAATGATGCTTCATCAGCCTCTTGGCTATTGAGATAGGAATAATTTAGAACTAACTGCCTTTTTAAAAATTCTGTTGAAAGGTTAAAGCTTTTTGTTTTCAGTTTGATTTAAAAAGGACAGTTTACAAACCTCAGTACGTATATATTTTACATGTTAACTCTAGAGCATTTATATTCCTCTTCCTTAATGTATTTCCTGAATATGATTTTTCATGAACGTTTTCTGATCTCATCCAATGAATTTCCAATGAGCTGGTGTTTAATCCATGATCACATCTCTTTCCAGAAAATCACTCCCATCTCTGCTGATCTAGATTTAGAAAGTGCGTTGACAAGTGAATGTTCCATTCTTGTTCAAATTCATCTATATACTCTGATCTCAGGCGTATTCCTTCTTGATGTTGATGTACAAAAGCTGTTATTCGATTTGTTTAGCTGTTATTCGATTTGTTTTGTGCTCATTCTAGAGAATATTGGCTTAGCAGAACTGCAGAAATTGGAGGGAAGAGAGAGAAAAAGGGTGGGGAGAGAGAAAAAGGGTGGGGGGAGAGAAAAATACATCATTTTCTGTCTGCAAGATTTTTGTGCATAATATTTGTCATGGAAAAACTATACCAATGAATGGTTCAAATGCATTTTGCATTTGTTACCAAACAATACTGGAAAGTTTGAGATTTCTGTTCCATTCAACCCACAGTACAGTCTTCCCAGCAAGAAGAACATGCGTATTCCCTCCATCTGGGTCAAGATTAGAGGCTGCTTTGAAAGAGCAAGGAAAAATGTGGACCGTTCCCAACTATCACTGACTTTTCTGCTTAGCATGGAAAAATGTGTCACTTGAGTGTTTTCCTTTTCTTTCCAAGTTTTATTTATTTGAACTCAACATTATAGCAGCTACAAAAGAAATTATTATAAAGATTAGTCACCCACAATTCAATCACCTGGACACAACTGTTTTCTTCCTATATTTCTTTCCATTCCTGATCTAAATGTGCAATTATTTTATACAATTGCAATTACAGCATAGATGATACTTTAAACATTTTAACATTACATTAAAGACAATTTTCTAAATTTCCACTGTCCATGTTATCAGCATAAGTTTCTTTTATTTATTTACTTAATTTATAATATAGAGACAGGGTTTCACCATATTGCCCAGGCTGATCTCGAACTCCTGAGCTGAAGTGATCCACCTTCCCCAGCCTCCCAGAGTGTTGGGATGACAGGTGTGCCCTACTGTGCCCCACCATCAGCATGAATTTTCAATGGCTGCGTAATATTCTGCCTCATTCTCATTCCTTTCCACTCTGTGCTCAATATTCCATTTGCAACTGTTTCACTATTGTCAGACATATAGGTAGGTTTCTGATTTATTATTATAAATATGAATATCTTTTATATAAAGATCTATTTATATTTTAAAATATTTCTTGGCTGGGTGTTATGGCTCACACTTGTAATCCCAGCATTTTGGGAAGCTGAGGCGGGAGGATCTTTTGAGCTCAGAAGTTTGAAATCAGCTTGTAGTCATCATAGCGAAACCCCATCTCTACGAAACATACAAGAATTAGCCAAGTGTGGTGGTGCGCCTGTAGTCCCAGCTACTCAAGGGGCTGACGTGGGAGGATCGCTTGAGCCCGGGAGGTCGAGTCGTGTGGTGAGCCAAGATCGCGCCACTGCACTCCAGTCTGGGTGACAGAGTAAGACCCTCTCTGTCACACACAAAAAATTTTGTTTCTTTTGGATGAATTCTCAGGGGATAATTACTTTTCCTTTTCTCTAATAGATTAGGGACTGATCCTGTATCAACACAGCTAGACCTCAAACAGTATGATTAACCCTATTCTTTGAATGATTTTCATAGATTTTTGTCACTGTGAACCAGGGGTTAAGGGTATCTTATATATTGGGAAGTTGGGTAAATACACCTAGCTGGTCACGGTGTGGCATATTTGGGCCAAAAGGAAACAGCCTGTTAGGCTTTGCATCACAGAGCACTTTGTTTTTCATTTATTTGTTTTTATTTTTATTTACTTTTGAGATGGAGTCTCACTCTGTCACCCAGGCCAGAGTGCAGTGGCATGATGTTGGTTCACTGCAACCTCTGCCTCCCAGGTTCAAGCGATTCTCCTGCCTCAGCCTCCCTAGTAGCTGGGATTACAGGCATGTGCCACCACACCTGGCTGATTTTTGTATTTTTAGTAGAGACAGGGTTTTACCGTGTTGGCCAGGCTGGTCTCGAACTCCTGACCTCAAGTGATCCACCTGCCTTGGCCTCCCAAAGTGCTGGGATTATAGGCATCAGCCACTGTGCCCAGCCGAGGATTTGCATCACAGAGCACTTTAAAACACAAGATAAGATATGGTTTCTGAATGTGTGCTAGAAAATCCTCTGGATAATTCTGTTGTTGTTTTTGGTATGTTCCCCCTTGTTTTTCAACACACTTAAAAAAATTGTATCCACATTATGATCTTAATGAACTTCTCTCAGCAAGAGAACTCACGGTTACTTTAATGTACCCAGACTACACAGAGGATAATTTAAATATGATCATGTTATAATGATGATTAGTCTATAATGATTATCTGAGATTGAGTCATGCTGGCAGAAGCCCTACGGAAAGGAATACTTTCTTTAGATATTATTAAAAGCAAAACAATCAACCACTGTGGAAAGCAGTTTGGAAATTTCTCCAAGAACTTAAAACAGAACTATCATTCAACCCAGCAATCCCATTAGTGGCTATATGCCCAAAGGAAAATAAATCCTTCTACCAAAAAGACACATGCATTCATATGTTCGTTGCAGCACTATTAACAATAGCAAAGACATGGGATCAACCTAGGGGCCCATCAGTAGTGGACTGGATAAAGAAAATGTGGTACATATACACCATGGAATACTATGTGGCCATAAAAAAATTGGCTGGGCACTGTGGCTCATGCCTGCAACCCCAGCACTTTGGGAGGCCAAAGCGGGCGGATCACCTGAGGTCAGGAGTTCAAGACCAGCCTGGTCAATATGGTGAAAACCCATCTCTACTAAAAATACAAAAATTAGCTAGGCATGGTGGCAGGCACCTGTAGTCTCAAGCTACTCGGGAGGCTGAGGCAGAAGAATCACTTGAACCCGGCAGGCAGAGGTTGCAGTGAACTGAGATCACACCACTGCACTCCAGCCTGGGTGACAGAGCAAGACTCTGTCTCAAAAAAAAAAAAAAAAAAAAAAAAGTATAACTGGAGGGATGAATAGGGAGACCACAGAGGGCCATCTATGTGTGTGTGGGGCAGGGGAAAAAGGGGTCAGGAGGGTAGTCCTCATTTTCTTGAGGTTCTCAAGTAAGTACACTCCTAATTTCATAATAGAAAAGCCTGCTTTGGTGTGAATCATTTGTTGGCATCCATGAACCAGAGACTCCCTGTTTCTCTCTCCTTGGTGCTAAGCTGACTGGTTTGACTTTATGACATCACAGGATGAAGGAAAAGTTAAGATTGCCAAGAAGGAAGTACATGTATCTAAGGCTGCATCCCAGTCAGGGTGAGACCTGTTCTCAGTGGGCTGGGAAGGGAGCAGTGAGTGTTGGAAGGACTTTAGATCAGACCCCAGGGTAGTGACACCCACACCTGCGGGAGGAAGAGGGGAGAAGGAAGCCTCCGGCAGGGCAGATGTCTCCCTGGGAAGATCCTGAGCTCTCTTACAGGAAGGGAATATTTGCGGCCAGTTTAACAAAACTTTCTCTTTCTCCTTCATCATCTGGGCCCACAGCCTGGGGCCTGACCCTAACAGGTCATTCATCAACAACCCTTCTTGAATCTGCTCTGGTCTTGGGTCACCCGTGGCCTTCATATGGCCAAATCCCTCATTAGATCCCTCACTATAACCTCATTCTTTTTGTTTTTCTTGAGACAGAGTCTCACTCTGTTGCCCAGGCTGGAGTGCAGCGGCATGATCTCAGCTCACTGCAACCTCCGCCTCCCGGGTTCAAGCGATTCTCTTGCCTCAGCTTCCCGAGTAGCTGGGATTACAGGCATGCACTACCACGCCCAGCTAATTTTTTATTATTAGTACAGATGGGGTTTCACCATGTTGGCCAGGCTGGTCTCGAACTCCTGAGCTCAGGTGATCCACCCACCTCGGCCTCCCAAAGTGCTGGGATTATAGGAGTGAGCCACCACGCCCGGCCTAATCTCGCTATTGATTAGTCAGTCCTTCATTCCTAAAACTCTCTTCTTCTTCTCCCTCCTCTCTCCCCTCGTCCTCCTCCTCCTCCTCCTCCTCCTCCTCCTCCTTTCCCTCCTCCTCTTCCTCTTCTTCTTTTTGAGACAGGGTCTTGCTCTGTGACTCAGGCTTCTTGACTACAGCGGCATGATCATAGCTCACTGCAGCCTCTACCACCTCCACGCTCAAATGATCCTCCCACCTCAGCCTCCCACATAACTAGGACCACAGGCACATGTTACCATGCCCAGCTAATTTTAATTTTTTTTTTTTTGTAGAGATGGGGTCTCATTATATTTCCCAGGCTGGTCTCAAACTCCTGGACTCAAGTGATCCTCCCACCTTGGTCTCCTGAAGTATTGGGATCACAGGCATGAGCCACTGCACCTGACCATTAAAGATTTCTTCTTTGTTGAATATTGTCAACCCTGGGACTGTACTTCTGACCCACAGTATCTGTGGTGGGCAGGGAGCTGAGAAGTAAGTGGGAAAATGAAAGTGTGAAGCCAGTGAGCCAGGCCTGGAATAGGGTGAGGCAAGTGAGTGCCTAGGGTATAAAACTTAAAGAGCTCACTTGCAGGGTCATGCAAGTGTGAGGTGAGTGCTTCTTTAAAACTTGCAGGGCCAGTCGCAGTGGCTCATGCTTGTAATCCCAGCACTTCGTGAGGCTAAGGTGGCAGGATCGCTTGACCCAGGAGTTCAAGACCAGCCTGGGCAATATAAGGAGATGCTGTGTCTACAAAAAAAAAAAAAAAAAAAAAAATTAGCCAGGTGTGATGGTGCACACGAGTGTTCCCAGCTACTTGGGAGGTTTAGGTGGGAGGATCGTTTGAGACCAGGAGGTCGAGGCTGCAGTGAGCCATGAATGCACCACTGCACTCCAGACTGGATGACAGAGCGAGACGCTGTCTCAAAAAAACAAGCAAACAAACAAACAAAAAATCTTGCCCCCTAGGTACCTAGCTTGCCTCACCCTAATCCCAGCCTTGCCCATGAGTGCATGCTGCTCATCAGAAGGCCTGCTGGGAATGTTTGCTTGGATTTGAGTTACTTAGACACTGCAACCCGAGTATTTTTTTTCTTCCTACTGCATGACACCACCACACAACAGAAACCCCAGGGCATGCATAAGTTCTGCAGACTCTTAGGCTGAATAATAATAACGAGCGGTGATCAGAACACAACCACTCCCCACAGAATATCACAAAAACACTTTGTTGGGGGAGTAAAATTAGAATGTTATTACAACTACTTAGATAGTATGCACAATGAAGAGTTTTCCACCCGAAGGGTTGGCAAGGACTAGCTCTTCAAACAGATTTGTAAAGAGAGTAAGTGGAAGGAAATAAGTCAGAATTTTCCTCTCCAGATGTGGCCATCACTCCTTTAGTCTTAAGACCGTGAGACACGAGGACAATTTGCAGAATTTGGTGGAAGCATCAGTGTGGTGTAATTGCCACCTTGTGAAACATTCTGCTCTTTTAAAAACTTTGCTGACATTTCCCATGCACCATGGATGTTGCCTATCAGGGGAGGTAATTTAAAAGATGTCACATTCTCCCAGGTTTGTACAGAGCAGGAATGAATAAATAAGTCATTCAATGCTGCTTTGGATCTTTGTTCAGTCAGGTTTGTCCTTGTAACATGTCATGGGCTTGGAGTTGCCCATGTTACATTTCCAAAGGGCTCTTTGCAAATCCTTTTCAAAGCTGTCATTTGAATCACTGCTCATGAGTGCAGCATTTATAATGGCCCCATTGTCCAGGCTATCTAAATGCTACTTGGCTGAATTTTCTATGTGTTTACAGATGTTGAAATGTCTCCTGTGGTTGGTTTCTGCTCATTGTTCCTATCTGACCTTTTTAATTAGGGTCTGGAGCCCCCACAGTCAGGAGAGCTGACTCCTCCTATCTCCCTTTGGATCTGACATACCGATTTCAACACAGGAGACAATGGAGGATAATTACTAAAATTGTTCTAGCTACTTATGCAGATCTTCGCTGAGAAGGGGCAGAAAATGGCCTGAGTCAGGCCTTGATACTTCTGTGCTATTTCTCTATGCAATGGACAATGAGACTTTGACACAAGCTACAACACTTTGTCATGTGTTTTTTTCTTTGGAAAGTAAGTATTTCACAAGAAGGGATTTCAATTCATTCATGAACATCTCTTTCTCTTCTTCTTGCACTCCTTCCCTTAAGGAACACTATGAAATACATTAAAAGCAAGAAAACAGGCACAATTACTTGGCAGGCCTTGCCCAGACACATTGAAAATAGAATGTTGCTGCTGATTTATAAATCCTAATAATATTAACTGTCCAGTTTTGGCATGAAGCCATTCCATATTTTACATAGGTTGAAAGGCTTTTGCTATTGAAGCCCAAAAGACGGTCCATGGCAGGGTGACAGTGTAGCATCCTTGACTCTTAGCGCATTTGACGAGAACTAATAAATTGGTGTCCAGGCGCGGCGGTGGCCCACGCCTGTAATCCCAGCACTTTGGGAGGCCAAGGCAGGCAAATCACCTGAGGTTACGAGTTCGAAACTAGCGTGGCCAACATGGTAAAACCCTGTCTTTACTAAAAATCCAAAAATTAGCCAGGTATGGTGGCAGGTGCCTGTAATTCCAGCTACTTGGGAGGCTGAGGCAGGAGAATCACTTGAACCCAGGAGGCGGAGGTTGCAGTGAGTTGAGATCACGCCACTGCACTCCAACCTGGGTGACAGAGTAAGACTCCATCTAAAAAAAGAACTAATAAATTAATAAATTAGGTGGTGATCCTAATGTTCTGTCCCTACTTTAGTGACTGACATGCACTTTCCTGAAAGTGCTGTCCTTTGAAATACTTTGAAAGTGTTGGCTTTTCAAAATAATAAATTCATCTCTGTTCATTGTCATTTAATATTGAGCTTCATACGTGTTCCTTTAAGCTTCCTCTCCTTCCTGTGTGGGAAAGACTACCAGCTTTGTATCATTTTCCTGTTTCTTGATTCTGTCCTTACTTCCCTTCCTGCCAGAGGTACTCTCTCTCAACGAGGGCTGTCCCACATGCGTTCTTTCTCCAAACATCATCTTGAAGTCAGTCAGCCTTCCTTGATAATATGTTTCCTGATTTTCTCAGCGGCATATAGTTCAGTGGTTAAATGTGTGTGTTCAGGAGCCATTCTCCCTGGCTTTCAACCCTAATTCAACAACTTACCAGCTGGGTAACTCTAGAGAAGATGTTTTATATATCTGTGCTTCAGTTTCCCCATTCAAAAGGCTGGGGTACTTCCTTTCCAACCCGTCCTGAAGATTGAAATGATGCTTATAGGGTGTTTATAACAGAAAGTATAAACCTGGCACATAGAAAGAGCTCAATAAATATTGACAGTATATATATATGAGATGGGGTCTCACTCTGTCACCAAGGCTGGAATGCAGTGGCAAAATCACAGCTCACTGCAGCCTTGACTTTCTGGGCTCAAGCGATCTTCCCACCTCAGCCCCGTAAGTAGCTGGGACTACAGGTGCATACCACCATGCCTGGCTAATTTTTGTATTTTTGTAGAGATAGAGTTTTGTTGCCAAGGCTGGTCTCGAACTCCTGGGCTCAAGCGATCCGCCTGCCTCAGCCCCCTGAAGTGCTGACATTATAGGCGTGAGCCATCGTGCCCAGCCAATCATTTTTTTTTAGAGACAGTGTCTCATGCTGTCACCGAAGCTGGAGTGTAGTGTCAAGATGACAGCCACTGCAGCCTCAAACTCCTGAGCTTAAGCAGTTCTCCCACCTCAGCCTCCCAGAGTGCTGGGATTACAGGCATGAACCACCGCGCCTGGCCCTTTCCAGCTTCGTGGCCCATCAGTGTCTTTCTGAAGGAACTGGAAGCCATATCTTGAAATGTAAACATCAGAGGAGATTGTACCCCTCTCTCCCAGTTTCTGAGTGAGAGCAGGAGCCTAACTTTGGTAGGTGCCTTGCTTCCAGTTGTAAAACTACCTGTCATAAAGACAAGAGAAGTTTATTTTCCCTTTGTATAAAACCAATTAATTAACAGATAATCACCCTCAATTACCAGGTGAATTTAGGATGCACTATGTGTAATAAATGGTGCTGCCAAGTCCTCTTACTTGAGGACTAGTTATTGTGTGTCTTGAGAACTTTTATGTAATGGGTGGTACTGGCTGTATAAAAGGGTGAGATTTCGGCTGGGCACAGTGGCTCACACTTGTAATCTCAGCACTTTGGGAGGCTGAGGCGGGCAGATCACCTGAGGTCAGGAGTTTGAGACCAGCCTGGCCAACTGTTGAAACCCTGTGTCTAATAAATACAAAAATTAGCGGGGTGTGGTGGTGGGTGCCTGTAATCCCAGCTACTAGGGAGGCTGAGGCAGGAGAATTGCTTGAGCCTGGGAGGTGGAGGTTGCAGTGAGCCGAGATGGTGCCACTGTACTCTAGCCTGGGCAACAGAGCGAGACTCTGTATCAAAAAAAAAAAAAAGGGGGGGGTGAGATTTCTTTCTGTCAGAAATCTCTTAGCAAATTGCCTGTGATGTGGATCCCATTCTGGTTTAATTCTTATTCAGTAATACAACTTTTCTTTTTCTACTACCTTTATGGAAAGGTTTTCTGGGTTGGGAGATGATGTTGTTATTAATTATATTACCTGAACAAAGTATATTGATATATCTGTGTTTGTGCATCTAATTGCTTTATTTAATGCTTTATTTAATCCTCTTTTAGCAAGGAATTTACAATAGAAAAGGATTGTCTTTTGCAAATTTCTCAGAAAGCACTAGAATCAGTGTATTTAATAAGTAGATTACTAACAATTATCTATAAAAACCCAACTGATGTTCCCCTTTCTTCTAACTACTCTGTAAGTTTCAGTGATATTGTGGGAAGGTACAGCTCTTTAAAACCTTAAGTGCATTCTCTCCTCCAGGAAGCTGTGAGGCTTTCGTTTCTCAGCATGTGAACCTATGGTCTTAGTGAATCTTTAGCAGGCACAGAGTTCAGGATCATGAAGTTTTACATGCCTTTATTCCCATAAATTTAATAGTCCTGGTCCTAATTATCCTTATGGGTGTTTATTGTAATGAAATAAGACATTTGAGTATGATGTATGCTTCCTCTCTAGACCAAAGGGAAGCGGACTGCAGAGTCCGGAGGCAATTTATAACCAAGATCTAATGAACACACACACATAAGCACACACACCACGGCCCTGTGAGAGAAGTAACCAAGAATTAAGGCATCACTGGCTGGCTGACACTGGTTAGCCACAAATGACGTAGCAGTCATGGAAAGCCAGAGACTGCTAAATAGAATTTTAGAATTTTGGGGCTTTCTAAAATGCAGAAATAAACAGACTGTTCTTCAGCTTAAAACTTTTTTTTTTTTTTTTTGAGGTGGAGTCTCTGTCACCTGGGCTGGAGTGCAGTGGTACAATCTTGGCTCATTGAAATCTCGGCCTCCCATGTTCAACTGATTCTCCTGCCTCAGACTCCCAAGTAGCTGGGACTACAGGTGTGCTCCACCATGCCCAGCAAATTTTTGTATTTTTAGTAGAGATGGGGTTTCATTATGTTGGCCAGGCTGGTCTTGAACTCCTGACCTCAAGTGATCCACCCGCCTTGGCCTCCCAAAGTACTGGGATTACAGGCATGAGCCACTGAGCCCGGTCCAGCTTAAAACTTTTTAGCAGTGATACCTTCTACTGAATATGCATGACTGCACAGCACAGCTAATGAGGCCTCCTGTGGCCTCTCCCTGCTCCAGCCCCTCCTCTGGGGTTTCCCACCTCAGACTGCACTCCAGCCCTCTGGATGTGTTCTACCTCTGGGCCTTTGCTCCACCTCTGGGCCTTTGCTCCTTCTGCTGGAAAAGCCCTTCCTCCAGTTTTCTAACTGGTGAACAACTGTTCATGTTTCACATTTCATCATTTCATTTTAGGTTGCTTCCCTGGGAGGCATTTCCTGAACTATTCTTATCTTTTTTGGGTCTCTGTTTTGCCCCAGTCATCCGTTAATGGAGCTCACCTTTTGGACAGTGAGCTCCTCAAGTGCAAGGGCCACTTCACCCATCCAAGTGGTAACTGGGCCTGACCCTGCTTAGCTTCTGAGATCAGACAAGATTGGGCATGTTCAGGTGGGTATGGCTGCAGACAACGGGCATTTTCAAGAAGCCACCGTGTCCGTAGCACCCAGAGGAGAGCCTGGCACATAGTTGCTGCTCAACAACCCCTGGTGTTTACTGAAAGGAGCCTTAGGCTGTGGCCCGAATTGTGTCTCCCAAAGTGTAAATATTGAAGCCCTAATCCCCTATGTGACTGTATTTGGAGATAGCGCCTTTAAGAGGACAATTAAGATAAAATGAGATCTTCAGGGTGGGATCCTAATCCAATATGACTGATCTCTTTATAGGAGGAAGAAATACCAGGTGCGCATGCTCAGAGAAAAAGTCATCTGAGGACACAGCAAGAAGGCGGCCATCTACAAGCCAAGGAGAGGGGCCTCAGGAGAAATCGAACCTGTCACACCTTGATGTTGGATTTCCAGCCTTCAAAACTGTGAGAAAGTAAATTTCTGTGTTCAAGCTACCAGGTCTGTGGGATTTTTTACGGCAGCCCTAGCAGACTAAGAGAGGCATCAATGGTTCCAATGTTTTCATTTTTTTTCAGGTAAGCAGACCGAAGCCCAGAGAGATGAAGCAATTTGCCCAAAGTCACATACCAAGTTAACTGAAGAGTTGGGATTAGAATCCAGCTCTTGTGACTTCTCTCTTACCAGTTTACCTTCTCACTCTCCCCACTGAAAAGCTTTTTGAGTGACTCTTCTAGAAATCCGGGTTCTGTATATGAAGCAGAATTGAGCACAGCTGCTCTAAGCAAGGGCTCAGAACTCCCAGGCTTTTCTCTCTCCCCTGCCCCTTTTCCCTGTTGCACCTCTGCAGCGTCCTGAGGATTGACGGAATCTAGTTTGAAAGCTATTGCTCTACCCCACTGCCTCCTGAATGCAATGTCATAAATTTTCCTAACTTGCCATTTCTCTCACACTGACATAAAGCATTAGAAACCTGTTGTGTAGTAGGAAAGCTAACTGGGTCAGTAGCTGATAAGATAAGCTGGCCTAGGGGATAGATGATTAGGATTTCAGAGAAGGAAAGGTCACCCAATTGATTTGACTCTGTCCTGGGGTGATGATATAGTGAAGATTTCTATAGATGCAGCAGAAACATCCGGAAACCAGGTGTGTCCCAGCTCTGTTCTGGGACCCATTTCATAAACTGGCAAATATCCAGAATATACACATGGCTTATTCTGAGGTGTACTGAAGTTTCAATAAAGCTACTTTGGTAATGACTAGGAGAAGAAAATCCTATGGCTGGACTTTGTTAATGTTGTATGGCCAAGGACAGTGTTTCTCTAATTATGGCCTGTGAACCTCCTTGGATCTCGATCACCTGCGTATTTGGGAATATGCAGGTTCCAGGGTCCCACCTGAAACTACAGAATCCTATTGAGATCCCGGGTGATTCTCATGTACAGTCAAGTGTAAGATTATTAGCACCTGGACTTTGGAATCAGCCAGATAAAAGTTTGGATCCTGGGTTGGCTACTTCCTAGATGTGGCCAAGACATTTTACTTGCCGTGCTTTTGCTTTTCTTGTCTGTAAAGGGGGCATGATACCTGTTTTACAGGGTGGTTTTGAGGAATAAGGTCAGCATTAAACATTTATTCTCTTTAGGGAGAGACAGAGAGGAGATGAAATAGAGTGGAATTGAGAAAAGCAGTTACTTAGACCTGCCTTTGAAGTTTTCCTTATTTCAACCAATAATAAAATAAAAAATTCATATACTTTGTTAGTGCTTGTTTGGACTTAAGCATTTAAAAATAACTTGAGAGTTTTATAGGCATCAACGTTGATGTCTGAGTGCTGGAAATACTTGACCTTTGGCTGGAAGGTGGAGTGAAGGTGCCAGCGGACTGAACCCTGGGAGACTGTCTTCTGTTTTATGAATGTGGTCATGCTCTGAGTCAAATGATGTCCCTGGTAAGGACATCTCCCAGAAAAGCTTAGAAATCAGCTGTAATCCTTGTTCCCTGCAAGACCCTTGACTTAGATGTTAAGAGTTCTCTATAATGATAATAGCTACCTTTACTGAGCACTACTTGTTAGCCAGGCATTGTGCTAAGTGCTTTATGTGCATTATGCTGTGCAATCCTGCAAATACCGTTACGGGGCAGGTAATATTATTAATGCCATTTTACCAATGACAAAAGTAACTCACTGATTGTCAGGACTCTGAGTAGTATCCCATACCACTGTAAGGATAACAAACAGCAAAGGCAGATTAGGTCCAGCTCTGCTGTTTGTTGGGTGTTTTACTTAGATTTAACCCCCAGACAAGTCTGAGTCTTGATATGGTCTTGCCTATTACTCTACTTCTTTCTCTGCTGTACACAGATGGAGACTGGCATCTGTATTAATACCAGGTTGTGTGCTTAAAGTCCAATGAGTAGCATTTTTTTTTTTTTTGAGATGGGGTCTCATTCTGCTGCCCAGGCTGGAGTGCAGTGGTGCAATCTCTGCTCACTGCAACCTCCGCCTCCCAGGTTCAAGCAATTCTCCCACCTCAGCCTCCCAAGTAGCTGGAATTAGCCAGGGGTGTGCCACCACGCCTGGCTAATTTTTGCATTTTTAGTAGAGATGGGGTTTCACCATGTTGGCTAGGCTGGTCTCAAACTCCTGACCTCAGGCGATCCACCAGCCTTGGCCTCCCAAAGTGCTTGGATTACAGGCGTGAGCCACTGCACTGAGCCCAGTGAATAGCATTTAATAAATGTTTGTAAATGCTCTGAATGTACTATGATAATACAACAAAGTTGTACATATAAGATTATCATAGGAAAAAATGGAAAGTAACCTTGGTTACTTCTATATAGTTAATTTTTTTTTTTTTTTTTTTTTTTGAGATGGAGCCTTGCTCTGTCACCCAGGCTGGAGTACAGTGGCGTGATCTTGGCTCACTGCAACCTCCACCTCCTAGCCTCCTAGGTTCAAGCGATTCTCCTGCTTCAGCCTCCTGAGTAGCTGGGACTACAGGTACATACCACCATGCCCCTCTAATTTTTGTATTTTTGGTAGAGATGAAGTTTCACCATTTTGGCCAGGCTGGTCTTGAACTCCTGACCTCAAGTGATCAGCCCATGTCTGCCTCCCAAAGTGCTGGGATTACAGGTGTGAGCCACCATGCCAGGCCAATTTTTTTTTTTTTTTTTTTTAGAGACAGAGTCTTGCCTCGTCATCCAGGTTGGAGTGTAGTGGTATGATCACAGCTTACTGCAACCTCGAACTCTTGGGCTCAAGTGATCCTCCAGCCTCAGCCTCCTAAGTAGCCATGGCTACAGGTGCATACAATCAAATGCCTGGCTAATTAAAAACTTTTTTTTTTTTTCTGTAGAGATGGTTTCTTGCTATGTTGTCCAGGCTGGTCTCGAAATCCTGGCCTCAAGCAATCCTCCTGCCTCAGCATGGGATTATAAGCATGAGCCACTGTGCCCAGCCTATACAGCCATTTAAAATGAGTGTATAGCTCTATAATAGATGAATAACATACATACCATAATAAAAGAATAAAGCAGGATATGAAGTAGTATGATTAATGGAATCTCATTTTTTTTTTTTTTTTGAGACGGAGTCTCGCTCTGTCGCCCAGCCTGGAGTGCAGTGGTGCAATCTCAGCTCACTGCAAGCTCTGCTTCCCAGGTTCACGCCATTCTCCTGCCTCAGCCTCTCCGAGTAGCTGGGACTACAGGTGCCCGCCACCACGCCTGGCTAATTTTTTGTATTTTTAGTAGAGACGGGGTTTCACCATGGTCTCGATCTCCTGACCTCGTGATCCGCCCGCCTTGGCCTCCCAAAGTGCTGGGATTACAAGTGTGAGCCACCGTGCCCGGCCTGGAATCTCATTTTTGAAAATCAGATATGTTTATGTTTATATATACATAGAAAAAATATGGAAGGATCTACCCCATAATGTTAGCTGAGCTCTGAATGGTAGATTTAGGATTTTTTTTTTTTTTTTTTTTTTTGAGACAGTCTCACTCTGTCACCCAGACTGGAGTGCAGTGGCACGGTCTCGGCTCACTGCAACCTCTGCCTCCTGGGTTCAAGCGATTCTCCTGTCTCAGCCTCTGGAATAGCTGGGATTACAGGTGCCCGCCACCACACCTGGCTAATTTTTGTATTTTTAGTAGAGACAGGCTTTCACTGTGTTGGCCAGGCTGGTCTCGAACTGCTGACCTCATGATCCGCCTGCCTCAGCTTCCCAAAGTGCTGGGATTACAGGTGTGAGCCTCTGTGTCCTGTGAATTAGGATGCTTTTTGACTCTGAAAAAGAAAAATGGTCTGATTTTTCTTTTTCTGTTTTTATTTTTACAGTGACCTGAACACACATCATTTTTATAACTGGGAAAAATGTGCCACTATTATTTTGAAAATTAAATTCCTTGGAAATTAAAAGCTAAACATTCTGCCATCTTCCATGTTATTGTCGGTTTGTATTTGCTTCTCTAAGAGAGTGATTAGAAGATGCTCTGAAGACTCTCAGCACACCAAAAGGATAGCTATTCTAAACATTCTTTTTAGCACCTTCACATACACTCAATGCATTCCTCAATGTATCACCCAGTGCATTCTTGTTGAATAAATGAATGAGCATTGAAAAGAAAATCTGTGATCAATATGCAAAGTATTGCAAAAGAAGAACACTTTCATAAGGACGAGAAGTCATAACAATAGAAAATAATAACTTTCAATTTCTTTTTCTTAGATTCCTGGTAGCTGGATTAATTTGTGTTCAAAGTGATTCACTAAGTCTAGTGAGATCCTAGAACAAGTTTGGGCTGTTTAAGTCACTCTAAGAGCTCCCTCCAGACATTCCTGTCAGCCTGTCTACACTGTACCTCTTCGTTATTCTTGTTGCCTTTGGTGGCTGTCACAGACAGGAGGGCCAAATAATGCTCCTAGCAGCACATACCATTTCTGCTTTGTCCATCTCTTGCTCACTATAATAGGACATTCTTCTTCCACAGATAGAACAGATTTCTGGTTCTTAGAAATGCTTCCCAACCTCTGCCCAGGCCTTGATTTTATTTGTGATTCAGAGGGTGGCTCTTGGCCAACACAAGAGAATGCCAGTTCAGAGACTACTGTGGTTTGAATGTCCCCTCTGAAACTCATGTTGAAATCTAATTGCCATTGTAATAGTATTAACAGTGGGACCTTTAAAAGGTGCTTAGGTCATGAGGGCTCATGAATGGATTAATGCTGTTATCATTGGGAGTGGGGTCCCAATAAAGGGATGAAATTTGGCCTGATTTCCTGTCTCACACATGATAAAGGGATGCTATTCAGCCTGATTTCCAGTCTCGCATGCCTACTTGCCCTTCCGCCATGTTATGATGCTGCAAGAAGGCCCTCACCAGAAGCAGCCCCTCAGCCTTGGACTTCCCAGCTTCCAGAACTGTAAGAAATACATTTATGGGAGTCTCTCTGAATCTGCTGTGATTGTGGGGGCTGCCTGAAAAAGAGAATTCAAACAAAACAAAACTTTTTTTATGGTATTCTGTTATAGCAACACAAAACAGAGTAAGAAACCATTCATAACAGAACCTTAAGTTGGCAACTAGATGTCTCCGATATGAAAGTTGGGGGTAAGGCACCCAGATCTGCAGAAAGGCTCAATAGATTTGTCCTCACAGCTGCAACAGTTGTGTCATAATGGTAGAAATAGAAATTCTCTACTATGGGAGATTAAAAAGAAATGAAACCTTCAGTGACCACCTACTCTGTGGCAGGCACGAGGTTGGGGAGCTGGGGCACTGCTGGTGGGCTTCATGGTGCTGTGGTTCCGTCTATTCTCATCAGCCTGTGAGGCAAGAAAGTATTGGCAGCACCTCACAGGCCTTGTCCTCTTCATAGCCCCCTCCTGGGAGCCACATCAGTCTCCATTTCAGGTAAAAACACAAATGAACAAAGCACAAAGATGGTCCTCACTGGCCACCTGAGCTTGGCGTGTCATCTACAGAGGAACCTGGCTTCCTTGCCATTTCTCCCGTGGTCTCTGGCCTGAAATAGTTTTCTTCTAGTTAGTGGTTGATCTCAGCTCTGGGCAATGAGACCTTCACCAGGCCAGTGTTCAGAATCCACTGAGCGGACTGAGCGGGAGGGACTGACAATCAGTTCTAAAGAGACAAACGCACACAGCCAATTTAGCTGCTTAGTTCCAGACCCTGCATGTAAACAGCTCGGAGCTCTGAGGCAAGTCTACTGCTCAAGGCAGCAACTGGGTATTTTCCCCTGAGCTCCACGGGGCGTTGTAATGCGGGGGAGGAAGGGGATGGAGCAAAGATTAAGATGCACAGGACCAGTAAGGCCTCATGTCTGCTCTGCAGGTGTAGAGCAGGAGAATCTCCCAACCACTTGTTTTTTTAGAGACAGGATTTCACTTTGTTGCCCAGGTGAGTGAAGTGGCACAATCATAGCTCACTGCAGCCTTAAAATCCTGGGCTCAAGGGACCCTCCCAACTCAGCCTCTTGAGTAGCTAGACTATAAGTGAGTGCCACGATGCCTGGCTAGTTTGTTATTTTTATTTTTTGAACGGAAGAGGGTCTCACTGTGTAGCCCAGGCTGGTCTCAAACTCCTGGCCTCAAGTAATCCTCCTGCCTCGATCTCCCAAACTTCTGGGATTACTGGCACAAGCCACCAAGCCTGCCAGATGTTTCCTCATCCTAAGAACTGAATGAGAAGAGGAGAGAAGGAAAGATCTCTGGGAAATATAATTAGGACTGCTCTTTAATTAAAAAAAACTGAACATGTATAATTTTGAGATGGTATAATATAGCAGGCAGAGTGTAGCAGCTTGAACTTGAAAATTTCTACTTCATCAAGGTAATATGTACATTGATTTTAAATGTTTCCATTAATTAATCCACTGAAATTCCTCATATTTCCAAGATTTCAGTTCTCATTGAAATCTTTCCAGAGCTCTCCTGTTAAACTTTGTTCATATAAAGATGACTTTATGGGAGAATATCCATTCTTAGAAACTGCTCTTTGGAAAAGCCAATACTTTCCTTGTTTTTGTTTTTGAGACAGAGTCTTGCTCTGTCACCCAGGCTGGAGTGCAGTGGTGTCATCTTGGCTCACTGCAACCTCTGCCTCCCAGGTTCAAGCAATTCTCCCACTTCAGCCTCCTGAGTAGCCAGGACTATAGGCTTGTGACACCAAACTTGGCTAATTTTTGTATTTTTAGTACAGATGGGGTTTCACCTTGTTGGCCAGGCTGGTTTTGAACTCCTGACCTCAAGTGATCCACCTGCCTTGGCCTCCCAAAGTGCTGGGAGTACAGGCGTGAGCCACCACGCTCAGCCTGGAAAAGCCAATACTTGATTTTTAAAAAGTCAGACCATACAAATGATCTTGTAATGAAGAGTCACCCCACTTCATCCCTTCTCATACCCGGTCTTACTCCCTGGAGATAAGCTCTTCTAATAGTTTCCAGGTTCATTGCAGTAGTTACTTCAGTAGTCTAAATACTATGTTAACATTTGTTTAATTATGCATTTATCAATTTTAGATACTATATGTTGAGTCTTCTCTAGAAAAGTGAAGATTCGCCTCCGTTCCTTCTCACCTCCTTTCTCTCCCAATTTTGATTTTAAATAATGCCTTTATAAGTTTAAATAATAGGTATACCTTTACTTCTTTTTCTTCTTTCTGTCTTTGGTCAGATTCAACTCATCTCTACTTGATGTGAAGCTATCATGTAACTGTTCTTTTCCTTCCATCTTTCTAACTGCTGACTTTCTGATGTAAGCTTGACTTTTCAAAAGTCAGTATGGGGATTTTCAGTGGATTCATTAACGGAAACAATTTGGACAGAAATCTCCCCTCTTCCTTCTCCTGGAAAACTTAGACTCATCCCAAATATACAAGTGGCTTAAGATTTCTGCCTTCTACAGCCTACACGATTGTCCATGCATTGTTGACACTTGTGACAGTGACTCCATTGTAGAGGTATAACGTATCTACTTACAAGGAAATCTTCCTCACCGGTGTTGTGCATGCCTCAAGGTCAAGAACCAGGCATTATATCTCTGAATCCCCATGACCTAGCAGAATTCCTGGCACATAGTAGGACTTCAAGATCTCTTTGCTATGGAATGTGTGTGTATCTGTATTATATATCTCTTTTTAAAAGACAGGATCTCTGTCACCCTGGCAGGAGTGCAGTGGCATGATCATAGCTCAGTGCAACCTCCAACTCCTGGGTTCAAGAAACCTTCCTGCCTCAGTCTCCTGGGTAGCTGGAGCTACAGGCATGTGCCACGACACCTGGCAATTTAAATTTTTTTTGTAGAGATTGGGTCTTGCTATATTGTCCAGGCTGGTTTCAAACTCCTGGACTCAAGTGATCCTCCTGCCTCAGCCTCCCAAAGCACTGGGATTACAGGTGTGAGCCACTATGCCTGGCCTCTATGATATATATTTACATAATTAGAATGTTTATTGTTTGAAGGGGTAAGATGTCTTAAAAATATGTCCAAACATGAAAACAAATTAATTCTGTGTCTCTAACATTGTGGTCCCCTGAGTGAGCATGTATGTACGTGTACATGTTTGTGAGGTTCTTGATTTTGGAAAGAGTAGACACAGTGGCTCTGTGAAGGATCAGCCCACAGCAGATGAAGTGCCAGCTGCCAGAATGAAAGGCAGAGCTGCTTTCTCCAGTCAGGTACACAAGATCTGCTTCTCTTTGTAACTTGTTCTGACTCTCAAGTTGTTGAGAGTTGTCACAAATAAAACCCCAAAACAACTCTGAAAGTCCTACCAGTAGATCTAGTCCACTCAATCTGAACCAAGATGACCTGCTTCTAAACATATTTCCAGGATTTCAGCTCTCATTGAAATCTTTCCAGCATTCTTGCATTAAGCTTTGTTCATATAAAGATGACTTCATAAGAGAACGTCCATTCTTAGAAAACGCTCTTTGCAGAAGCCAGTACTTGTAGTAGAGGCTGTCGTTTCTCTGCCACTTTCCCCTTAGGCTTTACCATTTCAGTGCCCACTGGGCCTGTGTTTAACTGCCAGCCTCTGCGTCTTTTTGCCGGAGGACTTGCTCTGACCAGCAGAGTCCTCTCTGCTTACCCATGGGACAGACTGGAAATGCCAGGGAATCAACATCCCTTACCTCTAGCAGGCCTCAGTCAATGACTGATGAGAATTGATTTATAAATATCACTTCCCTTGCCCCTGGACTCTCAGAAATCCCCAGTGGGATTGCACTCTAGTTACCCAAGTAATGACTTGTTTGCTAATATTCCCTTTATTGACCACCTTCCTCTCCCCATCTCCCTTTTTCATCCCCTACCAGTGTCTTCTGGGATCTCTACGTACAAAAATGACCTGCGCTTAAATCCTGTGTCAGCATCTATCTATGGGGGAACCCAAGCTAGGGTAATATTCTTATACAGTAAGTTAGACAGTCATCTTTCCTTCCCCTCAGTTATTTCCTACAAGGGAATCATTTAGCCTTCTGTTATTCACCGTGGAGCTAATGCTGATGTACCCCTGGTGGAAGTCAGTGCCCATCTTTGTGGGAAACATTTATAGGGGAATGGCTGCCAGTATAACAAGCTTTGGCATGAAAGAAAATACTCTGGATTTCTTTCTTTTCAGACGTGGGGAACAAGTCACAAAGCAGATCTTCCCAAATCCACAGTGAAATGTTCAGAGCAAGTGAGCCGCTTTGTGAAGCCACATTAGTCTTCCTTTCCCTTGACCCTGGGGACCCTGGGAGGACTTAAACAGTTTTAATGTGATTTCTGGAATGTGCTTAATTTTCAGAGAGGGCAGCTTAGCCCATGGGAGACTCCATTAATATAATTTTGCAATAGAAAAGCTTCCTATTGCCTAATCTCATTAACTGTGTTTTATGTACAGTAAATGGGTAAAAGCTGAGTTTGTAATTTGGTAAATGTGAATGTATAATTTTTGAGGACTTAGAATGTGGAATAAAGAAGAATTTACTAAATATGTAAAAAGAGGCTGGGTGCAGTGGCTCACGCCTGTAATCCCAGCACTTTGGGAGGCCAAGGTGGGCAGATCACCTGAGGTCAGGAGTTTGAGACCAGCCTGGCCAACACGGCAAAACCCTTTCTCTACTAAAAATACAAAAATTAGCCAGGTGTGGTGGTGGGCGCCTGTAATCCCAGCTACTCGGGAGGCTGAGGCAGGAGAATCACTTGAACCCGGGACGCGGAAGTTGCGGTGAACTGAGATCGCACTACTGCACTCCAGCCTGGTGACAGAGCAAGACTGTCTCAAAACAAAACAAAACAAAAAAAACAACAACAAAAAACTCCTAATAAGACCTCGGATGGGGCTTTGAGCCATCAGTTAGTGGCCATCCTTACCTACATTAATCCTTTTTCTTCATTTTCCTCCATTCATTCACTCATTCATTCAGTCATTCATTCAACAAATATGAATTGAGCATATATGATATGTCAGGCAATATTCTAGGTGTGGGAATACAGTGGCAGACAAAGGAGAGTAAGTCCTAGCTTTCATAAACCTAGTGACATGTGGATGTAGACAATAAACAAATATGTGTAATAAATACATCAGGTGGCTTTGAGTGCCACGAACAAAAATAAATTGGGGTAAGAAGCCAGCTGTTATTTTGGAGCAGGTGGTCAGGGAAACTTTCTCTGAAGGAATGAGGAAACAAAATATCTAGGGGATATCCACCTTCTAGGTAGAGGCTTCAGCAAAAGCAGAGGCAAGAGAAATAGCAGGGAAGCCAGGGCAGCTGGCGATAGGAGATGGGCCATCAGGGTGAACCGGGCAATATAGGACTCTTGGGCAATGGTGAGGCATTTTCAATTTATTTTCAATGCAATGGGACATTATTGAAGGGTGGGGAGGAGGGGAGGGGAGTGATGAGAATTACATTGTAAGAGTCACTGTGGTTGTGAGTGACAAGAAGACTGTAAGGGGTAAGAGTTGAAGCAGAGAGGACAGTTAGGAGGTGATGACGTGGTCTGGATGAGAGGCAGTGGTGGCTTGGACCAGGCTGGGAGTGGTTGAAGTGGTGATGTGGGATCAGATTCAAGATGCATTTTTAAGGCAGTGAGTAGAATTTGGCGATAGGTTACATGAGGAATGTGTGTGTGTGTGTGTGTGTGTGTGTGTATCTGAGAGAAAACTCATGATGACTCCCAAGTTTTTGGTCCATCTGGGTGAGTAGGGTCCTATTTACTGAGATGGGCAACAAGAGAAACTTTTTTGAGGGGGAAAATCAGATAGCCACAATAGGCCATTAGACACAAATCTGGAATTCAAGGGAGAGGTTGGAACTGGAGATACATATTTGGGAGCCATCCATTGTACAGATAATATTGCAGGGACTGTAGAAAGAGAAGGAGGAAAGGCCAAGGACTGGTCCTGTACGATACCCACCCTTGGAGGGAGGAGAAATAGTTTGGGAGCCCCAAAGAGGGGCAAGGGGGCTACTAGCCCTCCTCCATCAACTGGGCAGCTTCATATTTAAAAATTACCTAAATAGCAGATAAAATCGAAGTCTCAGTTGTGATCTCTGGGGTAGAGTGGAAAGATCAGTGTCTGGGTCTGTTTTCCACCAGTCCACGCTGCACCTACATAGACCTTCAGCACTGAGTGCTATGAGGATGGGGATATTTGCGAGGGTTCTCCTTCCTCCTTCATCTTCCCTCTCCCCTGCCTGCTGACCTTCCCTTCTTCTATCCTTTCCTGAGTTGCTCATTCCTTCTCTTTCACCTCCTACTCCACTTCTCCTTCTCTCCACCAATTGCCGTCCTTGGGACTGAATTTCAGGTGATTCTAGGCTAGGAGGCCTGGGCTGTGAAGTTACAGAACCCCCTCCTTTCCAGGTGCAGACAAAGGCTCCTCTTGGGGCTTGGGTCAGAGGTAAGCTCGTTTTCTTCAAATACTCAACACACACATTTCACCAATTTGAAATTCATCAAGGCTTGCAAAATGTCAGAATGCAAATTCTGCTGAAAGGAGAGTTTATTTGTTCTTCATAATTCAATGTGAATTACTTTAATCAGATAATCAGCCAACTTCCCTCCTAACAGCTGGTTGAGATCAGGTTGCACTATATTCTATTTAAAAAAAATCTTACTAAGACTATATCAGAAATCTTCAAGCTTTATCATGTGTAAAATTCACTTAGGAGATTCGCTGAAATGCAGATTCCTAGGTTCTATTCCCAGAGATTCCAACTTGGTAGGTCCGGATGATTCTGATGCAGGTGACTGGTGAATCACACTGGGAAATACCGAGGTAGAGGATTGGACAGAACTTGGGGGCAGGCGAGTGGTCAGAGGGCCTATCTGAGGAGGACATGCTTGGCAAGCTGCCAAAACGAAGGCCTTTGAACTAAACACAGAACGAAGTGGAAGCGGGTCTCCGGATATCCCTGAGGAAGGAAAGAGGAAGGGGGAAGAGAGCCCAGAATAGAAGGGAATGGAAGCAGATGCCTTCTGCGTGATGTTGTTAGTACTTGAACTCACCCTACAACCCCAGGCTTCTGGCGTGTACCGAGGACTTGGGGCACTTATCACGCATCAGGCACGGTATAGATACTAAGCACTTTCCAGCTCATTGAATTCTTACCACCTCTTATTATCTCTGTTTGGGGATTACAGAGGCTGTAAAGGTTTTACGAGGCAGGGCTAGACCCGGAAGCCTTGTCTGTGTGATTCCACATCCACATGCTCCAACCACTGTGTTGCACTGCTGAATCTGCACCATCATCAGGGTATAGGGGCTCAAAGGGAACTGTGCTCAGGAGTGAATTTCAATGGCTCAGAGGCCCACGCTTTCCTCTGGGATGGGCTGCTTTGGTGCCCCCTGGTGGCTGCTAACCTGGTGTGCGGCGTCAAGGCGAGAACAAGCAATGAACTGAGTCCTAGCTCCCGAGCAGGGAAATATGGAAGATTCTTAAAATATCACACTTTCCACCTGATCAGACACGCAAACCCTTTTCTCCCATTATCTGAGCAATTTCAGGAAACTCCCGTTAGTGCTACGTCCCTCAGCTTCTGCCTCAGTGACACGTTACACACTAATTTCTAAGTTACAAGCCACTGCCTTGTAACCTGATCACAGCTGCACACACCTCACCTTCCCTCCAACCATATAGGCTCAGAGAACCCGCTTCATTTTCATTAAATAGTAAGGAAAAGCTCCCTGGGCTTCTGTACTCTACTAGGCCTGCTTTTATTTTTAACAGCCTGTCTGCCAATGCACTAGTGGGCTAAAAATAGACTTACTTATAATACAATTCATCATGCACTCAGCTGCCAGGAGGAAGCTTAATTTAAGCTTCATCCAAGATGAAATACCTTTAAGAAACATACTATTTCATGTAACTATTAGTATCAATTTTTAAGAGACCTCCAATATGAACTCTTTGATACATACTTTGGAAATGAGAGAACGTTAGAATGTTGTGAAAAGAGATCTCGGCAAAACTATCTTGCCATAGTCTTGGCCTAGGTTAGAAAATGCTTTGGGAGCTCTTTTCCTTAACTCCAAACTCCTTTAGTTTCTCTTTGCTTTTTCTCTTAATTCTAGCTCTTTGTTTCAACTTGATCTGAATAAATTGGATCATCATAGAGTTGCCAGATTTAGCAAATAAAAATACAGAATGCCTAGTTAAATTTCAGATAAACATTGACAGCTTTTTCGTATAAGTAAGTCTCAAACATTGCGAGGTTTGCTCAGGACTTTTCTGGTTTTAGCAATGGAAGTTCTACATGCGGGAATGCCTTCAGTCCCAGGCAAATGAGGCAGCCAGTCGCTTTAACTACAATATAAATCATACCCCTCCCCCATCTTCGGGATTTATTTCCCACTAGGAAGTCTTGTGGGAGAGAAACTTTTAAAAATAACAGCTTTATTGAGACATAATTCACATATCATAAAATACCTCTTAAAAGTATACAATTTGGTGATTTTAGTATACCTATAGAGTTGTACAACTATCACCACTATCTAATTTTAGAATATTTTCATCACCATGAAAACCCCATACCTACTGTCAGTCACTCACCATTCTCCACTCCCCTCAGGCCCTGGATACCACTAAGCTACTTTCTGTCTCTATGGATGTTTCTATTCTGGACATGTCATATAAATGAAATGTGGTACAGGCTGGGCACAGTGACTCACGCCTGTAATCCCAGCACTTTGGGAGGCTGAGGCGGGCAGATCATCTGAGGTCAGGAGTTTGAGACTAGCTTGGCCAACATGATGAAACCTTGTCTCTACTAAAAATACAAAAATTAGCTGGGTGTGGTGGTGTGTGCCTGTAATCTCGGCTACTTGGGAGGCTGAGGCAGGAGAATCGCTGGAACCTGGGAGGTGAAGGCTGCAGTGAGCCGAGGTCACACCACTGCACTCCAGTCTGGGTAACAGACTAAATAAATAAATAAATGAAATGTGGTGCTTAGTGGTTGGATTCTTTCAGTGAGCATAATGTTTTCAAGGTTCATCCATATGGTAGCATGTGTCAGTACTTCATCCTTTTTTATTGCCAAATAGTATTCTGTATGGATATATATAGGCATACATTGGAGATATTGAGGGTTTAGTTCCAGACCACTGCAATAAAGTGAATATCACAATAAAGAGAGAAGTTTTGGTTTCCCAGTGCAAAAGCTTATGTTTATAGCATCCTGTAGACTGGTAAGTGCACAGTAGCATTACTTCTAAAAAATATACATACTTAATTTAAAAATAAATGAATGAATTTTTGCTGGTGAACATGGAGGTGTCCTGCCTCCATGTTGATGTCTGCTGACTGATGAGGGTGGTGGCTGCTGAAGGCTGAGGTGGCTGTGGAATTTCTAAAATAAGACCACAAGGAAGTTTCCTTTCATGGAAAGTTTTTCTGTAGTATGTGATGCTGTTTGATAGCATTTTAGTCACAGTATGACTTCTTTCAAAATGGAAGTGCATCTTCTCAAACCCTGCTGCTGCTTTATCAACTAAGTTTATGTAAAATTTGAAACACTTTGTTGTCACTTCAACGATATTCACAGCAACTTCAGCAGGAGTAGATTCCATCTCAAGAAACCACTTTCTTTGTTCATTCATAAGAAGCAACTCCTCATGTATTCGAATTTTATCATGAGATGGCAGCAATTCAGTCCCATCTTCAGGCTCCACTTCTAATTCTAGTTCTCTTGCTATTTCCACCACATCTGCATTACTTCCTCCACGGAAGTCCTGAAATCAATTCAAGACTCAAAGTCATCCGTGAAGGCTGGAGTCAACTTTTTCCAAACTCTTGTTAATGTTGATATTTTTATAACTTCTATTAACTTTTAATTTTTATTAACTTCTATGAATCAGAAAAGTTCTTAATGGCATCTAGATTGAAGAATACTTTCCAGAAGGTTTTCAATTCACATTGCTGAGATCCATTAGGAGAAACACTATCTATGGCAGCAATAGCCTTACAAAAAGTATTTCTTTTTTTTTTTCCTTGAGATGGAGTCTCTCTCTGTCGCCCAGGCTGGAGTGCATTGGCACCATCTCGGCTCACTGCAAGCTCTGCCTCCCAGGTTCATGCCATTCTCCTGCCTCAGTCTCCCGAGTAGCTGGGACTACAAGGTGCCTGCCACCACGCCCAGCTAATTTTTTGTATTTTCAGTAGAGATGGGGTTTCATTGTGTTAGCCATGAAGGTCTCGATCTCCTGACCTTGTGATTCACCTGCCTCGGCCTCCCAAAGTGCTGGGATTACAGGCATGAGCCACCTGTAATACTGGCTCAAAAAGTATTTCTTAAATAATAAGACTTGAAAGTAGAAATTACTATCCTTGATCCATGGGCTGCAGAATGGACATTGGATTAACAGGCATGAAAACCACATTTTTAAAAAAATATATACCTTCATTACAGCTCTTGGGTGACCAGCTGCATTGTCAATGAACAGTAATATTTTGAAAGAAAATATTTTTTGAAAGGAACCTTTTTTTTTCTCAGCAGTAGGTCTCAACAGTGGGCTTAAAATATTAAGCAAACCATGCTGTAAACAGATGTGCTGTCACCCAGGCTTTGTTGTTCCATTTGTAGAGCTCAGGCAGAGTAGATTTAGAATAATTTGTAAGGACCCTAGAATTTTCAGAACGGTAAATGAGCACTGGCTTCAACTTAGTCCCCAGCTGTATCAGCCCCTGTATTAGTCCATTTGTGTTGCTATAAAGGAGTAACTGAGGCTGGGTAATTTACACAGAAAGAGATTTATTTGGCTCATGGTTCTGCAGGCTGTACAACCATGGCAGCAGCATCTCCTCCTGATGAGGCCTCAGGAGGCTTCCAATCTTGGTGGAAGATAAAGGGGGAGTCAATGTATCACATGGTGTGAGAGGGAGAGGGGAAGTGCCACACTCTTTTAAACAACCAGATCTCATGTGAACTCAGAGCAAGAACTCACTCATTACCATGAGGGCACCAGGCCATTCATGAGGGATCCACGCCCATGACTCAAACACTTTCCACTAAGGCCCCACCTCCAACACTGGGAATCACATTTCAACATGAGATTTAGAGGGGACAGATATCCAAACCATATCAGCCCCTAAAAAGAGAGCCTGTCTTTTGATTTTTTTTTTTTTTTTGAAGAGACAGAGGTCTCACTATGTTGCTATGTTGCCCAGGCTGGCCTCCAATTCCTGGGCTAAAGCCATCTTCCTGACTCAGCCACCTGAGTAGCTTGAGTTACTGGCACGCCATCACACCTGGCTCTTTGAAGCTTCAAAGCCAGGCATTGACTTCTCTGTAGCTATGAAAGTGCTACATGGCATCTTCTTCCAATACAAGGCTGTTTTGTCTACATTGAAAATCTGTTATTTAGTGTAGCCACTTTCATCAATATTAGCTAGATCTAGATAACTTGCCATGGTTTCTCCATCTGCATTTGCTGCTTCATTTTGCAATTTTTTGTTTTCTTTTAGAGACAGAGTCTTGCTGTCTCACACATAGTTCACTGTGGCCTTGATCTCCTGGGCTTAAGTAATCCTCATTCCTCAGCCTCCTGAGTAGCTAGGACTACAAGTGTGTGCCACCATACCCAACAAATTTTTTAAAATTTTATTTTGTGGAGATGGGATCTTGCCACATTGCCTAGGCTGGTCTTGAACTCCTAGCCTCAAGTGATCCTGCTGCCTTAGACTCTCAAAGCACTGGGATTACAGTCATGAGATAGTGCCCCTAGCCCACCTTAAATTTTTTTTTTTTGAGACAGGGTCTCACTCTGTTGCACAGGCTAGAGTGTAGTGGTGCAATCTCAACTCATTGCAACCCTTGCCTCCCAGGCTCAAGCAATCCTCCCACCTCAGCCTCCCAAGGAGCTGGTACTACAGGTGTGTGCCACCATGCCCAGCTAACTTTTGCATATTTTGTAGAGATGGGGTCTCGCATGTTGCCCAGGCTGGTCTTGAATTCCTGGATTCCAGCAATCTGCCCACCTCGGCCTCCCGAAGTGCTGGGATTACAGGTGTGAGCCACCATGGCCAGCCCCTACCTTGCACTTTTATGCTTTTATGTCACAGAGATGGCTTCTTTCCTTAAACTTCATGAACTGACCTCTGCTTGCTTCAAACTTTTCTTCTACAACTTCCTCACCTCTCTCAGCCTTCCTAGAATGGAAGAGAGTTAGGGCTTTGCTCTGGACTAGGCTTTGGCTTAAGGAATTGTTATAGTTAGTTTGATCTATTTAGACAACTAGAAGCTTTTCTATATCAGAAAAAGTTTTAGTTGTCTAGATAGATCAAACCATAACCATAACAATCCCTTAAAGGCTGTTTCACTTTCTTATCATTTGTGTGTTTGTTCACTGGAGTAGCACTTTTCATTTCCTTCAAGAAATGTTCCTTCGCATTCAAAACTTGGCTGTTTTGTGCAAGGGTCCTAGCTTTTATCCTGTCTCAGCTTTAGGCATGCCTTCACTAAACTTAGTCATTTCTAGCTTTTGATTTCAAGTGAAAGAGGTGTGACTCTTCCTCTCACTTAAATACCGTTTAGTACTTAAGTAGGCTTATTAATTGGCTTAATTTCGAAATTGTTGAGTCTCACAGAATAGGGAGGCCTAAAGAGAAGGAAAGAGATGGGGGAATGGCTGGTTAGTGGAGCAGTCAGAACACACAGTTATTAACTTTGCCATTTATATGTGTGCAGTTTGTAGTGCCCCAAAACAATTACAATAGTAACCTCAAAGATCACTGATCACAGATCACCATAACAGATATAACAGTGATGAAAATGTTTGACATATTATGAGAATAACAGAAATGTGACATGGAGACACAAAGTGAGCACCTGTTAGAAAAATGGTGCTGATAGACTTGCACAAAACAGGGTTGCCACAAACCTTCAATTTGTTTAAAAAAAAAAGCAATATCTGCAAAGCACGATAAAGTGAAGTGCAATAAATATGAGGTGTGCCTGTACCACATTTTGTTTATCCATCATCTGATAGACATTTGGCTGTTTCCATCTTTGGGCTTTTATGAAAAATGGTGCTACAGGCCGGGCACGGTGGCTCACGCCTGTAATCCTAGCACTTTGGGAGGCCGAGGTGGGCGAATTGCCTGAGCTCAGGAGTTCAAGCCTAGCCTGGGCAACATGGTGAAACCCCATCTCTACTAAAATACAAAAAAATTAGCCAGGTGTGGTGGCGTGCGCCTGTAGTCCCAGCTACTCGGGAGGCTGAGGCAGGGGAATTGCTTGAACTCTGGAGACGGAGGTTGCAGTGAGCCGAGATTGCACCACTGCACTCCAGCCTGGGCGACAGAGCAAGACTCTGTCTCAAAAAAAAAAAAAAATGCTGCTATAAACATTCCCATACAAGTTTTTGTGTGGACATATTTTCACTTCTCTTGGGTATATACATACCCAGCATGGAATTGCTGGGTCATATGGTAACTCTGTTTAACTTTTTTTTAAGGAACTTCCAAACTGTTCTTAAAAGTATTTGTACCACTTTACATTCCCATCAGCATTGTATGAGAGTTTCACCTTCTCTGTATCCTCACCAACACTTGTTATTACCCATCTTTGATCATAGCCATCCTAGTGGATAGGAAGTGATACCTCATTGTGGTTTTGATTTGCATTACCCTACTGACTGCTGATGCTGAGTATCTTTTCATGTACTTATTGGACATCTGTATATCTTTTTTATATCATTTGGGGAAATGTCTATTTAAATTTTTTGTCCAGCTTTTAATTGGGTCATTTGTCCTTTTATTGTAGAGTTTTAAAATCTCTTTACATACTTTGGATACAAGTCCCTTATCAGGTATATAATTTGCAAATATTGTCTCCCATTTGGTAGGTTGTCTAAGAAACTGCTTTTAACCCAATAATCCTCAACTTTTTTTTTTTTATTATACTTTAAGTTTTAGGGTACATGTGCACAACGTGCAGGTTAGTTACATATGTATACATGTGCCATGTTGGTGTGCTGCACCCAATAACTCATCATTCAACATTAGGTATATCTCCAAATGCTATCCCTCCCCACTCCCCCCACCCCACAACAGGCCCCAGTGTGTGATGTTCCCCTTCCTGTGTCCATGTGTTCTCATTGTTCAATTCCCACCTATGAGTGAGAACATGCAGTGTTTGGTTTTTTGTCCTTGCGATAGTTTGCTGAGAATGATAGTTTCCAGCTTCATCCATGTCCCTACAAAGGACATGAACTCATTTTTTATGGCTGGATAGTATTCCATGGTGTATATATGCCACATTTTCTTAATCCGGTCTATCATTGTTGGACATTTGGGTTGGTTCCAAGACTTTGCTATTGTGGATAGTGCCGCATTAAACATACTTGTGCATGTGTCTTTATAGCAGCATGATTTATAGTCCTTCGGGTATATACCCAGTAATGGGATTGCTGGGTCAAATGGTATTTCTAGTTCTAGATCCCTGAGGAATCACCACACTGACTTCCACAATGGTTGAACTAGTTCACAGTCCCACCAACAGTGTAAAAGTGTTCCTGTTTCTCCACAGCCACTCCAGCACCTGTTGTTTCCAGACTTTTTAATGATTGCCATTCTAACTGGTGTGAGATGGTATCTCATTGTGGCTTTGATTTGCATTTCTCTGATGGCCAGTGATGATGAGCATTTTTTCATGTGTCTTTTGGCTGCATAAATGTCTTCTTTTGAGAAGTGTCTGTTCATATCCTTTGCCCACTTTTTGATGGGGTTGTTTCTTTCTTTTAAATTTGTTGGAGTTCATTGTAGATTCTGGATATTAGCCCTTTGTCAGATAAGTAGATTGCAAAAATGTTCTCCCATTCTGTAGGTTGCCTGTTCACTCTGATGGTAGTTTCTTTTGCTGTGCAGAAGCTCTTTAGTTTAATTAGATCCCATTTGTCAATTTTGGCTTTTGTTGCCATTGCTTTTGGTGTTTTAGACATGAAGTCCTTGCCCATGCCTATGTCCTGAATGGTATTGCCTAGGTTTGCTTCTAGGGTTTTCTTCTAGGGTTTTTATGGTTTTAGGTCTAACATGTAAGTCTTTAATCCATCTTGAATTAATTTTTGTATAAGGTGTAAGGAAGGGATCCAGTTTCAGCTTTCTACATATGGCTAGCCAGTTTTCCCAGCACCATTTATTAAATAGGGAATCCTTTCCCCGTTGCTTGTTTTTGTCAGGTTTGTCAAAGATCAGATAGTTTTATATATGCGGCGTTATTTCTGAGGGCTCTGTTCTGTTCCATTGGTCTATATATCTGTTTTGGTACCAGTACCATGCTGTTTTGGTTACTGTAGCCTTGTAGTATAGTTTGAAGTCAGGTAGCATGATGCCTCCAGCTTTGTTCTTTTGGCTTAGGATTGACTTGGCGATGCGGGCTCTTTTTTGGTTCCATATGAACTTTAAAGTAGTTTTTTCCAATTCTGTGAAGAAAGTCATTGGTAGCTTGATGGGGATGGCATTGAATCTATAAATTACCTTGGGCAGTATGGCCATTTTCACGATATTGATTCTTCCAACCCATGAGCATGGAATGTTCTTCCATTTGTTTGTATCCTCTTTTATTTCATTGAGCAGTGGTTTGTAGTTCTCCTTGAAGAGGTCCTTCACTTCCCTTGTAAGTTGGATTCCTAGGTATTTTATTCCCTTTGAAGCAATTGTGAATGGGAGTTCACTCATGATTTGGCTCTCTGTTTGTCTGTTATTGGTGTATAAGAATGCTCGTGATTTTTCACATTGATTTTGTATCCTGAGACTTTGCTGAAGTTGCTTATTAGCTTAAGGAGATTTTGGACTGAGACGATGGGGTTTTCTAGATATACAATCATGTCATCTGCAGACAGGGACAATTTGACTTTCTCTTTTCCTAATTGAATACCCTTTATTTCCTTCTCCTGCCTAATTGCCCTGGCCAGAACTTCCAACACTATGTTGAATAGGAGTGGTGAGAGAGGGCATCCCTGTCTTGTGCCAGTTTTCAAAGGGAATGCTTCCAGTTTTTGTCCATTCAGTATGATATTGGCTGTGGGTTTGTCATAGATAGCTCTTATTATTTTGAGATACGTGCCATCAATACCTAATTTATTGAGAGTTTTTAGCATGAAGGTTGTTGAATTTTGTCAAAGGCCTTTTCTGCATCTATTGAGATAATCATGTGGTTTTTGTCTTTGGTTCTGTTTATATGCTGGATTACATTTATTGATTTATGTATGTTGAACCATCCTTGCATCCCAGGGATGAAGCCCACTTGATCATGGTGTATAAGCTTTTTGATGTGCTGCTGGATTCGGTTTGCCAGTATTTTATTGAGGATTTTTGCATCAATGTTCATCAAGGATATTGGTCTAAATTCTCTTTTTTGGTTGTGTCTCTGCCTGGCTTTGGTATCAGGATGATGCTGGCCCCATAAAATGAGTTAGGGAGGATTCCCTCTTTTTCTATTGATTGGAATAGTTTCAGAAGGAATGGTACCAGTTCTTCCTTGCACCTCTGGTAGAAAACGGCTGTGAATCCATCTGGTCCTGGACTCTTTTTGGTTGGTAAGCTATTGATTATTGCCACAATTTCAGAGCCTGTTATTGGTCTATTCAGAGATTCAACTCCTTCCTGGTTTAGTCTTGGGAGGGTGTATGTGTCCAGGAATTTATCCATTTCTTCTAGATTTTCTAGTTTATTTGCATAGAGGTGTTTGTAGTATTCTCTGATGATAGTTTGTATTTCTGTGGGATTGGTGGTCATATCCCCTTTATCATTTTTTATTGCGTCTATTTGCTTTTTCTCTCTTTTCTTCTTTATTAGTCTTGCTAGAGGTCTATCAATTTTGTTGATCTTTTCAAAAAACCAGCTCCTGGATTCATTAATTTTTTGAAGGGTTTTTTGTGTCTCTATTTCCTTCAGTTCTGCTCTGATTTTAGTTATTTCTTGCCTTCTGCTAGCTTTTGAATGTGTTTGCTCTTGCTTTTCTAGTTCTTTTAATTGTGATGTTAGGGTGTCAATTTTGGATCTTTCCTGCTTTCTCTTGTGGACATTTAGTGCTATAAATTTCCCTCTACATACTGCTTTGAATGTGTCCCAGACATTCTGGTATGTTGTGTCTTTGTTCTCGTTGGTTTCAAAGAACATCTTCATTTCTGCCTTGATTTCGTTATGTACCCAGTAGTTATTCAGGAGCAGGTTGTTCAGTTTCCATGTAGTTGAGTGGTTTTGAGTGAGTTTCTTAATCCTGAGTTCTAGTTTGATTGCACTGTGGTCTGAGAGACAGTTTGTTATAATTTCTGTTCTTTTACATTTGCTGAGGAGAGCTTTACTTCCAACTATGTGGTCAATTTTGGAATAGGTGTGGTGTGGTGCTCAAAAAAATGTATATTCTGTTGATTTGGGGTGGATAGTTCTGTAGATGTCTATTAGGTCCGCTTGGTGCAGAAGTGAGTTCAATTCCTGGGTATCTTTGTTAACTTTCTGTCTCGTTGATCTGTCTAATGTTGACAGTGGGGTGTTAAAGTCTCCCATTATTATTGTGTGGGAATCTAAGTCTCTTTATAAGTCACTAAGGACTTGCTTTATGAATCTGGTTGCTCTTGTATTGGATGCATGTATATTTAGGATAGTTAGCTCTTCTTGTTGAATTGATCCCTTTACCATTATGTAATGGCCTTCTTTGTCTCTTTTGATCTTTGTTGGTTTAAAGTCTGTTTTATCAGAGACTAGGATTGCAACCCCTGCCTTTTTTTGTTTTCCATTTGCTTGGTAGATCTTCCTCCATCCTTTTATTTTGAGCCTATGTGTGTCTCTGCACGTGAGGTGGGTTTCCTGAATACAGCACACTGATGGGTCTTGACTCTTTATCCAATTTGCCAGTCTGTGTCTTTTAATTGGAGCATTTAGTCCATTTATATTTAAAGTT
This sequence comes from Hylobates moloch, assembly GCF_009828535.3. NCBI lineage: Eukaryota > Metazoa > Chordata > Mammalia > Primates > Hylobatidae > Hylobates > Hylobates moloch. The sequence goes on along the minus strand of NW_026652276.1, from coordinate 185,644,426 downwards.
AATATTGTTATGTGTGAATTTGATCCTGTCCTTATGATGTTAGTTGGTTATTTTGCTCGTTAGTTGATGCAGTTTCTTCCTAGCCTCGATAGTCTTTACAATTTGGCATGGTTTTGCAGTGGCTGGTACTGGTTGTTCCTTTCCATGTTTAGTGCTTCCTTCAGGAGCTCTTTTAGGGCAGGCCTGGTGGTGACAAAATCTCTCAGCATTTGCTTGTCTGTAAAGTATTTTATTTCTCCTTCACTTATGAAGCTTAGTTTGGCTGGATATGAAATTTTGGGTTGAAAATTCTTTTCTTTAAGAATGTTGAATATTGGCCCCCACTCTCTTCTGGCTTGTAGAGTTTCTGCTGAGAGATCTGCTGTTAGTCTGATGGGCTTCCCTTTGTGGGTAACCCGACCTTTCTCTCTGGCTGCCCTTAACATTTTTTCTTTCATTTCAACTTTGGTGAATCTGACAATCATGTGTCTTGGAGTTGCTCTTCTCAAGGAGTATCTTTGTGGCATTCTCTGTGTTTCCTGAATTTGAATATTGGCCTGCCTTGCTAGATTGGGGAAATTCTCCTGGATAATATCCTGCAGAATGTTTTCTGACTTGGTTCCATTCTCCCCATCACTTTCAGGTACACCCAGACGTAGATTTGGTCTTTTCACATAGTCCCATATTTCTTGGAGGCTTTGTTCATTTCTTTTTATTCTTTTTTCTCTAAACTTGTCTTCTCACTTCATTTCATTCATTTGATCTTCCATCACTGATACTCTTTCTTCCAGTTGATTGAATCGGCTACTGAGGCTTGTGCATTCGTCACATAGTTCTGGTGCCTTGGTTTTCAGCTCCATCAGGTCCTTTAAGGACTTCTCTGCATTGGTTATTCTAGTTAGCCATTTGTCTAATTTTTTTTCAAGGTTTTTAACTTCTTTGCCATGGGTTTGAACTTCCTCCTTTAGCTGGGAGTAGTTTGATCATCTGAAGCTGTCTTCTCTCAACTCGTCAAAGTCATTCTCCATCCAGCTTTTTCTGTTGCTGGTGAGGAGCTGCCTTCCTTTGGAGGAGGAGAGGCACTCTGATTTTTGGAGTTTTCCAGTTTTTCTGCTCTTTTTTTCCCCCATCTTTGTGGTTTTATCTACCTTTGGTCTTTGATGATGGTAATATACAGATGGGTTTTTGGTGTGGATGTCCTTTCTGTTTGTTAGTTTTCCTTCTAACAGTCAGGACCCTCAGCTGCAGGTCTGTTGGAGTTTGTTGGAGGTCCACACCAGACCCTGTTTGCCTGGGTATCAGCAGCGGAGGCTGCAGAACAGCAGATATTGGTGAACAGCAAATGTTGCTGCCTGATCATTCCTCTGGAAGTTTTGTCTCAGAGGAGTACCTGGCTGTGTGAGGTGTCAGTCTGCCCCTACTGGGGGCTGCCTCCCAGTTAGGCTGCTCAGGGGTCAGGGACCCACTTGAGGAGGCAGTCTGTCTGTTCTCAGATCTCCAGCTGCGTGCTGGGAGAACCACTACTCTCTTCAACGCTGTCAGACAGGAACATTTCAGTCTGCAGAGGATTCTGCTGCCTTTTGTTTGGCAATGCCCTGCCCCCAGAGGTGGAGTCTACAGAGGCAGGCAGGCCTCCTTGAGCTGCGGTGGGCTCCACCCAGTTCGAGCTTCCCGGCCTGCGTTGTTTACCTACTCAAGCCTCGGCAATGGCAGGTGCCCCTCCCGCAGCCTCACTGCCGCCTTGCAGTTTGATCTCAGACTGCTGTGCTAGCAAAGAGTGAGGCTCCGTGGGCGTAGGACCCTCTGAGCCAGGTGCAGGATATAATCTCCTGGTGTGCCGTTTGCTAAGACTGTTGGAAAAGCGCAATATTAGGGTGGGAGTGACCCGATTTTCCAGGTGCCATCTGTCAACCCTTTTTTTTGACTAGGAAAGAGAATTCCCTGACCCCTTGCACTTCCTGGGTGAGGCAATGCCTTGCCCTGTTCAGCTCACACTTGGTGCGCTGCACCCACTGTCCACCCACTTTCCAACACTTCCCAGTGAGATGAACCCGGTACCTCAGTTGGAAATGCAGAAATCACCCATTTTCTGCGTTGCTCACACTGGGAGCTGTAGACTGGAGCTGTTCCTATTCGGCCATCTTGGCTCCCTTGTACAGAACTTTCACACAGAAGGGGCTCTGTTTATTTGTTGAAGTTTACAATCAACAAACATTAACAAAATGTTGATGGAGTAAAGAATAATAGCTAACAGTTATACAGTGTTAACTTTGTTAACTCAGTGTTCTAGGGATTTGATGGACATATACATCAAACCAATTCCAAGAGGGAGGTACTATTATTACCCCCACTTTACAGGTAAATAAGGGGAGGTGTTTCCTCCAGGGCTGCTTGCCTTAGCCTACTGTGAACAACTGATCCCAGTTTATGCAGTTCAGTGCCTGATTCTCCTAGGTGTGAAAATGGAGTGAGGATGACAGAAGGGAGAGAAAATGGGCTTGGTAATCAGAGAATTTGGTCCAAATACTGGCCCAGCCAGTGACTCACTGTGCAAAGCTGAGTCAGTTACCTGATGTTTCTGAGCCTCTATCTACAATGGGGACAACAAATTCTATCCTCTAGGGTTATGTGAGAACTAAGTGATAATCAATGAGGAGTGCCTGGCATGTGTAGGTATTCAGTAAATGTAAAGGAAAATGTCTGTTACCTTTTCAGCTGCACCCTACATCCTGATCACAAGCTGTCCTGAGGCAGCTCAGGGTTTTTGCCATGCAGATCCCAAGTGAAGGGATAAGACCCCTTTAACACAGCACTTACATTTTGGTTAGTCTTTGACAAATGACATGGGAAAAAACCCAGAGGCTTAAACTGTGCTGCTGTTTGTAAGTGGTTAGTGACTATACTTGTTAGCAGATGCTCTGTAAAAATGGATGTGGGAGAGTCCATTTTGTTTGGCCAGAATGAAATTCAACACACTCATAGGAATAGTGAGTCTCCAGTAGGAGGTCACCCCCCTTCCCATCATTTTTGCATCATTCACTTTATAAGATTTTGAGATGAAAGAGGTAAGTCAAATGGAGATCAAGGAAAACAACAAAAAATAAGTTCTGGAATCAATACCACAAAGCCACTGCTATTTTTATTATCTTTTTGGGGTGGAGGTTAGGGCTGTATGACTAATTAGGAAAAGCTCATTAAACTACATATGAAGGGCAATTAACAGAGGATCACTCCAGCTCTGTGTAACTGGGCTCTGCCGTCCACATCTGAGATAGCATAAGGTGGTGTACAGACACTCAGTTTCTCAGTTACACAACATCTTTCTACACATACTGTTGTGTTACTGTATCAGACTACCAGGCGGAGCAGCCCAAGCAGCTGAGCTCTTCTTCCAGCTCAGACTCGGCAGCTGGGGGATCCCAGATTTACCTCTTTGACTCTCCTGTGGAGTGAATGTTACTTATCAGGCTCTGCTTACTTCCCAGGTTGTGGTGAGGGCCAAGGAGAGGTGTGGATAAAGCTTCTTGGAAAGCTGGCCCCAGGGTTCAGCAGGTCCAGGTCTGTGTCTAGCTTTGAGCTTTGCAGGGGTGAGGGGTAGCCCAGTCAGGGGTTTGGGCACCTGCGGGACTGGCGGCTTATACACATGTTGGCCCAGATCTACCCTTCTCCAAAGCAGAAGGAAGAATTAAGACTTCCCTTGCCTTGAGGATGTGCTGCTTGAGGTCAGAGAAAGCTGAATTCAAATGCAGCTCTATCAGAGCATCCCTGGGCTAGCGCTTATCATTTCAGAACCTCATTTTCTTATCTGAAAAATACAAAGGAGATAACACTGCCTACCCAGAAGGCAAGTAGAAAATTAGAGGTAATGTTTTAAGGTGCCTGGCGGTGGCAATATGTAGTAGCTCCTAAGATTAGTTCTTTTCAAGTCCACTCCTGAAGTTTATTTTCACCCCATTTCATCTGCGTTACAATTCAGGGCATAGGGGATTCTAACTAGCCCTGGTCTGTAACTTCCAGCAAAAGGTGGGGGGCTGATTTTTCTGGGTGGTAGACTATGGCATTTTGGGGAAGTTGTATTTGAGGCTTAAACTCAAAGAAGGTGGCATTTGGAGAGTATTTTTTATCTCCAAGTCAGTTGATTTCCTTTTATCCCTTGATAGTTGCAAACAAATTGCTGGAAGATGGTGGAAGAGAGACTTGGCAGCATCGCTTGCCAGAGTGAACTCTAACCTGCTGCCTCCAGGAATGAGAAGCTGCAGTGCTTTTATAATAGACAGGCAGCCCAGCCCTACCACGAGCCAGCCTGTTCACCAAAGCCTGTGGATTCCTGCCATTAGCAGCGTGGACAGCAGAACTCATTCCAGGTCTTGTTGGAGAGAATAACCTCTGGATGTCTCTGCCAATCCAAAGCTTGCCTGACAGAAATGCTCTTTAGGGAAGATCCTCTAAAAGAGAAGGAGTCTCTCCCCTCTTCCCCAGGTTCTCCAAGTGTGCGTTTGACCATGTTAGACCACCAGGAGGCTTGGTGTTTGACCATCAGTTTCTCCCAGAATTACCTTTACAGAGATGTACTTACATGCTATGCCCCAATTTCATGCAATATCCCTGAGAAAACATTTTTTTTATTACTTAGAAAACTGTTGTCAAGGACACTGACCATCCTGTCACTCAGTGTCTTACATAAAAAATGTTTCCTCTATAAGGAACATATTTTAGAGTTTATTTCTAGGAACATCTACCTTTTTTTCATGCTTTTAAAAACTTTATTTCAACATAACTATGCTTACAGAAATACACTCATATTGGTTAATAGAATGCAATTTAAGTTTAACTTATCTTACACAATTTGGACCAAAAACTTGGTACATGGTTTAAGATTTTAAAAAAGGATTTGCAATCTGGTCTATTTTTGTCTATTACAAATGTATAAAAGATCTTCCATCAAGTGCTGCTAAAGAAGGCAACAAGAACCTTGATAAATTTACCTTTCGTTTGCCTCAGAAAAATAACACACATTGCACTACATAAATTTATAAAATTAGTACAATAAAACATTGTTGTAATGTTTCAATGCCAGGTTAGAAAGTTCAATAACTAATGGATATGGAAGGGACTGGGAGGGAACCTATGTACACATGTGAAACTGTAAAAGCTGTCTGATTTAGTTAATATTGCATGTAGATTGTAAATCTACACAAACGAAGATTCAGATAACTTCTTCAATCTGAATTAACACTTTCTGTTCACTTCATCTGCTTGTATCTTTTGAGATATATCTATATCTATATCTATGTATAGATATATATATCTCCTCTATTATAAATAATATATAGGGAAATACATATGCATATATATTATACATACACACAAATGCTTTATTATAAGTAGAATGAAATCCTTTCTTGATGCCCGATGGAAGTACCTGGAGGATGACAATGCTTAAGATCCACTTACTCGAAGGGTTCATCTTCAAATAACCTTTTTCAGCATCTGTATCTCTGGGATATCTCACAAATTTAAGGAATCTGGGTTATAGCTTTGAACCTTCTATAGTCTTTGAAAAGTCATTTAATCTCTCCAGCCTCCATATAATACCATGTGCCCCAGTTACCTAGTAGAGTGCTATGGGGATCAAATAAAATAATGAATGCCCTTTGAATTTAGGGGTTTTAGCAGCTCAAACCTTTCCAATTTCCAGATCAGATTGCTTGATGAGGAAAATGCAACTGGAAGCAGTGAGGAAGAAGACTAAAATAGATTAAGCACTTTGCTAGATATTTTCTGATTGCCCCTCCTGATCTTTTCTCCAACCTTCTCCACTAGGAGCTGACCTCTTTAGACTGTGTCCACTGGGCTCTTTTGCCCTCTGGCTTCCGCCAACAGGAGACACAGGCAGGAGAATGGGGGATGGCAGGAGAGGGAGGTTGGAGTTTTTTCTCTCCCCAGGGCCCAGGTTGGGTGGCTGCATTTTTTTTAGGGAAGGCCACCGCTTCTGCCAGGAGGCCCCTCCTCTAGCCACAGGTACAGACAGCTTCAGCTACACTTCTCTCCAGCATTAGATAACAGCTCTCTCTGTTGCTAACCCGGGAGGCCCCGTCATCCCTCAAGGTTCTCCCAAGTCCTATCCATAGCTGTGGAAACAGCTGCTTCTCCCAACTCCCCTAAATTACCCTGTTTGAAGGTGCCATCTGTCTCCTGCTGGTATCTGACTGATGTAGGCACAGTCCTCACAAAAACTCCCTGAGGTAAACATTATTGCTCATTTTATATATGAGAAAAAATAGTTAAATGTACTTCCCAAGGTCATATACACTGTAAGCCAAAGAGCTAAGTATCAAACCCAGACCTGCCTTGTACCCTTTCTCGCTCTGTTATGTCCTCTTAGGGGGGCAAAATGTTTTTGAAACTATCTTTGATCACTCCCTTTCTTCTCCTTTTCCCCATACTAACACACAATCTAATACAACTAATATAGATGAAAAATATCTGGCTTAAATAATATTGAAAGAAACCTTTATCAACAACAAAATGGAGAATTCACCTGTTATCTCTTACTATCTTATGTTTTACTTTTTTAAAAAAGCTATAAATAGCACCTAATTGCATGTGACAGTGGAAAGCACAAGATTGTCGGAGAAAAGTCTGAGATGGCATTGCCTCTGGTAGTTGTATTGATAAAAACATATCCCAGAAAAAATTTAAAATAAAAAAGATCAAATTCTCCTGTCTACTTGGGGCTGGATTCTTAGCATACTGTATGTGTCCCTGTCTACTCTGGAGACGGAGATATAAATTTAAATATTTTATTTAATTTTTCTAGTTCTTGGCAAGAGAGAGATGTCAGAAGAGAGAGAGGCATTCACTGGTAGAGTCTGAAATTTCTTCTATAAACACTTTACATTCTAGGGGATGAAATACACATAAATACTTTTAAACTGTTACATATAGCTGCCTTTTAAGATACTTAGAATAGGCTCTTACTGCTCCCTCTTAAAGTGTCTGGTTGAAAAACCCTGATACTTTTGTGAAGAGACTGCAAAATGGGGGTGGTATGAAAGGAATAGGTGTAGATCCTTAAGGGGCATCCCCAGGGTGGCCCTTGGAGGACTATCCTGGGAATCCTAGAGGTCTTTAGGTCTTTGCACATACAGTGAACCCCCAGGATGTTATGAGCTTCCTTTATTAGTGGTAAAATGCTTGATCAGCCTTTGATAAACAGAGACTCAGCAAATCTTTAGTTGGTGCTCAGATTTAGAACAAATATATTGCTGGAAGTAACTACACCATGCAAAGTTCATTATTCAGCAGTGGATTATTTCATAATCAACCCTGCCCGCATTGGGCAGGGAGAGCCAAGTAAGTTTGCACAACAGGCCTGAAAGAAAAAGGCCATTTGAGGTATGTGTGTGTGTGTGTGTGTGTGTGTGTGTATTTGGGGGTGGTGGTAGAAGGATAAGAAGTGAAATTAAGTCCCAGTCCAACTCTGAGTGGGGTTATCGGTCATATTTTATTTCTTAAGCCAAGTGGTAAGCAGGTGTTTATTGCATCATAGTTTATGCTTTTGAAAAAATGTTACTTTTAGAGTAGTTTTAGGTTTGCAGCAAAATTGAGCAGAAGGTACAGAGAGTGCCCTTACACAAGTTGTCCCCAGATATGCACTGTTTTCTGCACTATCAACATCTGCTACCAGTGGTACATTTGTTACAATCGATAAACCTACATCGACACATCATTATCACCCAGAGTTTATAGTTTACATTAGAGTACACTTTTAATATTACACATTCTATGGATTTGGACAAATTGACAGATGTGTATCCAATATTATAGTATCCTAAGTAGTTTCATTGTTCTAAAAATCCTCTGTGGTCTCCCTATTCATACCTCTACTTATACTTTATTTATTTATTTATTTTGAGACGGAGTCTTGCTCTGTCACCCAGGCTGGAGTGTAGTGGTGTGATCTCAGCTCACTGAAACCTCCACCTCCTGGGTTCAAGTGATTCTCCTACCTCAGCCTCCTGAGTGGTTGGGACTACAGGCATGTGCCACCATGCCCGGCTAATTTTTGTGTTTTTGGTAGAGACCGGGTTTCACTATGTTGGCCAGGCTGGTTTTGAACTCCTGATCTCAAGTGATCCACCTACCTCAGCCTCCCAAAGTTCTGGGATTACAGGCATGAGCCACCACGCCTGGCCTACTTAATACTTTTTTGCATGCAGAAAATATTCATAATAATTTTTTTCAAAAAGAGTGACTAGGTAGGGTGGTAATAGAAATGTGAATAACAGATTTTCTTTTTTTTTTTTTTTGAGACAATGTCTTACTCTGTCGCCCAGGCTGGAGTGCAGTGGTGTGATCTTGGTTCACTACAACCTCCACTTCCTGGGTTCAAGTGATTCTCTTGCCTCAGCCTCCTGAATAGCTGGGATTACAGGCCCCTGCCAACACGCCCGGCTAATTTTTGTATTTTTTTTTTAGTAGAGACTGGGTTTTGCCATGTTGGCCAGGCTGGTCTCGAACTCCTGACCTCAGGTGATCCACCTGCCCTGGCCTCCTGAAGTGCTAGGATTACAGGTGTGAGCCACCGTGCCCTGCCAACAGATTTTTTTTTTTTTAAATAAAATTTTGGGAGTGAAAAGGTGAGAGAACAAGTAAAAGCTCTAGGTATGGCATGCCCAGGTAGTGGTCCTGCACTGTTATAGGATAAGCACATTTATAGGATGATGGGAAGATGCAACTTGGGAGAAAGTACTCCAATGTGGAGAAAAAGAAAGTAATTGACAGACTCCAACCTCTGGAGGGAATCAAGGGGAGGGGATTAAGAACTCAGGAGGAATAGTAGGCTCTGGGACAGAAAAATGACAGAGACAGAGATGAGACTATAAAACGTTGAAAATAAAAGATTTGGGGTGAGAGAAGGAATTTGGAGAAGCTGTCATTGATGAGTTTTATCCCAGCAGGGGCTGTTGGGGTTCAGTGAGGATGGAGGTGTGCTGAAGGCTTGGGCAAAGAGGAGGACGTTTGGAGCCACTTCTGGAAGGGATGTGGGAGGGGTCTGCAAGAAATGAAAGAGGTACCAAGTGGCAGGGAGTGGGCAGCAGAGGCTAGAGGTATGTATGTAGATACATCACCATGTTTGGGGTCTTTTTCCAGCTATGCTCAGCTGCCTAGAAATGGAAGTGGAGAAGGCAGATAGGGTATGGGTGTGGTCCTGGATGGAGGGTTTTCGAGGTGGGAGAAAGCAACCTGGGGTGATGACGATGTCTGAGTAGGACAGGGCAGGACTGTCTGTCTATTATTTACCTTCGAGAGGGGATCTCCCAAGGTAGATCTGCTCTTGAGCACCAAAGATTGAAAGGTGAGGCCAGCAAGTTGCAGGTTGCAGTAAGATCTGAGCCACAGCCTGTGGCTCCCACAGCCTGTAACTGAGACCCTACGTTTATTTTGCCCCAGGAATCCTCCAACAGTCCTGAAACACCTGTAATGTTAAAGCGGCTGAGGAAAACTCTGTACGCAGTTTTTATATGGATGGGGAGCTACTCTGGTTTGCATTCAGCCTTCATAGCAGGAAGTAGCCTGGGACACAGCTAGAATTTACCTACTTGACTTTAACTTGATTTTAACTGCCACAGAAGCTGCTGTGTAGTAATGATTGCAAACCACACGCCCCGTTTCCTGTGGAATTTTCAGCTAGAAAACTCCCCGCTGCTCTTGTGCATAGTTTCAGTCTTTATTTATTAGGAATTACACTGAGGGTGCCAGTTTTGGGAGTTCAGTAAATTTTACCAGCATCCAGAAAGGAGGAAAAAGACTAACATTAACACATCAAAACATGTTAAAAATTATAATTCTTCAGATTTCACGACAAAGAGGATTCAGTTTCAAATCTACTGCCCCCAGGAGTGGTTTTGATTGAGTAGGTTTTGATTGAGTAAGAACAGCCAAATTGGCAGAGTTGTTCTGACATCACAATAATGCAACAAGGTTGGAAATTAATTTTCCTGGGAGCATTTTAGAAAGGCATGCCAATGGCCTCAAGGAAGTTGGGGGTTCTGAGTTCTAATTCTGAACTTTCTATATAACTGGATGTCTCAGTAACTGGGAGCTTCTTGAGGCACACATTTATTCATCTTGTATCCCCAGAGCCTGGTATAAGGTCTGGCATACATTGTATACTTCATGAATCCATAATATAGAATGAGTAAAATAATATAGAATGAATCACTATTGGAGTAGAAATTAGTTGGATGTATGATATTATATTTGCATTTGGTAGCATCATTTCCTGGCCCTGCCTTATTATGGAAAGGAAAACTGCCGTGGTAGTGGTGAATAAAAAGCCTTCGTTCCAGAGGCAGATTGCTGGGAGTGCGTCCTTGCTGCATCACCTACTAGTCAAATAGGCTCACTGAGCTATGGTGTCCTCTTGTGTACAATGAACGTCTATGAAATGGGAACAATCTGCCTGTACCTACTTCATAAGTTATCATGCGGGTGAAATGAGATAATATAGGCAAATTCCCTGGCATACAGCACAATCACAAAAATGCAAGGAAATTGGGATTCTGTTAGCTGTTATTATTATCTTTTTTGCTAAGCCTTTCAAAGATCCACTTTTCATCCCATTCTTGCAGCCTGAGATTTTCTGATGTATACTGAACATTCAGGGTATCAATGCCCATAGAGAAGCTCTGAAGATCAGTTAATGTACAGAACCTAGCACAGTATCCAGGTCATAATACACCTTACTATAATACACAGTACCCAGGTCACAATAAATGCTTACTGAAAAGGGGAATGTTGAAAGAAATTTGTTTTCAATTTCTGGCAGTTAAAAAACATACAAATTCGTTCTACTAAGCAAGTGATTTAAAGATTCTCACGTGTACAGTACAATTTTTGGATCCTTAGATTTAATAATACACTGAAATTAGTGAAAGTGTCTAGAGGTTGGTGGTTCTCAAATTGCACCACATAAGACCCTCCTGGTTAACTAAAAAATTCTAGAGTTGGCTGGGCTCAGTGGCTCATGCCTGTAATCCCAGCACTTTGGGAGGCTGAGGCAGGTGGATCACAAGGTCAGGAGTTTGAGACCAGCCTGACCAACATGGTGAAACGCTGTTTCTACTAAAAATACAAAAATTAGCTGGGTGTGGTGGCGGGTGCCTGTAATCCCAGCTACTCAGGAGGCTGAGGCAGGAGAATTGCTTGAACCCGGAGGCAGAGGTTGTGGTGAGCCAAGATCACGCCACTGCACTCCAGCCTGTGTGACAGAGCAAGACTCTGTCTCAAAAAAAAAAAAAAAAAAAAAAAAAAAAAAAAAAATTCCTGGGTCAGAATCAGGAGATCTGGGCACAGTGCAGGCATTGGCATTCTAAACTAATCCCCCAGATGGTTCTGATATACTTTTAGGCAGCTGACACTCCTCCTTTGAGAAACTCCAGGGGTTACCGAAAAATGTGACAGATGCTCATCTAAATGCAAGAATCCCTTTATTCTTTTTTTTCTTTTTTTATTATTATTATATTTTAAGTTTTAGGGTACATGTGCACAATGTGCAGGTTTGTTACATATGTATCCATGTGCCATGTTGGTGTGCTGCACCCATTAACTCGTCATTTAGCATTAGGTATATCTCCTAATGCTGTCCCTCCCCTCTCCCAACAACAGTCCCCGGAGTGTGATGTTCCCCTTCTTGTGTCCATGTGTTCTCATTGTTCATTTCCCACCTATGAGTGAGAACATGTGGTGTTTGGTTTTTTGTCCTTGCGATAGTTTACTGAGAATGATGGTTTCCAGTTTCACCCATGTCCCTATAAAGGACATGAACTCATCATTTTTTATGGCTGCAGAGTATTCCATGGTGTACATGTGCCACATTATCTTAATCCAGTCTATCGTTGTTGGACATTTGGGTTGGTTCCAAGTCTTTGCTATTGTGAATAGTGCCGCAATAAACATACGTGTGCATGTTTCTTTATAGCAGCATGATTTATAGTCCTTTGGGTATATACCCAGTAATGGGATGGCTGGGTCAAATGGTATTTCTAGTTCTAGATCCCTGAGGAATCGCCACACTGACTTCCACAATGGTTGAACTAGTTTACAGTCCCACCAACAGTGTAAAAGTGTTCCTATTTCTCCACATCCTCTCCAGCACCTGTTGTTTCCTGACTTTTTAATGATGGCCATTCTAACTGGTGTGAGATGGTATCTCATTGTGGTTTTGATTTGCATTTCTCTGATGGCCAGTGATGATGAGCATTTTTTCATGTGTTTTTTTGCTGCATAAATGTCTTCTTTTGAGAAGTGTCTGTTCATATCCTTTGCCCACTTTTTGATGGGGTTGTTTGTTTTTTTCTTGTAAATTTGTTTGAGTTCATTGTAGATTCTGGATATTAGCCCTTTGTCAGATGAGTAGGTTGTGAAAATTTTCTCCCATTGTGTAGGTTTCCTGTTCACTCTGATGGTAGTTTCTTTTGCTGTGCAGAAGCTCTTTAGTTTAATTAGATCCCATTTGTCAATTGAATCTCTTTATTCTTTTACTATTAGTTTTCCTTCTTTTTCTCACATGGGTAAAAGCATAACAGGACTGAAATTATCTTCAATCATAGATAGGGTTGGGAGATTCTGGGTCCAGGCAAGTTTCGGTGTTGTGCAAGCATGGACACGCTTAAAGGATTTGCTATAAAGATCTGGAGTTAATTTGGCTCATGCCTGTAATCCCAGCACATTGGGAGGCCAAGGCAGGCAGATCACTTGAGGTCAGGAGTTGGAGACCAGCCTGGGCAACAAGGTGAAACCCAGTCTCTACTTTAACTGGTATGGTGGCGTGCACCTGTAATCCCAGCTACTCGGGAAGCTGAGGCAAGAGAATCACTTGAACCCAGGAGGTGGAGGTTGCAGTGAGCTGAGATTGTGCCACTGCACTCCAGACTGGGTGACAGAGCGAGACTCCGACTAAAAAAAAAAAAAGAAAAATCTGGACTTATTTGGACATCCATATGTCTGAAAAACATCCAGAAGGGCATTCTTTAGGATTGTTAAGCTAGGAGCATATCTGTTTCTCTAGTGTCACATTTCAGGAGGATTGTATTTTCTCCTCAGGATGAAAGGAAGAAATATTCTGCAACACCATTATAAATAATTCAAAATCCAAGAGAGCTTAATGTGAAACATAAGAATGTGACCTGCAGTCACACTCCAAGTCCAAAAAGAATGCATCTTGATCAGCATTAAAAGTATATCATTGGAAAATAAATGATAGGTAGGCCCATCAGTCTGCAGGGGAGATGTCCTGTGTATTTTGATGATGGATTTCTTTAAGGATTTAAGCTCCCCCAGTCTGGGCTCCACATTTAACCTCCAGGCGAGGTCATCAGTCTGTTCCATCATGACACGGTGTCCGACGGTATCACTCTCCCCTCCTCACTAATCTGTTGTCATAAATGTTGTCTTGAAAGGGTCTTAAGATTCAATTATTAATCAGAACCAATTTAACAGGCTGCTGATGCCAGGAATGAAGTTTTTTCAATTTGCAAACCTGGGATAAGCTGATCAAGGAGCATGGTACAGTTTCACAGGAAATACATTAAGCTTCCCACGCCAGACTAAAGAGCTTACTGAGGTTCACAAAAGTGCAGAGAAAGGTGTGTTTGGGTGGATACGTTAATAGTCAATGGAGAGTAATTATGAGAAATTATACACCATTGCAGGCCTCACTTTATATATAGTTTTTTTTTTGACCTGGGAGGAAGGGCCAAGGTGCTCTACTCTCCTTTTAAAAAATATCATTTAAAATGTAGCCCTGCACATTTTACTTAGACAAATGGTGCTATGGAAGTGATATTTTCTTAATTTTGCTTTATTCCCTTTTTTTAATACTGAAGCTATGAGAAATTACAAGCTTATTAATTGTCATTTGAGGCGCCGGACTTCAGACTGGAAGGTGATAAATGACCTAAATCATTTGTAATATGCTGGAAGTATGGACAATCTGTGTTGAGTATAAGAAGATACATTGTTGAAGAGAGTCTCTCATAATTAATGAATAGATCTCACATTGCCCTGTGCATATAGGAAGTTACCAGCTAGAGTATGCCATCCTGAAATACATTTCTTCAGTATAAGGATAATTTTGAGCTGATTATTTTGAGAAACTGCAGACACAGGAGAAGCTCTGAAGACAGGGTAGGAGTTCCCTTTTGTAAGGGAAATTCACATCCAGAAAGGAAATCTCCATTCATGAGGGTGAACTTCTGTATTGAGTAAAGAAGGATGACTCTAAGTCAGACTTATCAATGAACAAGGCACTCAAATATGGATAACAAACCTTCCACTTGTTTACCATGCTTTTCCTGGTCACCTCCCCCTAACTGGCCATTGCAATACCCTCCTTTCTTTGTTTCAGCTGAAGATGGTATTTAAGCCTGAACTTAAAGCCACCTCTTTGAAATTTGCTCAAGTCTCTGGGTATCTCCTATGTATACGTGAAGTCATGTTCTTAAACTTCTGTTTGTTTTTATCTTGTTAACCTGTCTTTTATTACAGGGGTTCATCCCAGCTAAGAACTCAAAAGGGTAAAAGAATTGTTTTTCCTCTCCTGTGATGCTTGTCTAAATGCAAGCACCTCTTTGCTTTTTACTTTTAAGTTTCTTCCTTTTTTTCTCTGGTGGGTAAACGGATAATAAGATTGAAATTACCTACAGTTAGAGATTGGGAACTGTTTTCCCCCTACAGGATTAGAATTCCACCTTTAACACTGTATTAGAGGCAAAGATGATCATCTCCAAGTCAAGGTGGAACTAGGCTGCAGATAGGACCAGCTACATAATTTGCAGATCCAGTGTTAAATGAAAATGGTTCAAAAAGCAGGAAAAAGTGCCACTAAGTTACTAAAATACAAACATTTTCCCTTTTTCCTGTGGTCCCTCTCACCTTGTTGTGGGATTTTGAAAATATACTTTTTTTTTTTTTTGAGACGGAGTCTCGCTCTGTCACCCATGCTGGACTGCAGTGGTGCAATCTCGGCTCACTGCAAGCTCCGCCTCCCGGGTTCACGCCATTCTCCTGCCTCAGCCTCTCCGAGTAGCTGGGACTACAGGCGCCCGCCACCACGCCCGGCTAATTTTTTGTATTTTTAGTAGAGATGGGGTTTCACCATGGTCTCGATCTCCTGACCTCGTGATCTGCCAGCCTCGGCCTCCCAAAGTGCTGGGATTACAAGCGTGAGCCACCGTGCTTGGCCGAAAATATACTTTTAAATGTCATTCTAAGTAAATAAAAATAAATCAAATTAGCACCAATTTACCATTCATTTTTATTTCATGCAATGCCAGTTTAAATGCAAATGTCAGAGCATTTAACTCATCTGTACAATCACTGAAGTCACGCAATCTGCATTTTGTCCGTGGAAGGTGCTGTGTGCTGGCCAGAAAAGGCAAACACAGACATATTCCAGAAGGTTGGAAGGAGGGAGTGAAAGGTCCCCCAGGCACAGAGTAGGCTCAAGTGAACTGGCTGAAAGCACTCCCTCTGGCATGGGGGTACTTAGGATCCTCACAGCCTGTCACTCAGGCCTGATGGCTTTTCAGATTCTCTCTCCCGCCAGCTGCTGGCCCAACTCTTTGTCCCCTGACTTGAGGAACCTCCCCTTCTCACTGGTGGTATTCCCAACCCATGGCAGACAAATGACCCCAAGGGTATTGTAACATCTCTGCTAGGTAACTGGATCGAGGTGGGCAATAGGTTTGTTCCTCGTTGAGCTCTGGACTCTGTCCACTGTCCACCAGACACATTGCAGCACTGCCAGTCCTGGGCAGGGACAGACGCTGCTATGCCCTGCCCCGAGATGCTTCAGGATAGGTACGTTCAACTATGATCCTCCCTTCTGTGCCAAACTCCTGCCTGGGGCAGACAGTGGCAGTGGTTACTGGGAAGGCACAGGGAAAGCAGGCTGGGCAGGGCTCAGGGTTTCAGGGTTCAAGAGAGTGGGCTGAGAACCCATCTGCCGGAAGGCGGGGGTGGGACTGGGAAGAGGGTGGAGGGAGGAGGAGGCAGCAGGAAGCTGGTCCCATGAACAGTCTCATGCCCCCATCCCCCATGCTCCAGTAGCTCACTGTCCCATCAGAGTTCACTTACAAAACACACACTCAAAGATACGACTATTAACAACATCAAGACTGGGGCTGCAGAGCATTAAACCACAAGCATGTGAGCCCTTGTGATCTTGGGTCCCTGCGGGACTGCACTGGTCATGTGGCCCTTGTGTAGGAGCAAAGAACATGGAGCTGGCCCTGGGGGCAGGAGTAAAGGACAGGTAAGTGAGATAAAAGTCAGAGCTTCCTGCCAGCATGGCCAGCCTGGCCTATTCCCAACTCCCAAACAGGATTCTTCCTAACCAGGACAGCTCTGTGAAGACTGGCTTTACTCTCTGGACAAAAGCCTTTTCTTCTCTTTACTATTGCCCTACTTTTAGCATGGCCCTCCTCCTCCACCTCCCTTCCCTGCCTAGTGTCCTGATCCCCACTGCTGGGGGCAGCAGGCTGCACATTTCTGGACACCGAGTAAGTTTAACATTCAAATCATTTGTGGCTTCTCTTTGGATTTTCCTTTGCTGCTCTGCCCTTTCTTGCTTCCCTTCTCTGTCTGTCTGAGAGAGGGGAGATCTGCCTTTTAGTATGTCTTACAGTTCATTAAGGTGGCATTCCCTGACTGGTAGGATGCACATGGCTTCAGCAGTTAATGCTGGTGAAGCTCTTTGAGCTCTTTGGGGTGTGTGTGAGCGTTAGGGGGTATCTGCTTTCCAGGATGTGGGCAGCCCAAGAAAAAATGAGAGGGAGAGGGAAAAAAGTTGGTGGAAGTAACAGAAGCATGGAAAAGGTGGGAAAAGGAATGTGGGTAAATGGATAAGGAAAGGAGACAGAAGGGAGGAGGAAGGAACCATGGAAGGACCCAGCTTTTCCCCTGCTCTACTCACGTGGTTTGAAAATAGAGGCTTGAGCCTGAGAAAGCCACGGCCCAAGCAGATGGTATCTTTGCAGTGCTGGTGCCTGGGCAATGTGGACCCTAGGTCACGGGTGACAAGGAGCTTCAGCGCCAAGTCTCTTGCTTTGCTCCTGTCAAATTCTTGAAAATGTGACTCTGTATCCTTAGTTCTCTTGGGGTACATCCGAAGAAGTTAGCACCCCATGAAGGTGTGGGTGCTCTGGAGAGAATTGGAGGGTTAGATGGGGGAGATAAGTGATGCAAAAGAAGAACAATCTCTTCTGGAGCTCCCAGTAGGCCCAGAGCTGTGTTGAGGAGAGTTGGGACTTTATATTCACAACAATCTTCACAAATATGAACTTAATTTTTCCAGGGTGACCAATGCTTTGACTGTATAAGCCAAGTATACTCTTAACCTCAGATTTTGAAAGCCTTTTTTTTTTTTTCCTAGCAGTTTGATAATCAGCTATCCTCTTGAGTCTTATTGGGAAAGCATCACTAAATCTCTAACTGTCCGAGAAGGAAGAAGGGGCAACTTGCTCTCTGATGGACTCACAGCCTAGAGATACCTCACGGCTTCTTGGTTGAGCCCAGCAGACCAGCCCAGAGACTCACACTCCCAAGGAGATGTGTCCCCATGCTCAGAAAACACCCAGCCACAGGCTTCCTGTTCTTTCTTTTCTCTCAGTAATTCATATTTCTTTTCAGAGAAATATTTCTTTTTTGAGTTATGATGCAGATACTACTGAGATGTTCCTTACAAGGGGAGCAAAAACTAATGTGTCAAAGTAAACATTACAATCCCATCTGAAGACTTGGAATACTATGATATACTTGCTGAGATCTCTTCCATGACTGGCAAGACATGAGAATATTTATCTCCAAGAGAGAAGGTAAAATTACTAGCAAAGATGGTGCTATTCCTTCTAGAGCAGAATCTGTCAAAGTGGTGGCCTGTGGGTCTCCCACATCAGAAGTACCTGGGATGATGGTCAAAAAGCAGATTTATGCACACCACTGCAGAACTTCTAAATCTCTGGGGGTGAGGGGTCAGAACCTACATTTTAAATACTGAGAGTTTTACTCCTCTATCAATAGACATTTGAGAATCAGTGTTTGGAGCAGTGGCTCTCAAACCTTGGGGGGGCAGGTCTCAGAATCACCCAGAGTGCTTATGGAATACAGGTTACTGATTTAGCAGGTCTGGGGTCGAAAATTTGCATTTCTAACAAGTTTCTGGGCAATTCTGCTGGTCTGGAGACTACATTTCCACTAGTTTGGAACAATTAAAATAATTTGGTTTCATGTCAGTCAGGTGTAACCTACTTCTTGTCCTGGGGAAGCCCTCTGCATCAGGGTGTTGGAGGTAGTGGTGGTGCTGGGCTTGTTTTCTGTCTGTCTAGGAGGTGGGTGTCTGGGGAAGCAGTTGTTGGGGCTCAGAAAACAACACTCAAAAATGAAGGCCTCAGAAGCAAAAGCTCTTCTCTGACCTTCTCTTGCTCTCCTGTCTCCTACTCCCATTCTCCCTCAAGGCTAGCCATAGAAATGATAATGGCAAAAACCACAATTACTTTTTTTTTTTTTTTTTGTGACGGAGTTTCACTCTTGTTGCCCAGGCTGGAGTGCAATGGTGCGATCTTGGCTCACGGCAACCTCTGCCTCCCAGGTTCAAGTGATTCTCCTGCCTCAGCCTCCCAAGTAGCTAGGATTACAGGCATGTGCCACCACGCCCGGCTAATTTTGTGTTTTTAGTAGAGACAGGGCTTCTCCGTGTTGGTCAGGCCAGTCATGAACTCCCGACCTCAGGTGATCCGCCCACCGTGGCCTCCCAAAATGCTGGGATTACAGGCATGAGCCACCACACCCGGCCTAAAAAAACCACAGTTACTTTTGCATGAACCTAATGGAATCCCTCTTCCCCAAGGCTGGTCACAGAAATCAGAACCCTCTTTTTCCAAAGCCAGCCATAACATCTAAATATATTACTCTAACTTTCCCTCTGCTCTATCTGTATAAAAACTGGCCATAAAGGAATTGTTGTTTGACTATGGGCCATAAGGCCCCCATTCCAGAGAGGGTCCTACCCCACACCCAGAAGGAAGGAACGCTGTCTCAGAGAGGTCAAGAAGAATCTAGACAGAGAGGCCTTGCTGTGTTTCCCCACTCTGTCTGTTAGCATTAGATCCTAACCTTTTTGTCCAATCACATTTCTATATGGCTGTCCCTACTACTTTGTTGAACTTCTGCATAAAAGTGGGCAATTTCCCCTGAATCTTTGAATCTTCATTCTGAAGGCTGCCAGGTATACATGTTAAATACATTTATATGCCTTTTCTCTTGTTAATCAATCTGCCACATGTCACTGACTTTTCAGTGAACCTTAAGAGGGCCAAGGGCCTTGACCCCCACACAGTGCAGGGCCACCCAGCCCCCAGGAGCCAGGCTGGTCTGTGTAGGGCCCTGAGGGAGCAAATTAATGTGTGTCTCTGTCAGATGGCTAGGCTCTGTTGGCTGGTTCTTCAGACTCTTGGGAGCTCAGTTAGTTTTGGAGTTTCCTCTATGGCAAGACATGAAGGCCTGGCCAAATCTAGAGCTTCTAGTAGTTCTCAGAACTAAGCTGGAGTAACTAGAAGCAGAAAATAAGGCAGAGTTGGCTGGGCACA
Organism: Hylobates moloch; assembly: GCF_009828535.3. Lineage (NCBI taxonomy): Eukaryota > Metazoa > Chordata > Mammalia > Primates > Hylobatidae > Hylobates > Hylobates moloch. The sequence continues at coordinate 185,624,795 of NW_026652276.1, read as the reverse complement.
GTGGCTCACACCTGTAATCCTAGAACTTTGGGAGGCCGAAGTAGGTGGATGGCTTGAGCCCAGGAGTTCAAGACCAGCCTGGGCAACACAGTGAAACCCCATCTCTACTAAAAATACAAAAATTAACCGGGTGTGGTAGCACATGCCTGTAGTCCCAGCTACTTGGGTGGGAGGCTGAGGTGGGAGGATTGCTTGAATCCAGAGGTGGAGGTTGCAGTGAGTTGAGATTGCACCACTGCACTCTAGCCTGGCAATCTGGCAACCCAGGTGACGGAGTGAGATCTTGTCTAAAACAACAACAACAACAAAAAAAACAAAAAAAGGCAGAGTTCTCATCATCACCATGGCTAACCAGGAAGCCAGCTTGGCATATTCGCATGCTGACATGCCACCAGGCCTCCAGGCTGATATTTTAGGATCTCAGGCCATAGATGTGCCCCTTCTTCTGAAATATGTAGAAAGTATTTCAGGCTGAGGCTTGCACAGACAGTGGGGTGCTTTGCTGTGGCTCAGGGGCAGCCCACAGGACTCCTTTCCTCCTTTCTTCCCCTTCCCCTTCCCCTTTTCCTTCGCTTTCCCTTCCTCTCCCTCCCTCCCTTTCCTCAGACACCGGCAGTTTCCAATTTCGTCACTAGAGGGCTCAGCAGGACAATGATTATCCTAGGAAAGGGCAAAGAAGGACCTGGAAGCAGCCTGAAACCCACCCCCTTCTCCAAGCTGGCTGACTGTTTTTTGGGGGGTCTCCAGCAGAGGGAGAACTAAGGCAAAGAGCTCGTGACTCTTGCCTGCCTGCCCATCATCCCCAGCGGGAAGACCAACTAGTCTTGTGTGGCTGCCCAAGAATGCCATTTTCGTCTTCAAACAGTGCTACCGTTGTCACAGGAGAAGGAATGGTAACACCAGGGCAGTGATAGTTGCCAAGACGGGCCTATAGTCCCCTTCCATTGTCTCCAACAGCTGCTTCCCTCAAATGACATAGTGGATTATCATCTTTCAATCTTACGTGAAGTGCCATGCAGAGGTGGCATCAAGAGTCCCCTTGTACAACCCTTCCAGCCAGATGAGCTAACTCTTAGTCCCTTCTCTGCCAAAATTCTGGAGCTGAAATTCTATCCTGGTAATACTTTCTGAGGCCATAGTTCTTTGTGGTGCTATTTGTCCAGCGCATTAGAACCTAAGAAGTATACAAGAAACGATCCACCTCTGTGATTTTCCCTATTCTACCATATCCTATCCTGCTCCTCCCACCAGATTTTGAATCAGTGTCAGATTCAGGGAAAGCTGCTGCAGACTAGATGCGTTATTTTGGAAAAAGTTGTGTATTCAGCTAAACTTGATATATGAAAACCCAAATGGACCAAAATGTTAAATCAAGTGATGATTTTTTGCTCTCTCAAAAAGATTCATCATAGCCGGTCACAGTGGCTCATGCCTGTAATCCCAGCACTTTGGGAGGCCAAGGTAAGCAGATCACTTGAGGTCAGGTGTTCGATACCAGCCTGGCCAACATGGCGAAATCTCGTCTCTATTAAAAATACAAAACATTAGCTGGGCATGGTGGCGTGTAGCTGTAGTCCCAGTTACTCAGGAGGCTGAGGCAGAAGAATCGCTCAAACCTGGGAGTCAGCGGTTGCAGTGAGCTGAGATCATGCCACTGCACTCCAGCCTGGGCAACAGAGCAAGGCTCCATCTCCAAGAAAAAAAAATTCACCATAAAAATACCATTTACTTACCATGGAAAGAGAAAGCTCTGTTAAAAAAAAGACTTTGCATATTTGGTTAATAACTATAATTCCATAATTTTATGTAAATGAAGGATGTATCTCAAAACTTTGCTGAAAGCTGTCACGTGTGGGTTTCTATTCTTGCCTTATTGGCTTTTGAATTATTCTCCGACTGCCTCAGAGACTTCCCTGGCCTTGTTAACTTGGTTAGCAATACACTGAAAAGGAGAGAATGTAACCTTGTTCACCTGTTGGGTCTGCTCAAGTTCCAGAGCTCTGATCAGTGATATCTCAGAAAGAAGAGAAGTACATACCAGCAGGATAACCCCAAACTACTGAAATTGGCAGATTTGAGATGACCAAACCGGAGCTTGCCACATCTATCTGAGTTTGATAGGTCCGTCTAAAGGGCACAGGCTGTGTGCTCCTCATCTGCACCTTCTCCGTCCTGTCCTTGTTCTTCTTTAGTTAGTTACAGAAATTCACAAGGCCCTTGCTCCTGGAGGCTGTCCCCATTTGCAAAGCCTGACTATAACTTTTTTCATAATCCTACAGTGGAAAATGGATATTGCTGAGAGGAAACTCCATGAAAAAAAGCCCGAGGTTACTCAGCAAACTTAGCATCATGTATTTTTGAAATCAGCTGCTTTCAAACTCATTTGACAGATGAGGAGCCCAAGAGAGGCATAGCAACTTTCTCAAGCTCATCCAGATATTTCGTGGCAGAGCCAGGACAGGGACCTGGGGTCCTTTTTGGGATGTAGGCTCCTTCACTTTTAAAAGGCTCTCCTGGTAGTGTGCAAGAGATTCTCTTCCAGAGAGAAATGAACTGGGACATCACACCAAAAAGATGCTTTGATGGGAAGAGGAGGATTAAGCTTTAATCCAGGCTCTGCCCCCATCTTGGGCAAGTTACTTTCTCTCTTGAAACCTTGGCCATTTTCTATGAATTAAGGGGTCTGGAGTGAAGGCTCTATTTCTAAGGACTCATCAGCTCTAGAATTCTGTTTCTAAACAACAGGTTGGGCCTCAACACTGCAGGGGCAGGGGCAGCGCTCAGTCATATCTCATGAGAGCCCCTCTAATTTTACATTCTTGTCATCTCTTCCAACTAACTTGGGAAGTTTCCTGCAAATTCCCATTCAACACACACCGGAAACTTCAGTGAAATTGAGAAGAGGCAGTTCCAACCCTGCAATCACCGTCAGGATCATATTTTAAAAGTTCCAGACATGCTGTTTGTTAGGGACAAATACCTCCTTCCCAATTTACTCTGTAAATCGAGTTTATCACATATTGAAATCACTCAGTTTGGAGATATAGGTAATGGAAAATCAAGGAACACCAGAAGGAACTGTGTGTGTGCACGTGTATATATGTGTGAACAGTACAATGAAGGGCCACTAGAGTCCATATCTGGCTTGAAACCCATTATTCTTTTTCCTTCGTAGTCACAGTTTTGTTCCACATATATACGTGTTTCCATCGCATACATATGTGTACACAGGGAACATAATACATGAGAAGATGGCCTCTTTTCTCCATGGCTCATTTTAGCCCTGTTACTTGGCACAATGGTGTTTACTTTCACTTGGCATTCACTCTATGGAGACACCCACAGCAGTAATCCGCCAAAGGGTGGTGGCCCCAGAGAACGCTGCATAACAAATGACAAGGTTTGTACAGAGATGCCCACATGTGTGGTTCCACACTCTGTAGTAGTATGTTGCAGTGAAAGTGTGGACACATGCCTAGAATCCTAAAAGCTGATCATCCAAGTGCTCATTTTCAGAGAACAATAACCAAACACATCCCCCAGGACTCCCCAGCTCCTTCCCAGGGAGGTGCCAGGCTGACAGCTGCAAGTGCCAGGGATTGTGGGAGAGAGAAGTACAAATATAAAATCGGGAACAAAGACAGAAGATTTATGGCTTGAAAGCGGCAGTTTCATGCGGCCCAAGTGCTAAGCGCTGAAAGCGGAAATCAGAGAACAGCGGAGAAAACATGCGGGAACAGAAGGCAGAAGCACACAAAACACAGCTGAACCCACAAAGCCATGCTCACACTTACATGGTGTGGTCTCACACTACCTTAGTTTGCCTTAAGCATTTCCATCATCTGAGAGTGTGGGAGGAAAAAACAGAATGGTTAAAGGTAAAATAAGAGCTCATATTTCGCTTTTTAAAGATTAAAACTAACAACGTCATTCCTGGCTATTCCATTGATGGTGTGCAGAGACATGCTTCGTGATTCACAGTGAGGAAAATCATAATCCTGAGAGCCAGACTGTCTGGTTCAAACTTTAGTCCGGCTACTTGCTGGCTGTGGGACCTGGGCAAGTGTCTTATCTTCCTGTGCTTTGGTTTCCTAACGTAAAATGGGCCAATAGTAGCACTTACCTCATCACGTTTTGGTGAGGATGGAATGAATGACCACATGGGAAATACTTAGAGGCCGGGCGCAGTGGCTCACGCCTGTAATCCCCACTTTGGGAGGCCGAGGCGGGCGGATCACTTGAGGTCAGGAGTTCGAGATCAGCCTGACCAACATGGCAAAACCCCATTTCTACTAAAACGGAAAATTTAGCCAGGCGTGGTGGTGGGCGCCTGTAATCCCTGCTACATGGGAGTCTGAGGCAGGGAGAATTGCCTGAACCTGGGAGGCAAAGGTTGCAATGAGCCAAGATCGTGCCACTATACTCCAGCCTGGATGACAGCAAAATTGCATCTCAAAAAAAGAAAGAAAAGAAATACTTAGAATATCTCTATTATTCTACAAGCCCAAGGAAAGAATATTCCTAGTCAATACCAAGCATTATCTAAGAGTTAGACATCATTGTTGTTTTTATTACTTTTATCTTTAGTTTCCTCAGGCAATACCACCCAAAGGAGAGGAAAAAGAAGTGAAAGTCAAGGACTTAGAATTTTAGATGCTCAATAAGAAAAATAATCAAGGGAAAAAGACAAAAGTTAAAAACACATGGACTGAACAATAGTTTCAAGTGTTGTTAAAATTCTTTGAGGACATCATTTCACATTCTGGATTAGCCTAAAGCAATTCAGAGTAGCTTTAAAAGAAAGATAAGTAAAAATCAATTGTACACACACAGATCAATTAGAACCCTAAAGCCTGGTTCACACTGGACGCTTCAAGACTATGTACATATCCTCAGGTATTGCCTTGCCATGCTGTTGTCTTGCATTTTCTCAATTGCCTCCATCTAGTGCCTCACAGAGAACTGCTGAAAGGTGCCCGTGCATGGATGGGGGTTTGGGTGGTGGTGTAAGTACCAACTGGTTCATCAAGTCATGCAGGTGGGTGAACTTCCCTCCCTCATTCTTTCCCAGAACCATTTCATTAGCTTTGCCCTCACTTGGCAGGATATTGTGGTCAAACAGGGGAGAATGGGACACTTAGTCTAAAAGTACCTGCAAGCAAAATGCTCTGTAGATGACCTGGGCTTGAGTCTGTCTTTGCTGACCATGCTCTGAGTCCCTAGTTGGTCAGCACCAGGGCCCAGCTAGTTCCTCACTTTTTCTCAATTTGAATCCCACTCTTTCCACCTCCCAGTGGTGCATTTGCTCATGTAGATGGGCCTATTGAGACAGATCTTATTTAAAAACATGTAGCATTCCTGGCTAAAATGGTGAAACCCCGTCTCTACTAAAAATACAACAAATTAGCCAGGCGTGGTGGTGGGCACCTGTAGTCCCAGCTACTTGGGAGGCTGAGGCAGGAGAATAGCTTGAATCCGGGAGGCAGAGCTTAAAGTGAGCTGAGATTGCGCCACTGCACTCCAGCCTGGGAGACAGAGTGAGACTCTCTCTCAAAAAAGACCATCAAGGCTAGGAAGAAACTGCATCAACTAATGAGCAAAATAACCAGCTAACATCATAATGACAGGATCAAATTCACGCATAACAATATTAACCTTAAATGTAAATGGGCTAAATGCTCCAATTAAAAGGCACAGACTGGCAAACTGGATAAAGAGTCAAGACCTCTCAGTGTGCTGTATTCAGGAAACCCATCTCACATGCAGAGACACACATAGGCTCAAAATAAAGGGATGGAGGAAGATCTACCAAGCAAATGGAAAACAAAAAAAGGCAGGGGTTGCAATCCTAGTCTCTGATAAAAGAGACTTTAAACCAACAAAGATCAAAAGAGACAAAGAAGGCCATTACATAATGGTAAAGGGATCAATTCAACAAGAAGAGCTAACTATCCTAAATGTATATGCATCCAATACAGGCGCACCCAGATTCATAAAGCAAGTCCTTAGTGACTTATAAAGAGACTTAGACTCCCACACAATAATAATGGGAGAATTTAACACCCCACTGTCAACATTAGACAGATCAATGAGACAGATCCAGGAATTGAACTCACCTCTGCACCAAGCAGACCTAATAGACATCTACAGAACTCTCTACCACAAATCAACAGAATATACATTTTTTTCAGCACCACACCACACCAGTTCCAAAACTGACCACATAGTCAGAAGTAAAACACTCCTCAGCAAATGTAAAAAAACAGAAATTATTACAAACTGTGTCTCAGACCACGGTGCAATCAAACTAGAACTCAGGATTAAGAAACTCACTCAAAACTGCTCAACTACATGGAAACTGAACAACCTGCTCCGGAATGACTACTGGGTACATAACAAAATGAGGGCAGAAATAAAGGTGTTCTTTGAAACCAACGAGAACAAAGACACAACATACCAGAATGTATGGGACACATTCAAAGCAGTGTGTAGAGGGAAATTTATAGCACTAAATGCCCACAAGAGAAAGCAGGAAAGATCTAAAACTGACATCCTAACATCACAATTAAAAGAACTAGAGAAGCAAGAGCAAACACATTCAAAAGCTAGCAGAAGGCAAGAAATAACTAAGATCAGAGCAGAACTGAAGGAAATAGAGACACAAAAAACCCTTTAAAAAAATCAATGAATCCAGGAGCTGGTTTTTTGAAAAGATCAACAAAATTGATAGACTGCTAGCAAGACTAATAAAAAAAGAGAAGAATCAAATAGACGCAATAAAAAATGACAAAAGGGATATCACCACTGATCCCACAGAAATACAAACTACCATCAGAGAATACTATAAACACCTCTATGCAAATAAACTAGAAAATCTATAAGAAATGGATAAATTCCTGGACACATATACCCTCCCAAGACTAAACCAGGAAGAAGTTGAATCTCTGAATAGACCAATAACAGGCTCTGAAATTGAGGCAATAATTAATAGCTTACCAACCAAAAAAAGTCCAGGACCAGATGGATTCACAGCTGAATTCTACCAGAGGTACAAGGAAGAGCTGGTACCATTCCTTGTGAAACTATTCCAATCAATAGAAAAAGAGGGAATCCTCCCTAACTCATTTTATGAGGCCAGCAACATCCTGACACCAAAGCCTGGCAGAGACACTACAGAAAAAAGAATTTTAGGCCAATATCCTTGATGAACATCGATGCAAAAATCCTCAATAAAATACTGGCGGGGGGGAGCCAAGATGGCCGAATAGGAACAGCTCCGGTCTCCAGCTCCCAGCCCCAGCGACACAGAAGACTGGTGATTGCTGCATTTCTGCTTGAGGTACCGCTTTCATCTCCCTAGGGAGTGCCAAACAGTGGGTGCAGGACAGTCGGTGAAGCGCACTGTGCGCGAGCTGAAGCAGGGTGAGGCACTGCCTCACTCAGGAAGCACAAGGGGTCAGGGAGTTCCCTTTCCTAGTCAAAGAAAGGGGTAACAGATGGCACCTGGAAAATCGGGTCAGTCCGACCCTCATACTGCGCTTTCCCAACGGGCCTGGAAAACGGCACACTAGGAGATTGTATCCCGCACCTGGCTCGGAGGGTCCTATGCCCACGGAGTCTCGCTGATTGCTAGCACAGCAGTCTGAGATCAAGCTGCAAGGTGGCAGCGAGGCTGGGGGAGGGGCGCCCGCCATTACCCAGGCTTGCTTAGGTAAACAAAGCAGCCAGGAAGCT